>NC_034603.1:25643653-25658716 GCF_900095145.1 Mus pahari | reverse complement strand
ACACACACACACACACACACACACACACACACACACACACACACACACACACGTCTCCGTGCTTCACATGCATTACCTCAGACACCTAGAATCTAGCGGTCCTGTTTACAGAAGGAGATACTAAGGCTCTGAGCAGAGATATAATTTGCTCAACAAACAGTTACAAATTAGAACACCAGGTCTATAGAGACTGATCTTACCTCTCACCTGATGCCTACCAACACTTCTGTCACTCCCTCCCCATCCTGCCCCCTATTCCGGAAGTGAGAAGGCTGGAGAAATTAATGACTTAGGCTCACACAGTAGGTCAACATGGCAGGACTATCTTGTAGTTCAGAATTTCTCCCAGTGTCATAAAATGCCTTTCACTGCCTACACCTGTCCCCCTGCCCTGGTCTACAATTGGGTGCCCACCTCCGCTGTCCTCTACTATGCGAGAGAACAGAGTGCACAGTCAGCTCGGGGTGTGTGTAGGAAAGGCTCTCTCCTTCCTCGTGAGTTCTAGTGACTGTACACACTTTGTCAGGTGCAGTGGCAGGCACTTTTCTTTCTTTCTTTCTTTTTTTTTTTTTTTTTTTGGTTTTCCGAGACGGGGTTTCTCTGTGTAGCCCTGGCTGGCCTCGAACTCAGAAATCCGCCTTCCTCTGCCTCCCAAGTGCTGGGATTAAAGGCGTGTGCCACCACGCCCGGCGTGGCAGGCACTTTTACACGCTGAGCCATCTCACTCGCCCCATGCTCTTGGATTCTCCAGGCCAGCCTCAGGGAGAGCTGAGGTCAGAAGGGCTGCTGATTTGAATTACGTCCCCTAACGTGACATATGGAAATCCCAATTCCCGATGCCCGTGGCCATGCACCGTTTGGAAACAGCCTCTACAGATCAACTCAGTTCAGGGCAGTTAGCGCCGGGGGAGGGTGGGCTTGAAGCCACTGGCTGGTCATATGGAGAATGACAGGGGAAGGAAGAGGCAGACCTCGATGTGTCACCAGCCGTGGCTGCCAAGGACAGGCAGCAAGAGGGATTTGAGGGGGCTGGCAAAGACACCTTTAACCACATGAGTGGGCATGGGGTGGCTGCTGGAGATGGCCTCGTTTCTTCCTTTCCCCTTGTAAGATGTATTTATTATTCTAAGTACACTGTGGCTATCTTCAGATGCACCAGAAGAGGGCATGAGATCCCATTACAGATGGTTGTGAGCCACCATGTGGTTGCTGGGATTTGAACTTAGGACCTTTGGAAGAGCAGACACTGCTCTTAACCACTGAGTCATCTTGCCAGCCCCCAAAGGTTTTTTTTGTTTGTTTGTTTGTTTTAAATTTTCATTAACGTTTTAAATTATTTATTTACATCACTTGCACGTGTGTGTGTGTGTGTGTGTGCGTGCACGCACACACACACACACACACACACACACACACACACACGACTGTGAAGACCAGAGAGCAACCTATGGGAGTCTGTACTTCCTCCACGAGGGTCCCAGGGACCAAACTCAGGTTGTCAGGGTTTGTGACAAGGGTTTTTACACACACACACACACACACATGCACACACACTCACACACACACACACACACACCATCGTTGTGTGCAGCTGGCCAGAGGTGGAAGCCGACCTTCCCCTCGCCCTCTCTGAGACTTATTTTTGACACCAAGTCTCTCACCAAAACTGGAGCTCACTGATTGGCTAGCTGGGGAAGCACTCTACCAACTGAACCCACCCCCAGCCCTAGAAACCCTTCTCTACCTCTGTGACCAAAATGGTGCCGCCCATATTAGCTGGTGGCAGTGCCCCGCGATTCACGTTCCACACCCCTCGGCTCTGAACCACAAGCTTGGTGAGGCAGGCTGTGTGGACTCTCTGCTCATCAGCTGTCCTCTGTGCCCGGCACGAAGCCAGAGAGGCTTGCACATGTCACTGCCGTCGAATTCTCTGTGACTTCTTGTCAGTGCCACACGGGAAGCGGCCGCAGGACGCTTGTCTCATGGTGAGAGGGTTCCTGATCTGAGGTTACACAGCCGGCATGCTAAGTGCTGAAGGCGGATTCGCGTTCCCTTTGGTCCTCTGGGAGTCTCTGGTGCTCTGAGCTATAAAATCAATTCCCATGGGGACTGTATCTGAATTTCAAAGCCTGTTGCTTCCAACTAGAAACGCTGTCTGAGGGGGCACCTGGAGTGTTTGTATGTCCCTTGCTTGGGCTGGACACAGAGACGGAAAGTAAGCACTGCCCAGCTGGTCCTCAGGCCACCTGTGGCCACCATAGTGGTAGATGCTGTCCTTAGTGGACTTATGAGTGTTCTGGGTCTCATGACATCCTGGCTCTGCTCAAATTTCTTGAGTCCTAAGTTGTATAGCTCATCTTCAGGGACAGAAATGTCTACCTGTCAACTTCAGTGTGCCCGGAGGCATCAGTGAGGCCTTTGGAAGAAGAGAAGGGCCCCGGCAGTTGAAGGCATCCTACGCAGTCCTTTTTTGATGGGAAGGTATTTCTCACCAAAGGAAATATTTTTAGGAACAGTGGACCCTCACCATCATGGACACATGTGTCGTTTCATTCCCAAGACTTCACCCTTGTGCCCCTTACAGGGAAATGAACTTCGTTCAGCCAGCTGGGAGTTGATGGCCCGGAATCAGGGAAGTGTCAGGCATTGTTAACCATGTGACTGAGCAGCTTTTCCATTTCTTGGCTGCTTGATCCACTCTGCCTGATGGGCGTCAGTTGCCCAAGTCCAAGCCCCAGGATGGACCAGGGCTTTCGCTTGTTCTGATGTGCGACAGTACATGGGGGCATGGTCTGCTGTGTAGGAAAGGAAGTGACCTCTTGCTGGGGAAGACCTTGGGGGATTTCAGAGAGAGGCAATAGAGATCTACACTGATCACAGACCACATTTGCTCATAAAAGTCTAAATGTACCGACACTCGGTACGCAGCATTGTAAACCTACCTTTGCTCGCATGGCCGAAAATGGTGACCTAGAGCTGTGGCTTAGCAAAGGTGTTTCCGAAGAACTCTTTAAGATTAATCTAGAGGGCTGGAGAGACGGCTCAGCGGTTAAGAGCACTGACTCCTCTTCCAGAGGTCCTGAGTTCAATTCCCAGCAACCACATGGTGGCTCACAACCATCTGTAATGGGGGATCCGATGCCCTCTTCTGGTGTGTCTGAGGTGGGAGATGTCTCTGTCTGTAAATTACATGCATAAGGACCGGAGTTCAAGCCCCAAGGTCGATTCATGAAAGCCAAATGTGGTGGCAGGCACTTGTAATCCCAGAGCTGGAAATAGAGATCGGAGGCTCCCCGACGTTTACTTGACTGGCCAGCTTAACCTTATTGGTGAGCTCTAGGCCATCAAGGGGCCCTGTCTCAAAAATACAAAGTGGCTGCTGCCTGAGGAATGACACCCAAGGCTGGTCACTGGTTTCCACATGTATATGCATCAGCCCCCCACCCCCACCCCTTGAACCCTAACAAACTTGCACAGACAGAATCATGTGAGTGCACATAGTCACTGAAACGACACTCAGAAACTGACACACTGGAATGTACTCTCTCCACGCCTCTTTTGTGCTTGAAGGCCCTGCAAACTGCTTCCCTGATCATCCAATAGGCCCATTCCTGCTCTCTAGAGAACTTCAGCCTGGAGCACATTCCGGAATCTTCAGTGATAAGACACTACACTTGCCCCTGAGGGAGTGGTCTTCCCCATCAGCTATTACCCTGGGGCAGGTACTTCTTGCAAACCCTCTACTTGCTATGATGACCATGCTTCTGAGGTCACACAGGTGTCCACTGTCCTATTTAGATAGGGCTGTCCCCTCCTGTTTACCTCCGCAGGCCATTCCTCGATATACTTCCCACAGACTCAAGGTCTCTGAAATGACAATAGACCTCTTCTCCTGAGGCTCTAGAGGGAACGCTGGAGTTTTCCTTCCACCACAGAGGCTGCCTGGAAAGTGCGCATGGGTGGGGGAAACGTTTTACATCTACAGGCCTTTTGTCTTGGAGGCTGGGAAACATGGAGCCCACCACAGATTTATGGGATGTGGGCAGAAGCTCTTTGTTCAAAGCCAGCAGAACATCTGGCTGGATCCCCTTTTAATTATGGCTCGATGTCTCTTTATGTAGCAGCTGGTTCACATGGAGCCTTTCAAGGTCTTAAAATTTATAAATTAGCATAATCAGCTTAAGACAACCACTTTTCAAGGATTTCCATATAATGCCACAACTGTGGTCTTACAGAGAAGCAACAGAACAACAAGCGTTTCAGCGCGTACGTGTCTGAGTTGAGAAGAGAAGGGAAGAGATGGCGCCAAGAATCTACACGGCCAAGGCTCTGGATCCACGGGTGATACAGTCTTGCTCAACTGTATGTGGAAAACACTAGAAAAACCCAACTGCGTCTGTACTGATCGTGTCAGACTTGCTTGTCTTGTCATTATCCCTGGGACAAGAAAGGATAAAACCCTCACATGGGTAACGTTGCAACGAGGCTTAATCAGTGAATGACAAACAATGGAGGGGTTATTTTTGAAAAATTACATTTGTGTGTGTGTAGGTCAGAGGACAACTTTCAGGAGTCGGCTCTCTCCTTCCACCGTGTAGGTCCTGGCCATCACACACTCTGGCCATTAGGTTTGATAGCAAGTGCCTTTACCCACTGAGCCACAGCTACAGCCTCTAGAGACTCACAGGAGACAGAGGGTATAGGCAGGTCCTATGCAAACACTGTACACCATCTTGTATCAGGAACTTGAGCATCTGCAGATTTTGTATCCTCTGGGCTCCAAGAGCCCAGTTCCCAAGGGTTCAGGAACCAGTGTCCTGTAACTGTCATAGTTTTGTGTGTCTCTTTATCCAAGAATGCTGTGTGGTATGCCTGTCTGTCTTTCTTTCCATCTGTCTTTCTGTCTGTCTGTCTGTCTGTCTGTGTTTGTGCAGTGCACACATGCCTGTGCAAGCACTGTTCCTCAGGAGCTATCTTCCTTGCTTTCTGACAGGGTCTCTCATTGGCTTATGAGCCCCAGTGATCTTGCCTCTCTCTGCTTCCCCAGTGCTGGGATCACAAGTGTGTGCTGCCATGTCTGGTTTCTTACATGGGTTCTGGGGATGGGACTCAGGTTCTTATGATTGCATGGCAAACGCTTCGCCGACTGAGCATGCCCTGCTGCCCCCCCCCCCCCACACACATTAAAACAGAACGAAGCACCATGAACAACCTCTGGTGTCGTCAAGTGCATGCACACAGCACATCCCTGAGATACATGGATTACTAGGCGAGACAAGGAAGAAGACACTGGGGTGGAGGCTCCTCGGTGAGTACCTCGTCCGGGTATGGAAGGGGCCTTGGATGGCAGGTGGCAACACGGCAAGAAACAGGAAGAGAAGTTGGGGTGAAATCCTGCTGGTTGCTTCTCGAGGGAAATTCGGAGGGCGGGGAGGGAGAAAGAAGAGGGGTGACAGGACAGGGATGGGTGGGTGCTGGAGTCACCCTGGCGTCAGTAACAAGCCTGTCTGTGGCCTCAGTCCTCCACAATACCGGGCATGTGTGATCTTTTAGGAGCTGAGAGCCAATGGGTTCACCAATTAGTCCTAGATTCTAGGGGTGAACACAGAGTGAGCCCTTGAGTAGAAGCCAGTGGACATTGGACAGTTGGCTGTGAGGTGAACCCACTGAGGCCCAGCTCATTCTAGGGTTCCTGGAAGATCCCACAAGAAAGCTCACTATAGCCAGCACCTATGGAAATAGACTCAGGTGGGCCTGGGACTGGCTGAGTGTATGAGGGATTGTGGTGACTGAAACTGACTGGGGCCTTGATAGGATCCACAACTGTCCAGGAGACGAACTCTGGACCATCAGCGAGGATGGTTCTAGGTTAGGTTAACTGAGGAGAAAGGATCCATCCTAAATGTGTGACACCAGCTGAGGTCTGTGGTCCCCGACTGAATAAAAAGAATCCAGCGAGCTGAGTACCAGCAGGCACTACCACCGCTTCTTGACAGTGGACATGGTACGAGCGGCCGACTCTGGGTCCTGCCTCCAGGACTTCCCTAGCACGATAGACTGGACCCCCCAAACCATGAGCTAAAATGAGCTCCTTTTCCTTTAAGCTGCTTTGACGGGAATATCGTTCACAATCCGACAGGAGTAATTAAAACAACGGTGCCTCAGGAATTCAACTCTCTCACCATCTCTCCTTCAGTGAGCGACCTGCTGGTCCATGGTTTAGGTTAGGTTAACATGTGAACTTTATAACAGCCTGAGATTTCATGGGCTGGACATGTGTAAACCTTCCCCAAACATTTTCTTTGACATCACATGACAGATGACCCCACTCCTCACGTGCATGGGGCTCTGACCCCAGTGAGCCTTTGGTGGTTTTGAGAATAGCTTATGCTCCCTCCTCGAGCAGTGGCACCCAGCTCCCGGGGCTGGGGAGCACTTTGTCATATAAATGAACTGCTTGTCCTCACTCCACGCAAGATGAGTCACCCTTTGAGAGTGTTGCTATTACCCAGACAGACAGCCCTGTCTGCATTTTTAATTTCAGCTAAATGCCTTCGCCTCTTTACAGCAGGTGGGCAGGGGCATAAATCTG
Source organism: Mus pahari (assembly GCF_900095145.1). Lineage (NCBI taxonomy): Eukaryota > Metazoa > Chordata > Mammalia > Rodentia > Muridae > Mus > Mus pahari. The sequence continues at coordinate 25,652,124 of NC_034603.1, read as the reverse complement.
TTTAATAGTCAGACATCGAATAAAAATACTCAGAAAGCCACCTTGATGGAGTTAATTATGCCCTGTTTTCTGAAAGCGACTCCCCACCAATCGGCTGAGGCCTTTGCCAGCTGCAGCCCATCTAGGGACTCAGGCTCTTGGGCAGTTCTAGTGCTGGGCTCTTGGTGGCTGTTTTAAAATCATGCCATTTGACAGATGTCTAGGAGTAACACGTGTTTCATGAAGGATGCGGCTTCCGTGCCTATCACTCACGGTGTTATCAAGAAAGGAAAAGAAAATTTCCATTCCTGCAACATGTTGGCCTGTCAGCTTCGCATCCGTTAAAGGGCAAAAGGGCCTCCGGGGAAGGGGGCGGTTTCCTACGCAGTTCATAGAAAGAAAAAGCCGAGCACGTGTCAGAGCTTTCTAGGCGCCTCTCTAACCGTCCATCAATTCCCCAAGAAAGAAAAGGGCGGGCGAGACGGCTGAGGGAGTTAACTGTGCTTGCTGCCAAGCCTGACATCCTGAGTCCCATCTCTTGTACCCACACGGTGGAAGAAGTGACCTCTGTAGGTTGTCCTCTGACCTTCACATGAGTGCTGCGGCATGTGTGCACCTACACACACACACACACACACACACACACACACACACACACACACACGAATGCTTACACATGTGTGTACACATAAACACGCACATGCATACACACAATTAAACACATATGAAGGCACACACACATGCAAATGCACACACGCATAATACATATATGAATGCTCATGCAAGTGTGTGCACACATGAACACACATACATGCATACCCACACCCCACTCCAAGCCAACACAGTATCTGGACTGCTCAGGTTACTTCCACATTGGGTAACACTAGGTCAAGGACTCTGAGATTTTTGGCTGCTTTTAGAAGTTTCCTCCTGGAAATTAATCTAATAGACAGTAGTCCTCCAGGCCCTCATTCCGCTACCACGTGAATCCAGGCCTCTCAGCAATGTCGGGGGGCTTGCCATTCTCATCCATCCTTCTAGCCTCGACTTCCCAAATCTCATGCTCCCTGGTGCCGATTCTGCTCCACATTTTCTCATCTTCCTCCTTCACTCTTGCACACCCCTCAGCTCCAAGCATCCTGCTCCATGTCTCTGTCCTAGGCAATCATATTCATGCCTGAAGTGCTCCCCAAAGCAACATCCCCAGACGATGCTCGCTCGCTCACGGTCCCTGAGGATTGTGTGGGCTCCTGCCCAGCACGGGTTTCTTGGGGGTTGGGCACAGGGTGATCTATCTCCCTCACGGCACCTAGCATATGGAAGGCGCTAAGAGAGGGCCGGTGCACAGTGCTGACTTGATCCTTCTTTGTCTGTCTGTTTCAGTCAGCGTTTACAGTTTTAGGCCCTGTATATGACAGGCATCTTGACGACTTGCCTGCCACCAGAGGGAAGACAGGAAGCATGCTGGGGAGTGTCCAAGCTCAGGGAGCTAGTGTCCTGAAGCAAAAGATGCCTTCCCAGCAGGTTAGCCTCAAGGGACAGACCACTCACGAAGTTCCCACCTAAATGCTACTCTGTACTCATCAGAGGACCCACGCGTGCTCTCGGTCCACCATATCTAAGCCTGCTTTGTGAGACGGCTATGTTTCAGGTGTGACCTTGAGTGACACGGCACAGACAGGTGACAGGTCATTCCATGAGGAAGGTCCAGTGGGACTTAACCAGTCACTGACTCGTGTTGTCAAGTGTGCAGTGTGCACATGTGTCACACAACAAGCCACACTAGTCACATTAGTTTCCCCTGCCAGAGATGGCTAAATACAAATTTAGTTTTTGACTGGTTTCCCCAGGGAGGCATGAATAAATGTCTCTTTACCCCTGATGGGGCACCAACAACGAAATAAAAAAAAAAAAAATGATTCTCCGAGTCTATTTCTGAGAACCAGTAAGTCATTGGGGTAACTTACAGGGGCGTGGGTGACCCCCAAACAGCCTCCAGCATGAGTGACACATCAGGAAAGCCACATGCCTGGAAGTCTTTGCGCAGCTTGCAGGCAGTTCCACCGGAGTCTCCTCCCTAGCAATTGTGACTGCTTTTGTAACGTTGGGAGGGGCCTTGTGCAAGTTCCCGAGCCTTGTATGTTTCCTTAGCCTCTTGAGTCTCATGAGCGTCCTCCGAGGCCAGTGTTTTAATTCCGAATTAATGCTGACGTGTGCACATTCCTTCCGAAACTTGTTTTCCTATTTATTAACGGCAGTACGTCGCAGTCTTCTTTCAAGATCAGTCCTTATAGATCTAGGAGGTCTTTCTCTCTCTGCCATTCTCGTTTCTAAGATTACTCCACGTGAGGGACAGCCCCGGGTTGTCGGATAGGGAGACCAACATTGGGAGAGGTAAAGAATTTGCTCTGTGTCAACCACTGTACTCTCTGGCTCAGGCCCTGTCCTGGTATCACACTGTCAGGAGCCAGAAGAACCACTGCAGGGGGCTACAGTTCAGTCCAGCTTCCGCCATTGTCAAACCATTCAGAGGCAGAACTGCCTAACCCGACTTCAGATGTTGGTTGTGTGGTTGGACTTCAGGGACTTGAAGGCTCTCTCCAGCCCTGGCACCGTGCAACTGAGTCTACATAATGCTCCAGGATCGGGAGAAACCGGGATGAAGCTTGACTCCTATAATTCGACGGCTCCTTCGGAAAGGCACCCAGTAATCAGCGAGGACAGCGTTTCCTTTTGATATAAGCTGCCCTATTTACCTACCCCAGTAATTGTCTCTCTGCCCCAGCTGTGAGCAATTTGCACTTTTCAATGCTAGGCTTGTTTTAATTTGTCAAAGGTGCTGCCCACGGGGAATGCTGTAGCTTTAGGAGGAGCTGTGTGTGAGGTGATGGGGGTGGGAGTGGGGCGGAGTTCTGTGTGTTCTGAACTCAGAGCAGCAACAGGCGGGATGGTCCGGGTCTCCAGCTGAGTGTGAGCTGCTTGACGCCTGGGGATTCTGGTTTGTTCCCCACTCAAACATGAATGCGCACATGCATGCACACCCCCACCACCACCTCCTAATGGCCAGTGCTCCCATCTCAGGCAGAGGCAATCCCTAAGATCAGAAGATGCAGCGTGTAGCTGCAAGTTCAGATCCAAATAAGGAGGGTTGTGGCCCTGTGTGCACTGCAGTAAGAAGTAGTTAGTCCTGTAGTCTCCTTCCTCCTATCTAGGGACCCAGTTATCTGAGCATCAGGAGAGGCCAGGGGTGTGAGCTCAGGTACAAAGGAGGGACCTAAGACTCCACAGTGTTAATGCACCTGGGCTTATCACTGCCCAGTCACCGAGACCTCATTCTTGTGGTTGACCCAGCTGTCCTCTGGGAAACATATCAAAACATTATACCAGGAAAGCACGTACACGGGGAACATATCAAACGAAACATTATACCAGGAAAGCACGTTCACGGTTGGAAACTAGGACACACAAGAGAAATTAAATGTCACTTTTCAAACTCACTATCCAAGTGGCTTCCTTTGGTCGTTTATAGTCTGCTTGGTCTTTCATGTCCCTAAGGTGAAGAGAAACTGCGCAGTCCAGGTCAGCCTTCCTTATTCTGCACAGCACAGGACGGCACAGATAAGAAGAGCTGGACGACAAGCTCAGACTTGTATCTCCAGAGAAAGGCAGTTCTGAGCACAGACAAGAAGATACCTTGCACACATCGACCCTGAATTCTCTAGACACTGAATCAAGCATCCTCCAGGATTCTCTTATGCACCCAGAGTCGGATACGGGAATATGGAGGCTAAGGGGCAGAGCAGACATATGGCCAGGTTAGTCTGGGTCCAGAGCTTGCGTTTCTAACCACTGGGGCTCTTTTGCTTGTCAGTTCTTTTGCTTGTCGACGTGTGCGCAAAGATCAGCGGACACAGTTGAGGAATGGGTTCAGCGTGGAGCAGGTTCACAAAAGGAGAGAGGCTGCAGTGGGATGTACAGGGTGGTGGTCTGGGAAAGTGAGAACATTCACACAAAGGCACAGGGTGCCAGAGCCCCTGAGCATGTAAGGGGCTGGAGACCAACGACCTTCGCTAATGATCTGTCTCATTAGCACGCACTTAGTAAGTTGTTCATAATTGCTTTAGATGGAAGGAGTGTACTTCTTAAGGCTGTGTAAGTATCCAATATGCTTTTTGCCAGGGAAGCAACAATTCAGTGTGTGCAGGATTACGACACCCACCCCTCGAAGGAGGCGGGACAGGTTACAACCTTTGGGGAGTAAGTGATTGGATCAATTACCTTCTTTTCTCAAAGATTACCTACCACTTTCCAATGGAAGAAATAAGCACTCCCTGAATAAACCAAACATTACAGATGAAAGTGTCATAGTTTTTCTGAGCGTGTGTGTGGGGAAACCCAACAAAACTGAACACCTGGGAGAAAGGGAATCTCAGCTTAGGAACCGCCTCTTCCATCAGAATGGCTTGTGGTAATTTCTTAATTGCTATTAATGTAGGAAGGCCCAGCCCACTGTAGGCAGTGCCACTCATGGGCAGATGGACCTGGGTTGTGGAAGTATTAAAAAAAAAAAAAAAAAAAAAGGAACCAAGGAAGCCTGGGGAAGCAAGCTGGTGAACAGCGAGTTGCTTTCGGTCTGAGTGTTCTATCTAGCACAGCCAACGGACACTCAAACAAGGGCTAACCCTCAACCCTTGGCCGCTCCACTGTCTCAATTTCTCGCCCTTTCTCTGTGTCTGTTAGGCCCCTCCCCAAAGTGTGTTTGTGTGACAGCTGTCTCCACACGATGTGACAGAACCCTGTGTATGAAGTTCAGACATGGCCTCCCTTATCCCAGCTGGTCTCAAGCTCGCTCTTGTGGCCATGGCTGACTCTGAAGTGATTCTCCTGCCTCTGTATCCCAGATTACTGGAGTCACTGATATGTAGCGCCACACCTGGCTTCCCCAGCAGTGCTTACCACATTCTATGCTGGCCATATTGTCACCATCTTCTCCTGAGGATGAATTTTTAGGTTCTTTCTTCTCTCTCTCTCTCTCTCTCTCTCTCTGGATTTATTCATTTATTTATGTATAAGAGTACACTGTAGCTGTCTTCAGACACACCAGAAGAGGGCATCGGATCCCATTACAGATGGTTGTGAGCCACCCTGTGGTTGCTGGGAATTGAACTCGGGACCTCTGGAAGAGCAGTCAGTGCTCTTAACCACTGAGCCATCTCTCCAGCCCTTTAGGTTGTTTCTGTGATAGTGGTATTAAGAGCTGTATCCCAATGGCCATCCTTAGAGACACTCATGGTTTATACACGCCTCCCTCTAAGCTGGGACTGAGCAGCAGACTTCCTAGATGCCTAAGACACACTAATCTTGGTTTGGGGTGATACACAAAAGTAAGACCCCCTCTCAAAGAGGAGGCAGGTCCCACCCACATCGAAGAATAGATACAGACGGTGCAGGGAGGAGGGATAGAGGTCAGAGAAGAAGGAAGGAAGGAGGGAGAGAAAGGGGAGAAAGAAAGAATGAAAGAGAAAAGGGAGGGAGGTCCAGAGTCTAGCTGGGTTTGGGTGGAGATCACCAATTCAGAGGGTCCCTAAAGGCAGGCTTCATTCACCCTGGGCCTTGGAAGGCACACTACCAAAGCCACAGGTCTGACATGTCTAGGGACATAGGCAGGCTTGTTGTGATGACCTTGTGCACCTCTGACTGGCACACACTCTTGCCCTGCTCCTCTGAGGTGCTTCAGATGACCCAGCATTCACGGGGTGAGATGAGGCCGAGGCGGTGAGTGGGAGCCGAGAAGGGGCATTTTCCTGGTGCTAAGGGTATAGGAAGGAGGAGCCGGCGATCAAGAGAGCCCCGCTCTGCTCCAAAGCGAGCGCCAATTAAGATGATTACTGGTTTCCCTACAACACAAATACTAATGGCCTGTCACGCTCTGGCATATTTTTCTTGGTAACCTTCAACTCCGAGTGATTAATCAGGCTCCTGTGGGAAGGATCATACGCACACGGGCAGAACGCAGGAAAACCAGCCCTGAACTCTGAAGGCCATGGAGGTAATGGGGTGGAGGAATCGCATGCTCTGGGGTGAGCAACTCGGGGGAACTCCACCACAATCTGTGGGGGGAGATGTCCTAGGAACGAATGAGGAACGGGGGGGGGGGGGGGGTGAAGGCTAGCTATGTGGCTCCAGTCTACCACTCTGGGATCCACAGCTCTGCTGGGGTGGGGGGTGTAGGGGGGGTGGGTGTAACTCCTGTCCCAGCCTCCAGGGGGAGAGACATCATGGGAGTGAGCACAGCTCCTGAATCAGAGCCAGGCACTTTACTGAGCCATCTCCCTGGCTTGTACTGTCGGTCTTGTCGGTGGGTGTATTTACTCTGCTGACTCCTGCTCACATAGCTAATTCTTCTCCTGTAGTGCTCTGTAGAATCTCAGGTCCCCTTGGGACATGGCCCTGTCTTCTTCTACCTCAGGTACCCCTAAAATCTTACTCAAAGCCTGGAAATCCACTGGGGTCAGCAGAGACGTCTGGAAGCAGAGAAAAGCAAGGACAAGCTGGCCCAGTGGCTCAGTCTGGGACTCTACTTACTCCTTGATAGAGTAACCCCCGGGGAAGATTCTCCTTAGAAAGAGGGACCCTGAGTGTGACAGCTCTCCCTGAGCCTCAGAGTCTGTGAGACCCTTGGCCAGATTGGATTGGGTATGGTGAGACAGAATTTGAATTTGAAAGCTTTTTGGGGGTGGGGGCATTAGTCCGATTTGTGTTTATTCACAATTCCTGTCTCACTGGCCACCACTACCAAAAAACAAAACAAAACAAAACAAAACAAAACAAAACAAAACACCCACCTTGGCCTCTGCTTGCCCTGGAGATGGAAATCACAACTAGCACAAACCCACAAACCCACAAACTTACAAACAAACAACTTCCTGGGGGCTGTAGGGGTCCAAGTGGTCAAGAGCACTTGTTGCTTTTCCAGAGGACCAGAGTTCAGTTCCCAGCACCCACACTGGGCAACTCACAAATAAATGCCTTGTGATAGCTAATCTCTGTTGTCAACATGACTACATCTGCAATCAACTAAAAGCCGAGTGGCATGATCCACATTGGATCAACTGAAGTGGGAGGAACCACCAAAACCTAGGCTACGCCTTCTGGGGGGGGGTGCAGCCCCCACAAAAGGACACTCAAGAAAGAAGCTTTTGCTTTCAGCCCACATGCCCCTGCTCTGAGGGCAAGTTCATCTAGCAAGCGGCTGAGGGTTTCCCTTGCTGTATCAGAACCTCCTTCTTTTGGATTCCAGCACAGAGCCAAGGCCAGCAGCTCTCTAGGAATTCTCTGGACTCCTGTACCAAATTGGGACTGCTGAAGCCATCCATCCTCATGGACTGTGCAACTACCAGAATCAGCCACTGTTGGACTCCCAGCTACATATATAAAAGAATATATTCGATTCATCAGTTCTGCTCCTTTTAGGGAACTAATATATAAGTGCGAATATAGCTCCCCGCAACCCCCTGCCAAAACAAAACAAAAAACAAAAACAAAAACAAAAAAAACACCCTAAAAATCAAAAATAAAATCTTTAAAAAAGATAAATTCCTGGCCAAAGTCATGTTCCTGGCATTAATGCTAAGGCGCACATCTGTGCCTAAGGATGTAGCCCGTGGTTCTCTCTGGAGCCGCGGCCACTTCTGTTCTGGAGGGGTTTAGTGTTGGGGAGGGTTCCTACTGGGAGGACCAAGGATCCTAGTGCAACCTTCACACGTCAGAACAGAACTCAGGACAAAGGAATTGTGTCCAGAGAGGAAACTGTGCGAAGTTCCTTCCCACCGACGGCCAAGGCTTGATATAATACACACTTGATCACAGATTTCATAAATCAGACATGAATCAAATTTCCTTGGCATTGGCATCAAAATGTCCAGGCGCTTGGCAGAGCACACCTTTCTAACTTGGCCAAACCCACACATCCATTCCTGCAGATCTGTGTCACTCAGCACTATAGCTGACCTGGGCAATCACTAACAATCCCAAGGGCACGTCAGAGCACATGCCATGGGGGCGTTGGGAACAGAACCCAGGCCTCTCTGCAAGAGCAGCACGTGATCTTTCTAAAGCTTTTTCTTAGAGCTGAGGACTAAATCCAGGGCCTTCCACTTGCCAGGCAAGCTCTTTAAAAACCAATCCAGCTCTACAGGGTTGGCCTCCTCATGTCCGCCCTTCTCAATTCTTCCTTTCTGGAAACACACGAAGTTGTGCCTCATTTATTGCCCTAGTATTTATCCCCCAACCCCCTTCTGAGACAGGGGTTCTCTTGGCAGCCCTGACTGTCCAAGAAGTTGATATATAGACCAGGCTAGCCTCAAACTCACAGAGCTCTGCCTGCCTCTTCCTTCTGAGAGCTGGGATTAAAGGCCTGTGCCACCAGCCTTGATCTCTCTCTCTCTCTCTCTCTCTCTCTCTCTCTCTCTCTCTCTCTCTCTCTCTCTCTC
>NC_034603.1:25637413-25643548 GCF_900095145.1 Mus pahari | reverse complement strand
AGAGACAGGGTTTCTCTGTGCAGCCCTGGCTGTCCTGGAACTCACTCTGTAGACCAGGCTGGCCTCAAACTCAGAAATCTGCCTGCCTCTGCCTCCCAAATGCTGGGATTAACCTTGGTGTTTCTTAATCCAATCAAGTCGGGGATAGAATTTAGTGGTCACACCCATGCTGGATGCCTTAGTATGGTTTTTTGTTTGTTTTTGTCTTTTTCTTGTTCATTCTCACCTGTGAAGGTGGGTGTGCGGCAGCTATGTTCCTGTGGGGTTGATGTTGGCAGTGGGACAAATTAAGACCCTGCAGTCTTAGCCGGGCGTGGTGGCGCACGCCTTTAATCCCAGCACTCAGGAGGCAGAGGCAGGTGGATTTCTGAGTTTGAGGCCAGCCAGAGCAGACCAGAGTGAGTTCCAGGACAGCCAGGGCTATACAGAGAAACCCTGTCTCGGGAAAAAAAAAAAAAAAAAAAAAAAAAAAAAAAAAAAAAACCCTGCAGCCTTGCTTCTTGAGGGGATGGAGGGTCTTGTAGTGACAGCCTGAATTGTGGGGACCTGACCATGTGCCCAACTTCTCGAGGGACCTGGTGTCAAGTGTGGCTATAACTGCCAGGAACTGGTGCTCCTTGAACGTGGAGCAGGACTTGTCACTAGCTGGCTCTATGAGGTAAGACAGTTCAATCGTGCAGTCTGGGAGCAGATTCCTGCAAGCAGAAGAGGGTTCACTATCTGAAACTATAGCCACATGGCCTCCAAGATGTAGCTTCCTGGGGGAGGGGAGACTTCATCTCCTCCAAATTTGAAAACAGGTTTTGCAGGTGTGTAACATATAAGACAGTTTACTGAACACAAGAGCGAGATGCCCGAATCGAGTTTTTCCCTCCTTCCCAAAGTTATGAAGGCAAGCTAAAGTACACTCAAGTGGGTAAAGGATTTTAGAGATGCAAAGGCTCATGAGGAAGTTACACACGTCCCAAGAAAACTAAGAAAAACCAGAGACCCTTTTAACTGGCTGCCCGTGGTTGGGAAAGATTCAGTCTACCCCCGAGGAAGATGGACAGAGCAATAGAACAGGCAGGGCATGTCTGCCTGAGGACCAGGCAGGGCCCCAAGCACGTACTCCCATAAAATTTTTTTATTGTTCATTCAGGAACAATTTATTCTATGCCCCGTGAGTTTAGAGTTATGGGTCTTGGTGGAGGCCTCAAACAGGTGATTATGGTAATTTAGAGAGAAAGTACCAAGCCATTTCTGTCACGGGACGCTCCAGCTGGAAAATAAAGACCATCGCCGAGTATTTATAGAGTGTTGAATGATTCCAAAGTGCTCCATCATCTATTACCTCACCTCCACAGCAGGCCAGGGAGCCAGGCTGCGGCTCTACTGTGGGGCTCTGACCAAAGGCTGTCCCCTCTGGGGTTCAGTTTCTCTACTGGAAAAGGAGGAACTGAAATGCACCTCAGCTTGCAGAACACTTGCCTGCATGTACGAAGCCCTGAGAGTTCTATCCCTAGCTCTGCATAAACTTGGCCTGGTTGGGGGAGGGGGGTGTACATTCATAATCTAAGCAGCTGGGAGGTGGAGACAGAGGATGAGGTGATCAAGGACCATCTTTGGCTACACAGCAAGTTTGAGGTTAGCCTGGGTTATAGGGGACCTTGTCTGGAGAGAAAAGGAGAATGTTCTGTGGTGGTCCGAGTAAGAATGACTCCAACCTAAATGCATGCGCAGGCTGGACACATTTGTGGCAGATGTGCGGCTTGGTCTTCACGTGGGTTCTCTAAACGATTGGAGTGAAGGCCGTCTCTGCTGCCTGCCATTGGATTCTCCTTCCCCGACATGGACTGCCTAGTTGGCCCTCAGCGGGAGAGGATGTGCCTAGTCCTGCTGGGACTAGATGTCCCAGGGTGGGGTGGTACCCAAGGAAGACTTCCCTTCTCTGAGGAGAAGGGGAGGAGGTAACGGGGGGAATCTGTAAGGGAGGGACTGGGAGGAGAGGAGAGAGAAGAGAGAGGGCTGTGGTTGGGATGTAAAGTGAATTAAAAAAAAAGTATAAGAGAAAAGAATGACTCATAGGCTCATAGATTTGAATGAGCTTGGATTAGGTTATTAGGAAGGGGGGCTATTTGAGAAGGATTAGGAGGGGTGGCCTTACTGGAAGTGTGTCACTGAGATTTGAGGTTTCAAAAACCCACAGCAGGGCTGGCGAGATGGCTCAGTGGGTAAGAGCACCCGACTGCTCTTCCAAAGGTCCGGAGTTCAAATCCCAGCAACCACATGGTGGCTCATAACCATCCGTAACAAGATCTGATGCCCTCTTCTGGAGTGTCTGAAGACAGCTACAGTGTACCTACATATAATAAATAAAACAAAACAAAACAAAACAACAACAACAAAAAACCCCACAGCAGGCCAGCATCTGTCCCTTGGCCTGAGGACAGGGATGTAGCTCTCAGCTGCTGCTCCAGCACCTTGCGCGCCGCCATGACGATAAACCTCTGGAACTGTAAGTAAGCCCCCAATTAAATGTTTGCCTTTACAGGGGCTGCCGGGGTCACGGTGTCTCTTCACAGCAACGGAACAGTGACTAAGAAAGCTCGAGTGCCCAGCTTCGTTTCTCCCATCAGCTATTCCTCAAGAAGTCTGAACAGCCCCGACATCCAAGGCGGAATTTCTTAGCTCTGGTTCCCAGGGTTTCCCATTATCAGCATCCCCAGAAAACCTGGCTGTGATCCAGTTCCCTGGCTCCACCAGGCAGGCGGAGAGGGTGTGGCCTGGGAATCTGCACAACACGCGGAATCCCCAGGTGATCTCATGGACACCAAACTTTGAGAACTTCTGCTTTCTGCCTCCTGATTCTCTGGCTTGGATCTTGTCCTACAACACAGGTGAGTCTTGGGGTGTGCGGGGGTGGGGGGAACAGGGATGGATGGAGGGTGGGGGATGGGGACAACAGACACGACAATGGGGATGGGACAGACTAGTGTCTGTTGAGCTTAGCTGACAATCTGGGTAATGACAGCCTCTTGAGGATGTAATAAGAACCCTCACAACCGGAACAGGATGGTTTAATAATTTAAGTGAGGTCTCAGGATTAATGAACAGTGGTTGAAATGACACGTGGGACCATAAATCCTGGCCTGATGTGGGAAAAGCGATGATTTACAACAAGGCTTCCTGGAAAAACAAGGTCTGATGAGCCTGCAGGCTGACACTCCCCCCTCCCCTCACCCCACCAAGGGATGTGAGTTTTTTCATATGTGGTGGCACTCTTTCCAGGACCACACCCTTCAGATATGCTACAAGGTGCCCTCAGTGGCCTTGGCATGCCTGCAAGCCAGGGTTTCCCATAAGTCTGAGAGCCATACTTTATAATGTTTCAGACTGGAACCAAGGGCTTGGTACACGCTAAGGTAAGGCCTTCTATCACTGAGCCACACTGTCCCAGCCCCTTATCGGGGGATTCTAGGCAGGGGCTCTCTACACTGAGCCCTTCCCTCCTCACTGGGGGAGTCTAGGCAGCACAGCCCCCAGTTAACAGTAATAACACAGCCTGGTTGAGACAGTGACGGACTGACCATGGCTGTTCACTGAATGCTGGCCTGGAGCAGCAACTCACTTAGGCCTCATTCAGCCGTGACAGGGAAAGCAGAAGTGATGGCAAATCCACTCCCATAGGTTTGTACAAGAAGAGAAGGTAAGTGCTGGGGGGGGGGGGGGAACGGGACTCGATGGCGGAAGCTGGCCTGAAGCACACTGAATTGAAGCACACAGGCTGGCTGGCACACAATGAAGGGGGTGAGGGAGACAGGTTTACTAACCCGAATGTGCTTCTGACTGTTTTATTCCCTCCCCACTTTTGGTGTGTGTGTGTGTGTGTGTGTGTGTGTGTGTGTGTGTGTGAGAGAGAGAGAGAGAGAGAGAGAGAGAGAGAGAGAGAGAGAGAGAGAAGATGAAAACAGAACTCAGGGCCTAGTACGTGCCAGTGCCAGGCAGGTGCTCTACCACTGAGCTACCATACCACACCTTCCACTTTCCTGTTCACAATGCCTAAGGTGGAATAGGATGGGAGCTAGTGTCCACTACAAGGAGCAGCTTGCAATGGCCTCTTCTCAGGAGGGACTGCTCACGGGTCAATCTCCCTCACTTCTGGGTCACAGGGCTGCCCCAGACCAGATGCAGTCTGTTGTCTGGGAAAGGTTAGGGCTGGTCGCTATGAGGCCCAGGAGAATGACCGTTAGCTGGAACTCATGAAGAGAAGCTATCGAGCAGTTCAGACGGAGAACATTCTAGCACACATTCTGATAGCATGTAGGAAGGGATCTCTCTGAGCAGGCTTGGCAGAGAGCAGAGCTTCCCACTCTTGTGCTGTGTTCCCTCCCTGCCGCTGTTTACAAAGCCCAGGAAATCCCCTTGTGAGCAGTAGGCTCAGACGAGGAGCGCGCCAGCGGCAGACAGCATGAAGTTAGCGGCTATTCTGGAGTTCCTATGCACTGGCACATAATGTGTGCATCCCTAAAAAATGAAGCAAATGAATATCATTAATTTCTAAAACTCACAGTGGAATCAAAGAATGTTCTGGAAGGAACTCAGTGTGCAGGCTTCCCAAGGCTAAAGCAGGAGACGCCTGTTAATACTCTATAGGCGCCGATGTTGACACCAGAGGCCTCAACATATGCCTGACCCTTTGTTTTCTGGATCGATGTAAAAATTACATGGTCCATAAAAGTTGTTAATTTGAGGTGGGAAAGCAAGAGGAAAAGGCAGACGAGAAATTAAGCTTCTGAGGCTGGAGAGTACTGGATAGGTAGTTTTCTTCTATCAGAAAAATCTCAGAATAAAGACACATAAATGTGTGGATCTGGCCAACCTGGTCTTCAGCACTGAGCTGTGCCTAGCTGGAGCTATGAAAGCCAGGAACTTTTTTTTTTTTTTTGGTTTTTTCGAGACAGGGTTTCTCTGTGTAGCCCTGGCTGTCCTGGAACTCACTTTGAAGACCAGGCTAGCCTTGACCTCAGAAATCTGCCTGCTTCTGCTTCCCAAGTGCTGGCATTAAAGGCGTGTGCCACCACTGCCCAGCTCAACCAGGAACATTTTAAGGCAGATGGTAACAGCTTCAAAGATGCTTCTGGATTCAAATCAAACCACCACTGGCTCTGGAGCGACGGGAGCCTGAGAAGACAATGCCTGTAGCATCAGAAGAGCAGGAAGGATTCTTGTGGTCTCTGCAAGCCATGGCTACATCTGGAGGCTGCCAGGTGGGTTCACCCGTGTTTGTGTGCACGCGTGTGTGTGTTAGTGTGCATGTCTCTATGTGTGGGTATTGGCGTATGTCTCTGTATGTGTATGTGCATGCATATTTATGCATGTGTGTGTTGGTGTGTATGTCTGTGTGAATCGGCACTGGTGTGTGTCAGTGTGTGTGTGTGTGTGCGCGCACACATGCATCCATATGCATGAGTGTGTGTCAATGTGTATATGTCTGCATGTGTTGGTATTGGGGTATGTGTACATATGCATGCAAATGCCTGTATGTGAATGTGTGTGCATATGAATGCATGTGTGTGTTGGTGTGTCTATGAGTGTGTGCACATGCAATCTGTACATATGCATGCATGGGTGTTGGTGTGTGTATATATCTCTGTATGTTGGTGTTGATTCATGTATCTGTATGTATGTATGTGAGAGCATACTCATGTGTGTGTGTGTGTGTGTGTGTTGGTAGTAGATAACACCTTTTTTTTGGCCAGTACCCTTCCTTCATTTATTATGAACAATATAATTTAAAGGATCTGAACTAATGCTTACAATAAATAAAAATAGGAGATGATATCTTTTAGAGATATGGGTAAGAGTTAAATGTTAAGACTGAATATTTTGAATTTTACTTAAGCGTTTTTGCTGTTTTATCTAGGAGGTGACAGGGTAGGGGTGTACATTTCCTACACTTTGGGGTTGTGCTAAATATATGCATTTCCCTTTTAGCAAATGGCAGCTAGAAGAGGCTTCTTTCAGTCAGTTAGGTCAGTTAGCCACAATGTGTTTAAATCACGGATTTTAGTTACTTTTCTTTGCTGTGACTAAATATCTGACATGAAGTAACTCAGGACAGTCTTTCTTTCTTTCTTTCTTTTTTTTTTTTTT
>NC_034603.1:25608914-25636886 GCF_900095145.1 Mus pahari | reverse complement strand
AGTAAGTAACATCCCTCCACAGCCTCTGCATCAGCTCCTGCTTCCTGACCTGTCTGAGTTCCAGTCCTGACTTCCTTGGTGATGAACAGCAGTATGGAAGTGTAAGCTGAATAAACCCTTTCCTCCCCAACTTGCTTTTTGGTCATGATGTTTGTGCAGGAATAGAAACCCTAACTAAGACAATCCCCAACCATAAAATTATTTTCATTGCTATTTCATAACTGTAATTTTGCTATTGTTATGAATCTTAATGAAAAGATCTGTGCTTTCTGGAGGTCTTAGGCAACCCTTGTGAAGGGGGTCATTTGACCCGCAAAGGGGGTCACAAGCCACAGATTGAGAACAACTGACTTAAAGGGAGAAAGTTTTACTGTAGCTCACGCACAAATTGAGGGGATACTGTCCATTATGGCTGGGGTGGCACTGTGGAGGAGGCCAAAGCATTGGGAGCAGATGCAATGAGTTCTAGCCACATGCTCCCTTTAAGTCAGGCACACAGAAGCTCAGAGTAGACAGAAAGGAGGCGACAGGCTATAAAGCCCCAGGGGCTAGCACTGACCCATCTCTTCCAGCGAGGTTGTACTACTATTACTTCCTTCTTCCTTCTTCCTTCTTCCTTCTCCTTCTTTTCCCAAAGAAGCCCCAGTTTTATTACAGAGAACACACAAAGCTCTTTCCTTGCCAGGAAAACTCCTGTTCCCCGTCTCCACGGTGATCAATATATCTCTCCATTTCCTCTTCTGTCTGTACTTCCCATGTCGGTTAAGGTGTTCGTAGAAATAGCTGGCCCGTTTGTTAAAGAACGCTTCTCGAATGTCATCCTTGCGCAGGGGCCGTGCTGATCTTCTCTGTATTGTTCCGATTGTAGTCTATGTGCTGCCGGAGCGAGCGCAAAGCTCTACTTCTTAAAGGTTCCACAATCTCCCCAGATGGCACCACCAACTGGGGACCAAGTGTTTAAACAGGTGAGCCTGTGGAGACAGTTCTCATCCAAACCATCCAATCACAGCAGGGCCTGGCCTATCCTCAGCACCCTCTTGGTTTAACGCTCGCTTTCCTCTATGTGCTCCTCACTTAGTCAGCTCAAAGGAGTGACACTTGGAAGGATGCTGTGGTCAGAGTGGCCCAGCAGTCATGTTAACATGAACTGAGAGCGGGGCCATTCCATGTCCTCTCTCTGGGCTTCATGTCCTGAACAAGGAACTCAACGTCCTGCTCCACTGGGCTTCATTCCCCACTCATTACTCTTTTAGTGAAACACTGAAACAGTTTCAAGTTTGCTTTCAGAGTCCCGGGAAATGATTCAGTCAAATAAGAGCTTGCCGTATAAGTACAAGGACCTACGCTTGATCCTCAGCCTATGAGGGAAGCTGGGCACGGTGGTGCATGCTTTAAATTGCAGAGCCGGGGAAGCTGAGACAAGTGAAGACTGTGGCTCACTGGACAACCAACCAAGCTGAGTGGCAGGACACTTAGAGGCCCGGTACCAAAAACAAACAAACAAAAACACCAACATGCCAGGTGGATGGTTCCTGAGAGATGATGTGAAGGTTAGCTTTAACTGTAACTCGAGATGGTGACATGGCTCGGAGTGCTGGCAACAAAAATCTGACAACCTGAGTTTGGTCCCTGGGACCTACGTGGTAGAAGGAGAGAAGTAACCCCCACGAGTTGTCCTGTGCCCAAACTCATACCCATGAACATACATGCAAAAATAAAATATAATTAAAAAACGTTTAAATTGCTAGCAAGATACAACAGAGAAACCCCTGAGAAGAGATCTTCAATGAGGGACTGACTAGATTGGGTTAGCCTGTGGACATGTCTGTGGATTGTCTGACTCAAGTTAATTGATTGGGGAAGACCCCAGCCTACTATGGGTGGCACCATTCCCTAAGCAGAGGGGGTTCTTTACTGTCTAAGAGTGGGAAAAAAACTCACGCTGAGCACAAGTAATCAAACATGCACATATGTATTAATGGCCCTCTGCTCTTGACCATGGATGGATGTGATGTGACCAGATGTCTCAAGTTCTTGCCACTGTCACATCTCTGCAGTGATGGGCTGCCACCTGGAATTATGAACTCAAATAAACCCTTTTGCTCTTAAGAAGCTTTTTGTCAGGGTGTCTTACCACAGCAACATAAATGAAACTAAAACAAATGATATCTGCGACTATCCACCGGCTTCACACGCGCTCACGGAGAAGGCTTAAGTCGGCACAGGAAAACCAAGAGAAAATGCACAGCCGAATGCCCCTGCTGTGCACAGTTTTTAAAATGCAGACGGCTCACCGCCTCAGTGGAAGTGTCACATTCTGAAAATGCAGCTATTTTCCACTACAGAAACAATCCTTTCCCACACGCCAGAGCTCTTGATGTTTCAGATGCGATCTGGAGAGATCCACCCGATTCTTTTCTTTCCCAGGACATCATTTATATAATGCTTGATTCAAAAACCCTGGCTTTTGCTTTCTTAAAGATGCACAAAAACGTCCCATAAATACATCGATTCTTGCACCCTGTGTTTTTGCCAGACATTCCCTGAAGGTTTATAGATTTCTTTCATTACAAACTAATTGCTATTCCGGAAGTGCTTGAATAGCAACGGTTCTCTATGTTGAATATGAGGGAAAGTGCTCAGGACATCAGCTAAAGGAGAAGAGAGTCAGTGCGTGTGGTCACAGTGACACAAGGGGTGGACAGGAGGGCTTGCAAACCAGTGTGTGTTGTCACAGCGACAAGAGGAATAGATAGGAGGACCCGCAAGCCTGCGCACATCACAGCGACACCAAGCAACGGTAGATCTGGGGTTCTTAGAATTATGGAACCAATCTCAGGAGAGACCCAGTTCCATGCCAAATGTCATCTGACTTCTCTTAGAACCTGTGAGGGGGTGTGCTACCCCACAGCCTCTGTTCAGCCTCTGTTTCCCCATCTGTGAGACGGAAGCCTTACTGTGCAGAAGATACCCCGTGTCTGTCACCTCAGCATGTCAACACGCCAGGCAGCTCACAGTTAATCCAGAGACAATGGCACCGCGTATCCACCTACACACGTGCAGCTGAGCTCCTCGGGAAAGATACTGTTCAAAAGTAGGGAAGCGGTGCAACTGAGGCATGTGTAAACGCGGCACAGGAAGCCCAGCGGTGACATCTCCCAGGATGCTCCAGCAGTGCAGTCGCGGAGCACAGCTGGGGAGGAGCCACTGCAAGAGGAGCAGCCCAGGGCAGGCCCTGGGAGAGATGGGGGGTCCATCGACTCTGCTGTTACGGGTGGACAAGCTGGGGACTCTAAGAGTAGATGAAGCCTTGGAATAAGTGCATCAGCAACGTTGAGAAGACCGTTTGCCCAGGTGGAGGGTCACTTGCTCCCTCGGGCCACAAATGCCTTTGTGTTGTCTAGGGCTTCTCTGGCCTGAGGGTCGTAAAGCCAAGCAAGAAGGAGGTTTGGGATAGGAGACTGTGAAGAGGAGAGCAGGAGAGAGAGGACAAAGGCTCGCCCACCCCAAACCAGTCTCAGGTCTTCATAGTCGCTGCTGCCTTAAGTAGGGAATCATAAATACCACACTGCTTGAGAACTGCTTTCTGGGCAGCACCTCTTTGTAAGCACGGAGCTCAGAGAGCACAGAGCCAGGGTGGCTGAGGCCTACCTCGATCACTGAAGTCATCGACCAACACAATCTCTGCCACTAGCTCTGGGGGCGAGCGGTTGAGCACGCTGTGAACAGTGCGCAGCAGTGAGGACCAGCCCTCGTTGTGGAAGGGGATGATGATGCTGGTGCTGGGGAGCGTCTCCAGGTAGAGCTTGCTGTTACAGCTGGAGGGAGACACAGAGGAGAGAAGACACTGTTCAGGGTCACCTTCAGCTCTCACATGGTAGCAGGAACGCAGATGCAGCTTCAGGCTAAACGGGAGTGCCATGTCCTTTCCAGACATTAGTGTAGGAGAGAGGTGGAGAGAGACCTCAGCCACTGCAGGACTTTGTTCTCCTTGGTCCCATGGTGTCCTGCTTATGCTGCTAGCAGAGTTGGGCCTGTGTAAAAGACCCTCATCTTAGTATGAAGTCAGGTTCACGAGTATGCCTGCAAGCACACATGCACACACACATGCATAAACAGACACATGAATGAAGGAGTGCACAGCACACATGTGCAAGTGCACACACACATGTGCACACACACACACACAGACACACAGACACACACACACAGACACACACAAAGTGGCTGCTCCATCCCCTGCACCCTCCACTGAGAGACTTGTACTGATTCTAGATTTTAGTTCCTGACTCTGGTTCCTAGTAACTTTAGAAGTTTCCCCAGTGGGGTGTCTTTGCTGAAATGAAGTGACTTTTCTGGGCTCCAGGAGGGGATCTGGTCACCAGAATCATGATCAGAAGTTTAGATTGGGCCAGAGGAAGTTGGGTTTGCCTCCCCCACCCCACCCCAATTTGCATTCTAGCCCTAGGTTTATTCAACATAGTCTTTCCATTCTACACAAATACAAACACAACTTTATCGAAAAGGCTACAAAGTTATACAGCTCAAAAACAAATTTTATAGTAGTGACTGTACAATAAAAGCAAAAAGAGGCAATGTGTACATTGCCAAGGTTAACTTGTGACAGCATCACCATGAATGGCAGGTGACAATGTGGGTGGGGGTAGGTTTCATGAGAACTGGCTCACCAATGTTAGAAAGTAAGAGACACGGGAACAGAAAAGACAAGCATTTATGGAGGAATCCTTCACAGGTTTTTAACCCTAGAAGTTGAAGAGGGTTCCTGCAGGGGATGTGGTCAGGCCTAACAGAACAGCAGCTTGGTCCTTTCCAACAGCAAGGGTGACCAGGTTGTCTGACCGGTCCTAGGTCACCCGTGGAAAACAGTGTGCTGCCACACAGAGGCTTGCTTGTCCCAGCTTTTAATCCTAGCACTGGGTATGGGTTACAGAGCCAGTTCTAGGACAGTCATGGCAGACACTACAGAGAGATCCTGTCTCAAACAAAACAACAAACAAACAACTAAAAAGAGGGTTGGATATTTAGTTGGTGCTCAGATTTCCCTGGTCTTCCGTTCTCCAACAGCTGGCTGGTTTGAATGAAGATCAAACCAAGTCCATACCTTGTGGACATGTCACCTGAGTCTCTCGGATTGCCCTTATTTCCCTGATCACTGGTGTGCTGAAGACATCTGGTCACCTTTGTTCCAGGATTTGCAGTGGTTATTTGTATCTCTGAGCAGGACATCTCTGTCCCCTCCATTTGCTGCCTGTAAGCTGGCATAGAAGCGTCACTTAATCAAATAAGACACCCTTGCAACCTCTTCAGAGCAGGTCATGCTCGCGTGTTAGGGGTCACACTGACCACTATGGATTCCTCAGGATATCCTGTACACACACACACACACACACACACACACACAGACACACACGAAACATCATTTACAAATAGATAATTTTACTTAATTTCCAACCTAGAAGTCATCTATCTATCTGCCTACCTGCCTCTACCTGTCTGTCTGTCTATCTGTCTATCTATCTATCTTGTCTGATTGACCTGGCTGGCTATCTATCTATCTATCTATCTATCTATCTATCTATCTATCTATCTATCTTGTCTGATTGTCTAGCTAGAGATTGTAAAGTAATAGTGGGTAGAAGTGACAAAGGCAGATGTCTTGTCCTGATATGGTTTGTTGGGATGGGTTGGGGGGACGACACATAGACCTTTTATCCTTGAATATAATGTCAGTTTCTTTTTCCATCGGTGTCATTTACCAAGGAGTTCTTATATTTAGTCTGCTGGGCATCTGGCTCCAGCTGCCCACTGCTGAGGTTACAGGCGCGCAGCCATGCCCACCTTTTTACACAGGTGCTGGCTCAAGTCCTCACACTTCCATTGCCAGTGCTCTCACCGGACTGTGACATCTTCCCAGTCCATGTTAGGTTGTTAAAGAAGTGGGTGAGTCCAGTTCTGGGGAACTTGGCTTAAGGTTATTATGCAGAAGGAAAGTGAACTTATTTGCTTTATAATAAGCTCTGTTTTGCTTCAGGAGAGAAGGATGGGAGGAGGGAAGGGGAAGGGAAGAGAAGACGGCTGTTCTGCAGGAGTTGTCCCGCCTGGACCAGCAGCCTCAGTACCGAGAGCTTGTTAGAACATTAATCCTCTTTCCTATCCCAGACCATCTGCCTAAGAGCCTCTCAGGGCAGTTCCCAGCGGGTTTGTTTTTTTGCTTTTTGTTTTTTAAACAAATCTGGATAAGTCTAATGCCCACTCAAGTTCAAGGGCCACTGTGGTAAATATTCAAACTCTCAACACCACTGCAGAACGGTTTGCTGGGATCCCGAGGACAGTGCGGCGGGTGACTTGAGGATGCTGGGGGGGCGGTACAGGTAAGGAGGTGGGTGACATTACCAGCAGGCTAGGGGAGGAAGAGAGGAGTGGAAGGAGGAAGAGGTGGGAGAGGAAAAGAAGGGGTCTGAGCAGGTAGCTGGAGCTGCATGACGGGTCGGCACCTGTGGATCATTTCCTATCTAAGCTCCGAGTGATTCCTAGGGCAGGCCAGGTGGGCGTGTCATCCCTGCTTGAAGGAAGGCCTGAGAACTGAGGAAAGGGTGCAGCCACTTAAGAGTCCCACTGACAGGGCAGTCCACGGGGGACACCGCTGGGCTTGAAGCCCCGCCAGGAGAGAAGCATAGTCCTGTTTGTCACCTGTGTACTGGGGGACAGCTTGTGGGGGTGGGGCGCACCCCAGAAATGAGAAAGGAGCCCGAGGGAAGAGAGATGGGGCTCCTTAGCTATAAGCCGGCCCTCCAAGCCCTCACGATGACCCCCGTCCGTACACACTCACTATGTCGCTGGTGGTTTCTCGAGTCCCCCTCACGCCCCAACATAATGCCATCTCCTAAGAGGTGATGCTCAGATCCCCACGCCCCCAGCCTCCAGGTCCCATAAGACTATGGCTGAGGAACAGATCTGGTGAATTGCTCTCATGTGGTCCTGTCTGAGTTTCATTTCTGTGGCAATGATAAGATACCTTGACAAAAAGAAGCTTAGGAGGGAAGGGGGCTTAATTCTAGTCACAATTCCAGGGCACAGTCCACCATATAGGGGACTTAAACAGCTGTCATGCGACACCCACCGTCAGGAGCGGTGAGAACTGAAGGAAATGCGTGCCTTAGTGCTCAGCATGCTTTCTGTGACCACAGACCAGTGTTCAGTCTCTTTCCTAAGTGGGCACCCCCAGCCCTTCTCTCTGTCTGGGGATGAAACAGCTTTCTCTCTGATGGATGTGCCTGGCTGGAGCGGAAGGTGGTGGTGTGCCCCTGACCTCCCAGCCCTGAAAGCCCTGGTGCTGATGGGGTGGGAGAGGGGGAGGGTGCCTGCCTGGAGTCCAAGGCCAGCTCCAGCTATGCAGAAAGCTAGTGTCCAAACCAAACGAAACCCGGAAGGGCAGACAGCGGCTCACAGCTGGCTGGAGTCGGGAGCAGGAAGCTGTGTGGGAGAAAAGAGCCAGAGAATGAAGCCCGTCTCCATTCACAGATGCTTTGCTGAGAGCCAGCCACACATGCCTGCTCAAGACAGCCAGAGGAGCAAGGTTTACTAGCACTTAGTCAGGAGCCTCAGCCCTATGAGGCATCGCTAAGTAGATGTACATTTCTGACTTTCTTGCCCCTGAGTTCAGATGCAGGCAGTCTCAACCAGACCTTGGACTATGATTTTTTTTTTTTTTTTTTTAGACCTGTATGGTTCTACCTTCTCCAGACTTCTTTGTTCTGGTCATAAACAATTGTTTCTTGTTCTTTTCTTTTGTGAGACAGGGTGTTGCTAGCTATAGCCAAAAGCTGGCCTAAGACTCACGATGCTCCTCCAGCCTCTGCTAATGAGTGTGGTTCCTAAGGGACATCACGGCAGCGGGGGTAGGTGATAGATGACAGCTGCCACGAGAAAATGGACTTTACCCCAAGACACTTGTTTCATGAGAGGAGAGAAGACAAACAAAGCTGGAAAGAGTTATAGGTTCCAGAACATTCTGCCAAGGTGTCTCCAGAAGCAAAGGACTGGAAAGTACCACCAGTATGGCTCGCCTTTCTACAAGGGAGAGGACTATTCCTGAGGCATATCACACGGTTATGGAAGGTCGCTGACAAACATGAACATAACACATAAAATGAAAGAAGCTACTTATAGAACAAAGCACAACCACATTGTTGTCCAATCAAGGCAAACACTAAATTCACACATGTCTATATATATACTATGAGCAAAGACCAAATGGTTTTTTTGTGCACTGCTTGGGCAGAGCTGGGATCGGAGTGTGTGGGGATGGAGGACTGTTGGTCCCCCAACCTCCATCCCAAGCCAAATGTGCAGAAGAGAACTTGCCACAAGGAGGGCACTCTGATCTGTTCCTAAACTGAGCTTGTTACCATGCTTCCCCAATACCATCCTCGTGAGGAGAGAGGTGATGTTCTTTCATTCCGTTGCCATGATGAACAGCACAAAGACACAGGGAAAGGACAGGGTTTTATTTTAGTTAACGCTTCCAGGTCACAGTCCATCAACCAAGGGATGACTGAGCAGGAAATTTATGCACAAATCTTGGAGGAATGTTGCTTGCTGGCTAGCTCACAGGCTCATGCTTAGCTAGCTTTCTTATATAGCTCTGGACCACTTGCCTAGGGAATGGTGATGCCCACAGTGGGCTGGACCCTTTTATATCAATTATCAATCAAGGTCTGCCAACAGATCAACCTGATAAAGACAGATACTCAATAGAGAACCTCTTTTTGGGTGGTTCTAGACACCTTCACGTTTCCTTCGTTGTTCTTTTCCTTTAAACACTTTCAAGACCAACATCACTAAAAATTCTACTCATCTCTAACCAGTCCAACTGGATTTCAACTGCCTGTTCCTGGATAGTATGTATCATTTCCAACATGGAGTATGAAATGCAAGTGGAGCGTGTGTTGGCCATGCTTGATGGACTTTTCCAGCAAAACCTACTTGAAGTGCTAGTTCAAGGACCTTCAGCCATTAACAAGTAAACTCCTGCGATCCCTTCCTCCTCTCTGTGTGATGTGGGTTTCTTTTTGTTTGTTTGCTTTGTTTTTGTTTTTGAGACAGAGTTTCTCTGTGTAGCCCTGGTTATCCTGGAACTCACTCTGTAGACCAGGCTGGCCTTGAGCTCAGAAATCCGCCTGCCTCTGCCTCCCAATTGCTGGGATTAAAGGCATGCGCCACCACTGCCCAGCTGCAATGTGGGTTTCTATTTACATGAGGATGTGGTGGTAGAGCCTCACATGCTTTGATCTGCCTTTTTCTAGCTGTGTTGACTTTAGCCAAGAGCACCCCTAAGATTCAGTCCTGGTGATGGCAGTGGGAGACCTCCATAAAACCATGCCTAAGGGGCTGGAACTACACTGTAACTGAGAAGTGCCCAGAGCCCAGTACACCAACAAACAAATAAAAACACACGACAAATGGAAGCTTTTATTAAAGATGAATGCAGCATCTAATTCTAGAAGATTTAGAAAATGTCTCTGTTTGTAAGAACAATAAAACAACAATGAAAAGTCCAAACTCAGATATAGAGACCACCCCTCGGCTGGTGTGGCTGTGGGTGGATTTTAGGCAGCATGTGTTGTGGGTGATACATGCCTGTTTGAGTTTTAGCCGACAGGCAGCCATTTTTGCTCGTAAGCTATCAGTCTCCACAATTTTCAACCTAAAGCCCGAGCCTACTGAAATCTGGCTTTAAAAACTGAGAAGGGGAAAAAAAAAAGTCAATTGGAGAAATTTTATTGGCTGCCATTGTACTTCAAGGCTCATGAACCTTTAAATCTTGATATTGGGTCCAATGGATCAATAACTGCTATCTTAAAAACCACCCCACGGTTCAGAAGGAAATTGTCTGATTTTAGCTGATGTACTTCCCGAGAAAGTGGAAGTGCTACAGAGAAACCCGGACTTCCTTTCCCAGGGCACAGACATCCCCACCCACAAGGGCTCTCTGCCCATAGCTGCCTCTGTAACCAACTGTCATGTAGCGATGCCCACATCCCTGCCCGCAGCCAGAATTCTGCATCCCGGGTGCTTCTGGGGCACTCCATTTTAAAGGTGTCCATCAAGCCTACTTTACTCCATGAACCATGAGGAAAAGGATGGAGTCTGCTAGCCAGTACTGTGTCATCTAAGCCTGTCACCAGTCTGCAGGAGGTCTAACCAACTTCTCTGTATGGCAGCAGTGACGGTGGGTGTGGACTCCACAAGAAGCGGTGGAGGTGGTGGGTGGAGGCTCTTGCTGACCTCTGAATCCTGTGATCCCATCCCCTCAGCTGCTCTGTCGCTCACCTCCATGCAGTTCCCGGGCAGTCCCTGCTGCCTCCACCTTCACGGTGTCCTGAGTCCAGCCCTGACTCCTCTGCTGCTCCCAGCTAACACAAGTCACTCTCTCGTCTCCTCCTCTGCTGTCAGACTCTTAGCTTGGCCCCTTGCTCTCATCTGTGACTGCTGACATTTATTCATTCTTCATATGAATGTGTGTGCATGCATCTATGTGCATGCATCCGTGCATGTGCAGGTGGGCATATGTGTGTCACGCTGCACATGCACCCTAGGTGTCCACCTTTCCCTTCTGCCTTGTTTGAAATGGCGTCTTATTGCTGCAATCCGTGCCAAGTGAACTAACTGACCCACAAAGCTTCCAGAGACTCTCTTGTTCTCTCCTCTGTCTCCATCTTGCTGTGGGAGTGTTGAGATTGCAGACACATTCCACCAGGTCTTGCTTTAGCTCTCAGAATCTGAACTCAGGTCCTCATGTGCTTTAGCCCCTGAGACATCTTCCCAGCCTCCTTCCTGGGTCCCCGGAAGGTAGCTTTACAGATGCCTCCCAATTTGGAGAGGTTCAAGCCGCTATCTTCCTTTTCTTTGCCACAGATTCCAATTAACGTGCATTTTAGATGGATTGTAATTGTCTCAGACTTTCTAGACTTTTCACTTTTCAAAACCTTTATGTTTTCTTTTGGGCAGTTTGTTTTGATATGTCTTCAAGTTGGCTAACATTTTCCCCTGCAATAGCTAATCCATCATTAGCCTACGCAGATTTCATCTCAGACACAGTTGGTGTTAGAGCTGGAGTTTGGGAGCTAGAGAGATGGCTCACTTGCTGTTCTTGCAGAGAATTCAGCTCTAGTTCCCAGAACCCACTTGACAGCTCCTAACCATCTGTAACTGCAGTTCCAAGGGGTCTGATTTGCTCTTCTGCATTCTGAGGACACCTTATCTGTCACATACACATGGGGTATATACACATACATGCAAACGAAACACTCATAGGCATAAAACAAACAAACAAACAAACAAACAAACAAAGTAAATGTCTATTTCTAGAGTCTGAGTCTCTATATTGTCTATGTCTCTACCTAACTTTATAAACAGAACATAGTTGCAGTGTCCAGCTAAGGCCACATCTGTATCAGCTCCAGGAGGTTCTGGCTGGTGACCGGTCTCATTAACACAGGTCAGCTGCCCTGCTACTTTGCACTTGTACTGATTTTTGGCTGGCTATCAGTGTTTCCAGGTGAGTGTCTGTCTGTACATCTGCACCCTTGAACTTGGCATTATGTCTAGTTACTTGAAAACACTTCTATCGTTCCAATTTATAATTTATGATGATTTTCAAGACTGATCCAGAGGGCTAAAGAATTCCTACCAAGGTAAATAAACACAGCTTAACACTACACCTGCCTCCTCGTGGAGTTTCAATTATGAGCTTTCCCGGCCTGAGCGGTGGGAAGAGGCACAGTTATCAGAACCTGTGAGACTCAGACCCTTGGCACGCAGGGTAAGCTTTCTCTCTCTGCTCTGGGGATCTACCAGTCTCTGTCCCACCACCCCCGTGGCTAGCAGTTGAGGCATGTGCCATTATACCTGGCTTTTATGTGGGTCCTGGGGATCTGAGCTCAGCTCTTCCTACTTGTGCTGCAAGCACTTTATTAACTGGGCCCTCTCCCCAGACCACCTCATTCTATCAGCGCGTGTGACACGACTGTCGGAGGTTCCAAGTTTTACCTTCCTTTTCATTTGGACTCTGTAACCTGCTCGAGTTGTAGAGAGGCTCTGGAGAATCTGGCCTATTACAATAATCCATACAGTCTTTTGAGGAAATCCAGAGTATATCATAAATTAACCATGTTAACACAAAAGGAAAAACCAAGAAGGGGACATGGGAGTGGGGATGTGGTAGGCCAAAGGTTCCATTCGCATCTACTCCTTCCTGAAGTTCAATGATCGGGATGGAGCAGGTCGTGGCTGCGGCAGGCTGCTGACATTCCTCCCCATTGTGGTTAGCTCTGCACTGGCAAACTGACCTTCCAGAGGAGCCTTATGTCACCCACGGCAGTGGGTCCTGAAGAGCCTCTGTGTTTGGTTGCCAAGCAGCCCGGCTAGGTTCCCCAGCAAGTAGGGAAAGGGGGCCAGCCCACCAGCCAGCCCATGTTCACGCTCACTTGGCTGGAGGCACAGAGGGCAGACCCGCTCGGAGCCAGCTGGCCACCTCCCACATGCTTGCCCAGCAAGTTGGGGCCAAAGTGCCTAGCTCCTGTTCTCTGCGGGTGTGTCTCCAGGGCAGCTTCTGGTGAGAACAGAGGTGACTGGCATA
The DNA here is from genome assembly GCF_900095145.1 of Mus pahari. Taxonomy (NCBI): domain Eukaryota; kingdom Metazoa; phylum Chordata; class Mammalia; order Rodentia; family Muridae; genus Mus; species Mus pahari. Next base: position 25,624,225 of record NC_034603.1, on the reverse strand, counting down.
AGCAAACAGCCCCTCTATCCTGCTCTTGGGGTGCTGCTGCCAAAAGTCAGTTTGAAGGCACGAAAGGAAAAGAGGAACCCCGGTTCCTTGCCTGAGAAGTTGTTTAAGCTAAAAGAAACCAAAGGCGCATGCTACACCTCAGGTCTAATTTACTCATGTGCTCCCACCGGGGAGAGAGGAGGGCTTCAAGGGATCTGTCTCTTCACCCCGGGGGAACTCAGCTTCCACACTTGGTGACTAGATAAGAAGCAGGTGCTAGACATACTCAACATTAGGAAGCAGGAGGCTAGCTGGGTGGACAGGCTGCTAACAGAGGTGCCAGACGTCTCCTGAGCTCAGACCCCTCCTCCCAAGCCGTGAACACATTTCAGGGAAATATTCTATTCAGGGAAATATGGACTATTCAGTTGAGGATTTACTTACTTTATAATCATATAAAAATACCCCTCATGTAATCTATTTCCTCCTTAAGTCAGGGTAGCACTTAGTGAGCTACCTGAGCCGGGCCTGACGACCAAAGCCTGTCATTCCTGCTATTGGGGAGGCTGAGGCAGGAGGACAGATAGTTGAAGGCCCGTACCAGGAGACTATTGAAAGTCGATGAGTCGCTAGGCTACTTTCAAAGAGCTCACGATGGTGGGAGGTTGGGACCACTGGAGTAGGATTTTTACAGTTACGACCACAGGTGCTCCTGGTGTCACGCACAGGTTTGGTCTGGCAATGCGCAGTGCCAGCTGATCTGAACCCAGAAATCTCAGTATGGCTGAACAACACTCTCGTATGTCAGCAGAAGATCCTAGACCATGAAACAGATAGTAAGCCCCACAGGAAAGCAGCCCGGGTTCCTCTTCTGTCTCCTCAGTGTAAGAGTTTGATGCAAAGGGTCTGGTCACGGGGGACAGCCTGTGTCTTCCAAGCGAGGCTTCCCGCCTGTGTGGTTTCCTATTCTACCCTCTGTCTGCATCAGAGTCACCTTTCAGGGCTTCTGAGGACACTGCTGGCTGATGGCCTCCAGCGCTTCGGGACAGTTAATCTGCATGGAGGCACAGGAGTGGGCTGGAGAGAACCCAGTGGGTGAAGTGATTGCTGAGCAAGCCAGACGACCTGGGTTTGAATTCCTAGAACCCACAGAAAAGCCAGACACGGGTGTGGACCGTCTGTCATCCCAGCACTCCACCAGTGAGATGGAAGGAGGGGGAACTTCTGGGGGATGGAACTTCTGGGGGCCGGCAGCAGCTAGCCTGCTGTCTACACGGTGAATAATGATCAGACCCTGTCTCCAACAAAGCTGAAGGCAAGGACCTACACTAGAGGCTGTTCTCTGACCTCCACATGTGTTGTGGCACACGTGCTCCTCACTCACTCTCGCAAGTGTGACAAATGCTTGTTTTAATGAACTCGCACAACCTAGAGCAATGGGCAAAATCCTTAGTTAGACAGCAGAAGATGAGAGACGTGACACTCACTTTGGGTGCCGGATATCGGGGAGAGAGCGATTCAGGGAGATTTTATCACTGACGTAGATGTTAAATCCATTTTCCCGGTACGCCTGGTCCACTCTCTCGGCATCGGTCATGGGGTAAGGCTTCCCCTGTTCTCCATGTCCTAGAGGCAGAGAGCAAATTCAGTGTTGCTGGTTTACCTGACATCTACAGGGGTCTCGACTGGGGGAAGAATGACAGGAGCTCAGAGAAAGCCTTACACCTGGGGCTGGAGAGATGGCTCAGTGGTTGGGGCACTGGCTGCTCTTGCAGAGAAACTCAGACTTGGGTCCTAGCACTCACATGGTGGGTCACAACCACCTGTAACTCAAGCTCCAGGGATCAGATGGCCTCTTATGGCCTCTAGAGGCATCGCACACCATGTGCTACACGGGCTTACATGCAGGCAAAACACTCATACACATAAAATAAAAACATCTAAAAAGTTAAAAAAAAAAAAAAAAAACAAAAAACAAACTTATACCTAGTCATGGGTCACATTAATTACAGCTGCATTATTGTGACCAAGGACCTGAGAAAAGCAACTTAATGGAGGAAGAGTTTTATTCCAGAGAGTTCTGTCCATTGTCACATGGCTCTGTGCTTCTGGGCCTGTTCTGAAGCAGAACTCGGTGGCAGGTGGTAGGAATGTGTGGAAGAGCCTGGTAGGCTCAGGGGGTGCAGGAAGCAGAAAGAGGGAGTATAGGAAGAGGCCAGAGTGATATTCGGTCCCAAGGACATCCCCCAAGCCCCAATGTTCTACTTTCTGCACAGAGGCCCTGCCCCCTACATTTTTGTCTCCTCCCAAACTGTCGTTGTATCATTTTCATCACTGTTGGGTCCCAAACCCTGCTGATGGTGTTCTGGGGGGGCTTCAAAATATCCAGCCACACCTTCTGGAAACCTCTCTCTCTCCCAAGAGCTTCTTTGGAAAGTGCTCTCACAAGAAGCCACGCCCTCTCCTTCCCTCTGCTACCCGGACACTGGAGACAACCTGACGACAGGCAAGCCCTATGGACTACTACTAGACTATATTATATACTAACTAAGCCTGCTGCCAGGCCGTGCAAGGAAACTTTGAGGATGGACACCATGCTTTGTCTTTTAAGACTGGCGACGTCCTCTTCAGGCCTTCCTCCCTAGACCATCTTCGACAGTAATAAATCATCTCTTCCCTTGAAGAGGCGCCCATCTTAGTGTCTTCCTCCTACACCCGTGTCTTCTCGTAGCTCATCTTCATCAGGTCAGAGCTCCAAAGATCCGCTTGTCTCTGGAGAGTCCCTCACAGACACACCCAGAGTGAGTTCTACTAACCTAAGCACATCTTTAAAAACCCAGGTGACCAAGATTTAAAAGAGTAAGTTTTCTTCTATTTTTTTTTTTTTAAAATCATGTGGGGTGGGGGGCTGGAGAGATGGATCAGCAGTAAAGAACACTTTCTCACAGAGGATCTGGGTTTAGGTACCAGTACCCATACTGCGGTTTATGGCAATCCATAACTCTGGTTCTAGGGCATCTCATGCCCTCTTCTGACCTCCTCAGGCACCAGGCACCAGGCACACAGGCCGTACCCATACACACACACAGGCAAAATATTGTATATATAAAATGAAAATAAATAAATTTAATTTTTACAAAAGTTTTGTGTGTGTGAGGGTATGTGCAGCTGTGAGTGCAGGTGCCTATGGAGGCCACAAGAGGGCATCATGTCCCCTGGAGCTGGAGCTGGAGCTGAAACTGCAAGGCAGCTGTAAACTGCCTGACATGGATTCTGGGACCAAACTTGTTATATTTGTAAGAGCAGCAAATGTTCTTACCTGCAAAGTCATCTCTCCAGCCCCCAACAATCAAGACGAACTTCACCCAAGCATCCCCCCAAATTGTGCAGCGGAGGTGAGCAGAGGGGGAGGGGTGCCAGCACTCATGTGGCCAGGGTCCTGTTTTATACTCCACAGATCTTTTCCCTGGAGTCCCCATAGCAACCCTGTAGACTGGACTTGAGAACCGTCACTCTGAAGGTATACTGAGACCCATAAAAGGTTACAGAACCAAGTTTGAGGGCCGGAGCCCATGCTCCTTGCACTCCCTCTGGAGCTAGATGACCCTGCCTGCTCAGTTCTCCGGGACAGGAGGCAGGTCTGCTTTCTCTGAGCCGATGAACCCTCAGCTACAATTGTCTTCTCTGATATCAACAGCAATCATGTCTGGGGGAGCCAAACGAGAGGCTACACAGTGATAACTTCCTGTGAGCTGTCAACCGCCAGATAAACCTGAGTCAATCTGATTATCATCATCTAAGTGAGGCAAATGTTCTGTGTCAATCAAAATTGCCACAAACAAGGTCTAGGATGTAGCTTAGTGGCAGTGTTTGCCTAGCACCTATGAGGTACTGGGTTGGGGCTGGATCCTCAGTCCAGCTGTAAATAAATAATAAGTGATTTCAAAAATGCCATGATGATAAGAGATGATTTGATTTCTCTCTAAAGTTGAGAGATAACTTAAGAGTCGTCATATATACTATGCCAGGTCTGCTTGGCAATTTCTGTTGCAAGGTCCAGATTCAGAGGACAAAGGGTTGGCAGTCTCTGTGCCATCCGGCTAAGAAGGGTCTCCAATGCTCCGACAGCATGTTCTCTGGGAGTCCCATGAGTTTCTGGAGTCTGAGAGTGGGCACAACCCTGGGAGAAGCATCTGGGGGGTCTGCAGGGCTGTGTTCAACAGTCAGCCACTCCAGCGGCTGCTAAGGGCCCAGCCGCCCTCTGGGTGTTGCAAAAACAAGGTCACCGAGGCAGCTCAGGTGCAGGGGGTGGACCTCGGCTCAGAATGAGGCTCCAGGAGACCCGCACAGCCATAGTCAGCCCCAAATGCTGAGCCAAGGATATGGGGCAAAGGCCAGCCAGCTGGACCTCAGGGCAGCATCCTGGCCATGGTGCGGCTTCTGTGTTCTCAACGGACAAGGTCTGTGATGGTGGAGGAGGCCTCTTGGTGTTGAAGACCCAGTGTGTACTTAGTGCTCCTTGGTCTCGTTAATCACTTTTTCCTGCTTTTCTTTCTTTCTTTCTTTTTCTTTTCTTTTTCTTTTTTTTTTTATAATTAGGCAACCTCATAAATTACTTAAAAATATTTACTCTTTAATACTCATGTATAATTTTATTTCAAACAAACAAGAAATCACACAGCCTTTTGCTTTTCCTAATCTCTCTGCTGCTCTTTCTTCCCTTGCCAGGCAGCCCGATTCGGATATTCGAATAATTCAGGCACAACCGTCTGGCCAGCTGTGTCTCTGCAGATGTTTCCTTTCTTAATTTAAAGGAGGGCCCTTCCAGTTTCACTTAGCATCCCTGGCACACAGAGCACCATGCGTCAGTCAGGGATGGGGATACCGTGGGCATCAGCTCTCTTCGGAGCTTTGGGGTGAGTTGGTTCTGTCATGAATAATTTAGAAAGGGACACCTTTAACCCAGATCACCACACACCGTGTCAGTCCCTCTTGCTGCTGTATCCACTTTCCACTCAAGCAAAGCGACATTATATCCATCTTCTCCCTCCACACCCTCGGAACAAGCCAGCTGGGTGAGGTCATCGGAGGCTCAGGAAGGGTGGAATTTAGTGGTGACCCCGCAGACTTGCGGGTGGCCTTGCAGCTGCTCTCCTGACCTTTGCCTGGACTCTACAGAGAAGATTCGCCTCTGTATAGGTATTTGTGCTGGCCCTTCCTCCATCTGCCAGCCACACAAGGATGGCGACTGAGCCCTATTAGCAAAGGATTCGGTAGTTGGTGAGGAACTGCCTCTGCCTTCCAGTTCTGGGTTCGAGTCTCAAGTTGGCCTTGCTCTCACCCTTGGTGATGACTGGCAGGTGGCAGCATCTCTCTGGGGTACAGATTCCCTCTTATTTAGCCGGCCATAAAGGCCTGATCAGGTTGCAGAGGGTGGAACTTTCTCTGAGATCAATCCCTGTCAATTTGAAACATTGCTCTTTCCTTTGGGAGGGGATTTGCTAGGATGGAGACACAGTCACATGACAGTGGATCTGGTGCTGACAGCCGAAGTCAGGTGGGTGAAAGGTAGGTATGGTTATTAGGAAAGACAAGACGATGGCAGGCAGGAAGTGAACAAGAGGAAGTGAACCCCTAACACACTCAGCACATGCGTACACACCCATGGCACACTTACACGATGCCCACACTCGGCCGTGCCCCTCCATACCTACGCGCTGTGCGTCCCTCTTGATAGCCTCCTTGTTATGCCAGTCCTTCAGCCTTTGCTCAGCTCCCAAGAAAAATGTCTTTTTTTGTCCACTGTGTAATTCCTTCAAAAAAAAAGAAAAAAAAAGAAAAAAAAGAAAAAAGAAAAAGAAACCGTGAAAAAGAAGAAAAAGGGAATATTGACGGTAACAATGGTCCAGAGGCTACACTGTTTAAGGAGAACACCATCGCCTACCCAGCCCTCAGCATCTTCCTGAGTGCCAGCCATGTGCCTGTTAGATGGGCTGAGGCCAGGGGGACACAGAAGCTCAGCACAACTCCTTGGAAACTCGCCACCCAGGAGAGGAAGGAACGACAGTCCTACTCATCCACAGGACAAAGTGCCCAGTGTGTTGCTGCCTAACGGGAAGGTACTGAGACAGCCCTGATAGGCAGAGCAAGCTACTTTCCACATTGAAGAAAGAAAACGAAGCGTGGCGGTGGGTCTTTGTAATCCGAACACTCGGGAGGTAGAGGCAGGAAGACCACCAGCTCTAGGCCAACGTGCCCTACACAGTGAGACACTGTCACAGGTCAAAACAAAACAAAAATAAGCAGAGGCTAAGGGGTGCAGTTCAATGGTGGAAGGCTTGCTTAGCATTCGTGAGGCCCTGGGTTCGGTCCTCAGCACTCCAAAGGAACAATCAGGAAATACATGATGTTGGTTTGAGTAACGTATTTATTTTTGAAGGATGTATTTAATTTTGATGTGTGTGTAGGTGTATATCTGTGGAGGCCAGAAGAGGGCATTGGAGCCCCTGCAGCTGGAGTTACCAGCAGTTGGGAGCTGCCAGACACAGGTGCTAGTCCTGAAGGTAGGTCCTCTGCAAGACCAGGGCACCGTCTTAACCACTAAGCCATTTCTCGAGCCCTGATACATTTCATAGAGCCCAATCCACCTTCTCAAAAACATTAGCATTTCGACATGCAGTCCATATAACACATAATTGCAGCATTTTACTCTCTTTTAGGACTAAGACTTTGATTTTTTTTTTTTTTTTTTGATTTATTTATTGTTATACATAAGTACACTGTAGCTGTCTTCAGACACACCAGAAGAGGGCGTCAGATCTCATTACAGGTGGTTGTGAACCACCATGTGGTTGCTGGGATTTGAACTCAGGACCTTCGGAAGGGCAGTCAGTGCTCTTACCCACTCAGCCATCTAGCCAGCCCCCTGGACTAAGACTTTGAACTCCTCCTGGCTTTATATCAATTCAAACCCCTTTCCAGTGCTCTGTAACTGCAGGTGGCTGACTGCTGGCTACAGCCAGGGCAGAGCCTCCGGAGAGTGTCAGGTGCTGGGATGATACACTCCTGCTTGCCCAGAGTCCTGGGGACTCAAAACCAGCTTCTCACACTTGCGTAGCAAGTGCTTGACCCACCGAGCTCCAAGCACGCAACTCTTAAGTAACTTTGATCAGGTAATATTATGTAAAGAAGCACCCCAAGACTTCAACCCAGAGGTTCCGTAACACTGCACACCCGGAGGTGTGTCTCTGAAAGCTGAGATCATTTTCTTTGTTTGCAGTCATCTTCTGATACTTTACCTCCTTCCCCCTACCCCAGCTTCAGGACCGTTCCCTTGCCACAGGCAATGAAGACAAAGAGAAGGAACACCTTGAGGATGTGTGCTAGCTGGAAAACCTGGCAGAAAGGACTGGAGATCCCTTTAGACAGCAAACTGCAAACGCATGTTGATGCACTCAGACTGACTGTGTCTGGGACCCACATGCTCTCAGTCAGCATTCCAAAGGAATCCATCATGGCCCCAACAGCCGCTCCCTCACTCATCCAAATGGAATTTTAATCTTTGTTTAATCACCGTTTAGTGTGTCTGGCACCCTTAGAGGAGAGGAGAGAACTGCGAAACAGAGCCAACCCCAATCTGCTGGAGAAGAAAGATTGGTCAGAGCACACACTCCAGTCCTGAGACTGCAGACATGGCTGGGCCCGTCCGCAGCAGTGTTTGAACCTCTGGCCCGGAAGAAAATGGAATGGGTTGTGGGCTTCAGCAGGGACTCAGGCTGCATTAGGGGTCCTGTCTTTGCTGCAGATGTTAGGGTGATTGTCTAGGCTCTCCAGAGGAGCTGGAGTGATTCTGCTTCCGGATCACATGCACTCTTTGATGCCAAACATTAAGTAATTATTCTAATATCCTTTGTGTGTGTGAGCACACACACACAGAATCACATAGACAGACAGCAGACAGACAGAAAGACACACACACACACACACACACACACACACACACACACACACAACCTGGTCAGGGTGGACCAGGTAGAACTCATTTAGCCAGATGAATGAAGTTGTTTTATATAAGGTGTGGTGGTGTGATGAGAATGACCCGCACAGGCTCACATGTTTGAATGCTTGGTCGCCACTTAGTGAAACTGTCTTGGAGGTGTGGACTAGTGTAGCCTTGTGGGAGGAGGTGTGTCAACTGGTGGTGGGCTTTGGGGTTTCAAAACTCCATGCCAGGCGCAGTGTCTCTCTGCCTACTGCCTGCAGATCAGGATGCAAAGTGCTCAGCTACTGCGTTGCTCCATTGCCACCTCTGTCTGCCTGCCACCATGGTGATCATGGGCACACCTTCTGAAACTGTAAGCAAGCCCTCCATTAAATGCTTTCTTCTATAAGGGTCGTCTTAGCCATGGTGTCTTTTCCCAGCAATAGAAGGGAATCTGGACAGTTGTAGGTTGAAATTCTCCATGAATTTTAAGGCCAAACACTGAGTAATTTTCATTCATCCACGTAACAAGGGATTACTGGAGGGAGAGGCAAAGTGTGAGGGGTAACCTCAAGGTCAACTTGACTGGACTTAGCATCACCCAGGAGACACACCTTTGAGAGTGTCTGAGACGGCATTAACCAGAGAGGTGTAACTGAGGGAGCAAATCCACCCTGAGTGTAGATGGTGGTACCACTCCTGTGGTCCAGGGTTCCACACCTGACAAAAAGGAGAATGAACGGAGTACCGTCTCTCTCTTCTTCCTGACTGTGGACCCAGTGCGACAATGTCTCACACTCAGCTCCTGCCACCATGCCACCCTTGACATGAGGGTATGTAACCTCCTTAAACCATTAACTAATATGAACCCTTCCTGGGGCTGGAGATATGGCTTAGGGGCTGAGAGCGTTGGCTGCCCTTCAAAAGGACTTGGGTTTTATTGCCAGAACCTACACAGTAGCTCACAGCATCTGTAACTCTAGTTCCAGGGGATCGGATGCTCTCTTCTGGCTGCCACAGGCACTAGGGAAGTACAAGGTACACTGACTACATGCAGATGAACGCCCACACACATCAAAAAAACAAAAACAAGCCGTCTTCCTTTTGTAAGTTGCTTTTGATGATGTTGTCATAGCAATGAGACAAGTAGTTAATACATATAGTTAAAGAAGACAGTCCGCGGTTTCAATAACTAGGATAAGGAAAGACACACATCACTATAGTGTATTGCCTTAAAGGTGGTACAGATAAAATCTCTAGGTATTGAGAAGAGGTTCCCGCCGGGATGACTGGGGAAGGATGCCTACAGAAGAGTCCTGGGGAGGGGTGTGGAAGAATGGGGAAGGGCTTGCTTGGGAGCAATGCGGAGGGGACTCTGGCTGGAGGGGATGCAAACGGAGACTAGAAGTGAGAGACAAGGGCAATGGCCTGACCTGGCAGGAATAAATAAGGTTCAGAGGGTAGACATGAGCCGAAGAGTAGGAGGAAGTCTAGGCCAGTGCTGCTTGGCAGGTGGGAGCCACAGGTCTCTCTGAGTGAGAAGTGAGACACAGCAGGGCTCAGGAATAAGTACTGAAGCCCACAAGCTTTTGATCAACCTCCTCCTCCTCCTCCTCTTCCTCCTCCTCTTCCTCCTTCTCTTCTTCCTCCTCCTCCTCTTCCTCCTCTGAGTAAATAGGGATGGAGTCCACTTCATTTTCCTCTAGAGGAAGTGTCTCCTCTTCAAAACTGAGGGCCACTCTTATTTTAGCCCCCCCTACACACACACACACACACACAAGGCTCAAGTGTGGTTAACTATGTCAGACTCAACCCGACCTGATGTTTTTGAGAAAATGTATATGGTGGGAATTTGTTCGTTTGTTTTTAACTTTAACCAGAACCAAATGGTATGAGAGCACACCTGACCCTAACCAGTACCATGCCCTGGAGAGTCTCAGGATCGAGTGCCAGGTGGGAACTGAGAAGCCAGCTTGGGCATGCTGCCCCAGGGCTCTCCATTTCGGGGTTCTTAGGATGCTCATCTAAGGGCTGCCTTTCTCCCCAAACTGTGAACCCCAGAAAAGCAGGTCTCATTCCCACTGACTACTGAATGCACAGATCTGCCTCCACTTTTTTTTTTTTTTACTGGATGGAAGGAAGGTCACACAGGGATTAGACAGGCACAGTCACAAGGACATAATACCATAAAGGGCTTAACTTTATCCTCTGATCAAATGGCTTCAGGTCAGTTTAATTGGGCTGCAAAATTCTAAAGAGTGAGGGCTCGCCTGACCCCGAAGTGATTTATGGAAGATGCTCAGGCTTTGAACTCTCACACTCACCTAACCATGGCCAGTCAGTGTCCCGTCTGTATTCCTAGCTCTGAGGCTGGCGCCAGAGGTTCTGCCTGACTCTCTCCTCTGGGGCTTCTTTCATTTTCATGGAAGTAGCAGACAGCTTAGCTCACAAGCACCCCCCCCCCCCACACACACACACATCCAGTCACACACCCTCCAAGCTTTTCAGTGAGAGAATAACTCCTATCTTGCTTGATTTGTTCCAATCTGGTCTTAACTGAGACGAGCATCTTCTGTTGAGAAGTCTTTGTCGAGGTGGCAGGGAGTCTGAGGGGGACCTGGAAGCCCCAGCTCTGTCATCCCTTCTTTCCACATTGATGAGGAGGGTCCACAGATAGGGTCCCGTGTCTGTCAAGGTCTTTACAATTTGGCCAGAGCATCCGTAGGAAAATGACCAGTTTGAAAAATGCTGAGGATGCACCAAACAGAAACGCGTCCGGAACTAGTGAGTTTAAAGTGTCACGGGAGTCGGGGATGGTGGTAAAAAGTTAATTTAATTTCTAAAAACCAGCAACGAAACATTGGGAACTGAACTATCATTTACAATAGTGCCAACATACCAAACACTTGACAAACTGAACAAAATAGTCAAGACACACATTGACAACTACAAGTGGGCGCCAGAGGAGATGAGCGATAGGCAAACCAGGCATCGGGAAAGACTTCATGTCAAGAGGTCGGTTCTCCCAGAGGTGGGAGGTGGAGGCAGGAGGATCATGAGATCCAGAGCAGCCTGAGATGCACATGAGACCCTGCCTCAAAGCTGAAACGATGCTGGTCCTTAAAGGGTTGGTCTATAGACGCAACGCAATCTTGGCAGAAACATGAAGGACTTAGGTAGTAGTCAAACAATGACACGCACAGACAGGACAAAGCTAAAGGACACATAGACATTTTTCAAAGCTTGGTCCATGGCTACAGTGGACAGGAGAATGTGGTCCTTGAGTGAGGACAAATGACTAATGAGGTCATGTTTAGAGCAAACATATGAACAACCCCCCCCCCAGAGTGCACACATCCATCCATGTACATATGCACACACACATACTCGATCATACAAGTACACACATGTAGACACACACCCATGCATGTATATACAAACTTATTGAACAAATTCTAGCAAAAAGGCTAAGGGAGTTGAATGGGACAACTTTTCAACAAAGGGTGCGGAAGGATTACATCTGACACACCAAAACCCAACACATTCTTCCAGCCTGGTGCTGCTTCCTGTAATCCCAGCACTTGGGAGGCTGAGGTGGGAGGACGGTGAGTTGAATGCAGGCTAGCACTGGCTACAGGAAGAATTGAATGCAGGCTAGCACTGGCTACAGGAAGAATGGGTCACAGTCAGACAGACAGACAGACTAGCAAAGCTCAACCCTAACTTTCAATGCACACAGAGGGTGACTGGGTCATGGAACCAAGCAGAAGAAAGAAGTAGGTTGGGGGGGGGGGTCACACCCTAGTGACTTGGGATTATTTAGGTACACCTTCCTTCCTTCCTTTGGGTTTTCCTGAGTGTATGTGAGTCCACATGTGTGTGGGCACACGGAGGTGAGTGTGCATGCAGGTGGAGGTCCAAGGATGGTGTCCGGAATCATCCCCCATAGCTCTTTCCCCTTCTTCACTGAAGCAGGGGCTCTCAATCAAACCCAGAGCTCACTGGCTAGTCTTAGGAGCCGACTTGTTCTGGGGATCTTCTATCTCTACGTTCCCAGGCTGGAATCACAGATGGGCTGCCACACCCACCTGACAAGACTCCAGCCCTCCTGCTGGGGGAAGGGGGTGGGGCACTAGGGAGAGAAGTGTTCTAACCACTGGGCAATCGCCCCAGTACATACGAAAGAAACTTTCTTTTTCTTTTTGTAATTCTCCTCCTTCTTCCTCCTCCTTTTCTTCTTCTTCCTCCTCTTCTTCTTTCTTTCTTTTCTTTTTCTCCCTATTATATAGCTGTCCTGGAACTTCCTATGTAGATCAGACTGACCTTGAATTCACAGAGATCCGCAGCCTCTGCCTCCTGAGTGCTGGGATTAGATGTGGGTCACTGCGGTCTATGTAAATGCTTCGTAAATAAGACAGCATCCATTTTGCTGAATTGGATGGAATTCATTACAACTATACCTTTTGCTCTTCAAGGCACAAGCTGTGGACTAGAATATATCTGCAAAGTGTAACTGATGAAGGACTTACATTCGGAGTGCACCAAGAACACTCAGAACCCCAGGTGTTGGTCATTAGGGACTGGGACTCAAACCTATCATAAAGCGTCACCTACTACTTAGCAAGGCAGTGCAACTGAACACACAGAAAACAAGTGTTGGCAGGATGTGAGCGGAGAAACCGGAGCCCGTGTGACCGCTGGTGGGAATGGCAGTGGGAACACAGCTACTCTGGACAAGGCTGGAGGTCTCTCAAAAGGCTAAACAGTGTTATCACATGACCCAGCGACCCCTCACCTAAAGGAATGGACAGGAGACACTCGGACCCACGCACTTGTGTTTCAGTGCAGCACTGGTCACGGACCACCCAAAGACACAGCTCACTGTAGTGTCCAGTGTAAATGAGGCGTGGCCCAGGCACACGGTAGAACACCAGCTCAACCCTAGAAGGGGCAGACGATCCACATAGACAGACCTTGGAAAGATATCAATGCTTAGTGAGATAAGCCAGACACAGAGGGTGTAGACAGTAAGGTTTTAATTCTGTAAGTTCCTAGAAGATAAAGCCAGTAAAAGAAAGAACAGCGGTATTACTGTGGAGTAGAGAGGGATGAGTGGTCTCTGGGGGAAAGGTAGGGAAACGGTGGCAACAGACAGCACTGGGAACGCATGTAGAGCCCAGAATTACATACTTGCCAAAGGATGGAACTAAAATGTTACGCTATCTCCCTCTTCTGCATCCTAGCTTTCAGCACTTACATACCTGGATGCCAACATGTATGTTAGCATGGTAAGGGCTCTTTGAAAACCGGGAAAGAGCTCAGCTGGTAAGGTGCTTGCAGGGCTGGAGAGATGGCTCAGCGGGTAAGAGCACACTGACTGCTCTTCCGGAGGTCCTGAGTTCAAATCCCAGCAACCACATGGTGGCTTTCACAACCATTTGTAATGAGATCGGATGCCCTCTTCTGGTGTGTCTGAAGACAGCTTTGCAAGTGGGGGAGTCCAGAAGCCACATTTAAAGCCACTGTGCCCTGAGCTTGTGATTCCAGCACTGGAAGGCACAAACAGGTGGATCCCCGGTACTGCCTAGCTGGCAAACCTACATCAGGTTCCCAGCCGGCGAGAGACAGACAATATAGACAACGCCTGAGGAATGACACTCACGGTTGTCCTCTGCCCTCCACACACATACACACCCCCCTTAATACACGCTCACCCACACATGCGTGCACACGCTAAATAAAGGCTGTCTGAAGTCCCACAGGAGGTTGCCTAGCTTTGTTTATTTAATACAGTCTCCCCTCTCCCACTCAACGCCCCAGCCTCCAAGAAGTGATTAATGTAACCAGGGAGGAAACTTGGGGACCTCATCTTTCTGCTAATAATTACGGGGTTCGTGAGGAAGAACCCAGCATGGCTCCTCCTCACACAACTCGCAGCTGGGTTTTTAATTCCGCTTTGCTTCTTCAAAGCATTTTGATGCTGAGCGTGGTGGCGCGTGCCTGTCAGTCATCCCAGGGAGGACGGTGAGCGTGGGGCCAGCCAGGGCTGTACATCGAGATTTTTATCTTAGAATGGCGAAACACAACAAAACCACCACCAGGGAAAAGTGTGTAGACACGAAACAGCTGCTGTACTCAATCTCAGTAACTTGGCGGGGGGATAATGAAGTTTATGGTAACAACTTCAGAAGCACCTATATCCATCCACCCATCAATCCACCCATTGATTCATCTTCAATCCATTGATCCATCCACACACACTGCTACCCCCTTCTCCCATGCCTTCCCTACCATGGACCACCCTCTTAAACTGTGAGCTCCAAATCAAACCTCCCTTAAGTTGCTGTATATCATGTATTCCATCACAGTAATGGAACAGGCATCTGTCCTAGGCCAGCAGACAGACGGCCAATTCCCAAAGAGACACAAGATCCTCCGGGGGGGGGAAGGGGGGGAGGAGCAGGGCTTCCTACTATATGTGGATGACCACAGATGCACATGGGAGCCCAAGGCTGGAAAAACTACCCACTGGCCTGTGGCCCTGTGAGCAAGATTCAGTGGCTGTGTGAAATCCCTGCCCAAGGGGATTAGTTTATAACAAAGCACACAGTCTCTGGGGACGGAGGGCAATAAAATGATCTAAGGGGTTCATACCAATTTGTCCCTTGCATTTTGGGGTGTCAAAATCCAAAGTATTTGAGCCTTGGCCTCCCAACTCTTCTCTGCTCCCCGAACAGTGTTTCTCTATGTAACAGCCTTGGCTGTCCTGGGACTCACTCTGTAGACCAAGATGACCTCAAATTCACAGAGATCCCCCTTCCTCTGTCTCCCGAGTGCTGGGATTAAAGGCACTTGCCACCACGTCCGGCTCAACTTATTTCTTGAATACCCAAATTATGTCTTCCCTGCATAGCCTGTTCAGAGCTCCTGTCCTCCACGAAGTCTCCTTCTGTGCAGCTGCATTTAAAAACAGATTCACTGGGCCCTGGATGCTCTATTCTTCTCTCTTTGCAAGTTAGGGCACAGTCTTAAGTTATGGCTGTTTGCATACATGTTGTTCCCTCCCACTGGACATACAGTGTTTTCAAACTGTCTGTGAAGAAGGGTGATTTGGTTTGAGTTTCTGAGTCATTGAGAACCAAAATCAAAGTCCTAAGTGTGAGCGAGCACCTTTCACAATCCTGGCTTCTAAGCATGGATGGGTCCTGTGCACAGGTATGCATGTGTGCCCATCTGTGTACACATTGGCGTGTGCACAGACACACACACACACACACAGATATACACAGACACAGAGATACACACAGACACACACAGACAAACACACACACACACACACACACACACACAC
>NC_034603.1:25603969-25608881 GCF_900095145.1 Mus pahari | reverse complement strand
CACACACACACACACACACACACACACACACACACACACACACACACGGCTTCCCTCCCGTGCTTGCAGGGAGTTCCAGGGCAAAAGGGAACAAATCATGACCAAAGTCACATAATCCCACACAAATCCCTGAGCGCTTCCTCCATCTGGCAGGGTAAGAGGAAATCAAGGGGATTTGGGGTGAGGATCAATTTGCCATGGAGCTGTGGGCTCTGAAGATCAAGGAGCCCATGTATAGATGGCCCAAGGAGCAGAAAACAGTTCCATCTGATAGCCTGTAATGAAGTAGAGGCTAGAATGCTACATCCACAAGGCTCAATTCTGCCACCAGCTTGAAAGAGTCAGGGTCAGACCCTTACCTCAGTTCTTACCTGGCTCTGTGTGGTCACAGTTCCTGTTAGACTACCTGGCACTTAGGAGCCCCTGCCGGCTGACACCTTGATTCTGATCTTGTGAGAAAATGTGTGATGACTCGTTTCATGGCAACAGAAAACAACTAAACCTCTTAATGACATTTTGTTTTCTTCTCTGTTTTTCCAAACTGGCTGCTAACAAAACCTTTTACCTTATGTTTTCTTCTAGAACCTTCTACAAGCCCACCAAGTGATGGGCTCTTGGTTCCTTCCTTTTAAATATGAGCAGATCATGTGAACGTCCCAGCCAATAGCACTTCACGGGGCAGATGCCTTATCTGTGTACCAAGTGCGTGCCAGGAGCCTATGGAGGCCAGAAGAGATCATCAGAATTACAGACTGTTGTGAGCCGTGGCATGGGTGCTGGGAATCAAACCCAGGTCCTCTAGAAGAGCAACCAGTGCTCTTAACCACTGAGCTACCTCTCTAGCTCCAAGGCACCAAGTTTTAGAGCAAATTGTTGAGTACCAGCACTAACTGGAGCAATTGTGTGGCATGCACCACACGCAGTTCAACGTGCAACCCTGATCCACATCTATTCAACAGCAGCCTACCGCCCGTGTACATGGTGTCAAGACAACATCAGAAGGTTCCTCCTCAGTCCCTGTATCTATCTCATGAGCCAGAGGTGTCTGCAAATCACCCTTTGGGAAGTGTTGCTGAAACACCTCTAGGCCACACCTATCCTTCTTATTGGCTCCATGTGGTCATAGTTCCTGTTAGATTTCCTGGATAAAAGAGGGTCCTGGTGAACATTTACAAAATGTACAAACTGCCCGGAGAGCTGAGAGACTGAGGGTGGAAGCTCAGCCTGCTCACTTTACAAATGGCCAGGCACAGGTCCCAAGAGGTGGAAAGGCACGTTTAGAGTCAGTCTCTGTATTTGCTTCTTTCTAATTTTTGTATTAGTTTCCTTGATGTTGCTGTGATAAAAATGCCCCAACAAGAACAGCTTAACGGAGGCAGGGCCTGTGTTGGCTCACAGTTCCCAAGGCTGGGAAGGCAGACTGGCAAGAGCAGGAGGCTGGCTGCTCACACTGCATCTCAGGAATCGGCAGGAAGAGGAGGCATGAAGGCATGTAGGCTAAAAAGCCTGCGCCCAATGGCAAACTTCCTCCAGCAAGCCTCCATTTCCAACCTTCCCAAGCGGCACCACCTCTTGTAGACCAAGTGTGCAGATACAGGAGCCTGCGAGGGACATTTCACCTTTAAACTGAGTCATGGAAGGAGTGAGCCCAAGGGCTAGGATGAGGACACAAACTTCCAGAACGCCTCTAAGTGGAGGGGAGGCTGGCTGAATTTGAGCGAGGGCACACAAGAGAAGGCAAGTCTGTGAAATGTCTGTGCGGCATACCTGCCACCCAGTTCCAGCCCACAGTCACCAGGCGAAGGCCAACAAGCTGGAAATCTCAGGACGTCTGGATAAGCCAACATGTCTGTGGGGTAGATTCTGTCCAGTATATTCCAAAGAGCAATTCCTGAGTGGAGGAGAGACCCCCCTCTCGTGTACACAGATGGAATGAGATCCCGGGAGGTGGCAATTTTTAACTAAGAGTTTACCAAGGAAGATGTGGCAAGGATGGCATCGGAAAGACGGCCATGAAGACACCTGTAACAAAAGTGACCAATGATATGCTCAGAGCATCATGAGTAAAAACCCTAGGAAACAGGGGCCTACTTCCCTCTTTCACAGACTCCAAGCATCTTGCTGGGATCATGGTGTGCACAGGTAGTGGAGTACCACAGGCACACTGAACAATGTGAAGGCTCTTCTCTACTGCTCCTTCCCGCTTCACTATCCTGGTGGGACCCTGCCTATGGATGCTTCTGCCTGGGATGGCTGTTAAGGCATCTTCTGACTATGTCTCTATACTTGATTTAATTAATTAACTGTGCATCTCCATGCATGCAAGGGGCGCTCGAGTGCGTGTATGGAGGCACGTGCCTGCTCACGTGTGTATGTTACATGGAGCTAGTGAGCTTGGGGAGGTCAGAGAACCGTTCGTGGGAGTCCACCAGGTGTGGAACTCAGGCCAACAGGCTTGGTGGCACAAGCCTTTCCGTGCTGAGTCCTCTTGCTAGCCCATCGCTTTGTATTTGCGAACGGTTCCTACTGATATGTCCAGAACTCAAACAAGAAGCAACTCAGGGGAGCTGGGATTGGCTCTGGGCTCGCAGTGTGAGGGTGCAGTCTACCATGTGGCTTGAGGCTGTGGTGGCAGGAATAAGATGCTGCTTGCTTACGTTGTGGATGGGATCCGGAAGAGAGACTGGGACAGGATGTGGTGCCAGAATATCAACCCCCTAGCAAAACAATTCTTCCAACTAGGCTCCCACCTCCCAGTGGCTTCACCATCTCCCTAGGCAGCACCGCTGACTGGGGAGCAATGTTCAAACACAGGAGACGGTTGGGGGGCATTTCACATACAAACCACAGCATCAACACACAAGCCTAAGAGAAGCAAGCCCAAAGTGACCTGTTTCCCCACATTCCAAGATTCTGGGTGACGCTCAGCTGGTGCCTACTACCATTTCCTGCAAGGGCAGGAGGTCTGTGGCTACTGGGGGTTAGCTGGGGGTAGGGGGTGGGGAGGCTACAGCCAGTCCTCCATAATGAGTACAGGGCAGTCACAGAGTTGAAGAGGTCTGAAAGAAATAGCTACTACCCATTGTGTTTCTAGCTGTGCCATAGCTGTGTGGGGATGCTGAGGGCAGGAGGAGGGGTGGGGCGTGCCAGCCCGAAACGCTTCCTCTCTGTTACACATTAATTAGGCTTTCCTGTAAGATTAAGCAGAAAGTGTTTTGCTGATTTAAAAGAAAAGCTCGAAAACCAATGGTCTGATCCAAACCCTTCATTGCATTTTTTTTTTTTTTTGAAAGCCAAACCCTGTAATTTGATTTGCAATTATTGAAATAATAGAGAAAATGTGAGAGTCAAGCAAGAAAGAGTCAAAAAAGCAGCGCGCAGTAGAAAATAAGTCTCTCCACTCCTGAGCCCCAGTCTCGTGCCCTAGAAATGACTCTTGTCTTGTGGATGCTCCCAGAATCGATAGTGAGGAAACAGACCCAGAGCATGGCTCCAGAGCGCGCTTAGCCAGGCTCCCTGTCTTCCCACTGGGCTTTCAAGCTCTGGCCCTTTCTTTCCCCCTTTCTCCCTTTCTGAAGTCCCCTTGTTTCCACAGATCACCATCACCCCAAGCCGGCAGCTGCAGCACCATAGCCCAAGCGAACACAGCCCTCGCTACAATGTTTCCTGTCAGCCCCAAGCATGGAACCCGAGGGCCCCGTGAGTACCCTGTCCGTGAGACCCTGTCTCCCCGTGGGCTGGTTCATGGTGGGGAAGTGACTAGAATTAGGCTCTCCACACTCTCCGCATCTGCACTGGCCCACCTCAGGCCCACAGTGGGATGCTGTAAAACTCAGCAAATGGTCTCAACCAAAGAGTGGCTTGACAAGGCAACACCCTGCAAGGGTGACATCTTTGTCCCCTTGACCTTGGAGAGCCGCTTCCCGCAGCCTGGCTGCTTCTCTCTGCAGTGCTGGCATATTCGTCGTTGGTCTCCTGTCTGACCCCAAGCCAGGCCTCCCATTTCAGCCTTAGAATTATAGACAGGTCTGTAATGGTATATGCCAAGTCCCAGAATTACACCATGCCTACTCGGTATTTACAGAAACTCTGGGGATCTGAACTTCGGTCCTCTTGCTTGTGTGTGAGTGTTTTAATGACTAGGTTACCTACCAGGTAACCTACCTGCAGAGGGCTTCTTTGCTAAGAGACACTCTGGTGGCAGATGGAAGTCCCCATTTAACCGAAGTTCTGGTTTCTAAGGCTCTCCTCTTCTGGGGTGCCTTTTGGTTTCCTGAGAGGATTCCGGGTGACCATATATGTGTAGGCACTGATCCATACTTTTGAAATAGGTTGTCACTCAAAGGATGAACAATGTATTGATAGGGTAACTTCTACTTCCTTGCCAGAAAACAGCGACTCACAGAATGATGGGCAGGCAGGGCCACACACTTTCCCCCTGGACTTGGAAAACTGACACAGCAGAGTCAGCTGATGCCCAAGGCTTTTGTTAAACCGTTCAGCCAAGCCACTGTTTCTTCAGCTATGTTCCTCATCCGTTCTACAGTGACCATTACAGGTCACCGTGAGCCACTTGCACCGGTCCCTGCAGGCTGATTCCAGTGGCTGCCTGGCCAAGGACTATGACACGGCACTTTGAATCCAGGGCTCACCTGAAGCACAAAGCGGCTTGGAGGCTGCTCACTGCTCTGCTGGATGGGCAAGGAAGAACAGGAGTATGCGCCCAGTAGAGATGTGTGCCAGGGCCTGGAGTGATGGCTCAGTGGTTAAGAACACTGACTACCCTTCCAGAGGTCCTGAGTTCAATTCCCAGAACCCACACAGCTATCTGTAATGGGATCCAATACCCTCTTCTGGTGTGTCTAAACAGAGGGGCAGTGAGTGTACTGAGAGAGAGAGAGAGAGAGAGAGA
>NC_034603.1:25596455-25603939 GCF_900095145.1 Mus pahari | reverse complement strand
AGAGAGAGAGAGAGAGAGAGAGAGAGAGAAGAGAGAAGAGAGAAGAGAGAAGAGAGAGAGAAACTGACCACCAAAATGCCTACAATCATGGAAGTGGTCATCACCAACTATCCTTGGGCATGGACTACCTGGAAAACTAGAGGTTTCACATCGTTGGGCTGAGGATGCAGGATGCAATCATCTGTCTGCTTCTATCTCTGAGAAGGGCCCGAGTCTTCAAAGACACACGCTGGAAGCCCAGCCTCACGGTGGCGCTTGTGTAGCATGATGCTGACCTTGGCTAAGTCAACCCCTGGCTCTCCAACCACCCAACTAGAGAGCGCTGGTGTGTACATGGGACACAGACTACACATTTCTAGCTCGGCGACTCCTCATAGGGGACAGAGTAGAAGGCAGAACCAGGAGGATAGAAACAAGTAGCAGCAGGGTTTGGGGAAACTCCAGTTGCGGGCAGGGAGGCCACACGGATTCATTAAGCATGGCCATACAGGGATGAGGACATTGGATGCCCACAAGGCTACCTGGCTTTGAGGTGGCCATGGCCAGAATCCCAGGCTGACTGAGAGGTTTAGGAGCTCAGTTGGGTCAGATGACCTGGGCACCCTATACATGGCTCAGAGCCTGGATTTCGCTCTTCAGTTAAACTTTTCCCATCAGACAAGTTCACCTTCCTTCCACCCTTCCTGTAACCAGCCCTCAAGCTCCTGCTGCGTGACCCCCAATCTTTCTCATGCTGATGGTCCGTATGCTGAGGTCATGCTGGACTCCTCTCCCAGCCCTTATCTGATCACAGTCAGAGGCCTAACAGCAGCTGTGACTAGCTCGATGGGCCTGTCCAGTCCGAGTCCCTGCTGGGCCCTGCTCTAGCCCCCTTCTCTTCTGAATCCAAGCTGTTTACAGCTTCTCTCTGACAACTTGTGGAGGAGGAAACGCAGTTCAACAGACCAAGCAGTGCCAGTGTAGGGTGTGTGTGTGTGTGTGTGTGTGTGTGTGTGTCTGTGTGTCTGTGTGTGAGTTTATGTGCACCATGTATGTGCAATGCCTGAGGAGGCCAGGAGAGGGCATCAGATCCCCTAGTTACTGGATCTGATGTTGCAGAACAACAGGAGTTACGGGGTAGCTGAAAGCTACCAATGTGTGTGCTGGGAACCAAACTCATATCCCCTGGAAACGCAGTAAGTGTTCTTAACTGCTGAGCCATCTCTCCAGCCCTATTGCCTGGGCTTTTAAAATGACACATTTATAAAATCCAGTAAGAGAAAAAATGCCGGGAGGTACAAACATTCCCAGAACAGTACAATAGAACTAGCATTTATTGAACTTAATAATTTTAAAAGCTCCTTTAAAATCCTCCAATGGCTTTCCACTGCTCTTGAAATGAAGTCAAATGCTTTACTAGGCTTAGAAAGTTCTGAAGGGCCTGGCCTCTGCCCACCTCCCTTTGGGTCCAGGAACTTTCTTATGTCCCTCAGCTACACCTCCATCTCTCCTACTAGAAGACCGCTGTACAAGCTATTTCCTCTGCCACAGATACCTGTCACACCTGCCCCTGTTCCAAGTGCACACTGCATCTCCGATGTCAGTTCCTCAGGGAAATCTTTCCCAACTTCTCAGTCTAGGCTGCTCCCTGCAGAGCTTGAGCCCGTTCTCCTCAGATCCCACTACATCAGAGAATGGGCTTACTTGGTATGACTGCTTAAGGACTATGTAAGAGATCACACACATCAGAAGGGCAGGGGCAGCCTTGGAATCCTTTCTCAATACATCAGCCCATTTTACACTCAAAACCACCCCAAGGGAAGGATAAAAGTATTGCCAAGGTCACAGACCACCGCTAATACATTTTATCAGTGAAACTGGGTTGGTGGCACATGCTTAATCCCAGCACTGGGGAGGCAGAGCTCTGTCTCTGTCTCTGTCTCTGTCTCTGTCTCTGTGTGTGTGTGTGTGTGTGTGTGTGTGTGTGTGTGTGTTTGTATGCATGTGCACCATGGCTGCATGTTGAGGTCAGAGGACAACTTCTTCCACCATGTGGGTCTGTGGCATTGAGTTCAGATTGCCAGTCTGAACTATCTTACAGTTCCCAACTCTTTGCTGGGTAAACCTTGACTCCCGGCCCAGCAGAGGACAACTGAAACATCTACTTGTTCTCCGTGCTTGAGCCTACAGACTTAACAGGAGTGTGACCTTTGAGGAGAGTCTTTCCTCCACATGCCCGGATCTGGGTCTCAGGATTTGACATCCCATCGTCCTGACAGCATTTTCTGAGTAATTCTCATTCAGTTCTCAAGAACTCTGTCCCCCTCTTGCCTTTCCTCTCCCTTCTTGGGGGCTCTTGAGACAGAGATCAGAGAAAGAGGAAGTGGACATCTCTGGTTTCTTTGGAGACTCAGTTGTGTCACGGTGATGTTTTGCCGAGGCAGACACTTGAGAGGACTCCTGATGTTTGCAAAGAGTGTAAGTAGAACCTCAGAGACAGTGACCGATGCTCTTTCATTGGTTCGTCTTGCAAAACTTTGCTGGTCTTCTCTGATCTTCATTTGTTGTGGCTTCGTAGAGAGAAAGGCACCAAAGAATGTATCGCGGTGTTCCAGCTGCTTCTTGCTGTTTCCACAGACTTGTGCCCACTTGGTGGAGCCTCGTGGTTTCTTCTGGATCGAGCCGCTGATGTTGATTCCTGTCTGGTGTTTGCCAATTGGCCTGGACTGCTGCTAGCCTGACAATGACCCCAAAGAACTACTTCTAATCAGGGCCACATCCCCCTTGTCTTATTGACCATCCCTTACCTCTGGTCAGTGGGCTAGAAGGAAGGGCGAAGCATTTAAGAAGCTTTATTAAAGTAGGTTTTGAAAAAAATCTAAGCTTACGAAAAGAAATCTGAGGCGATCCAACAGAGAGAGTTCAGAGCTCATCTGTTAACTCACCTAATATCACGACAGGAGCCCAACCCAGGAACGGGGAGGTGGCTCAGCAGTTAGGAGGGCTTGCTGCTCTTCCAGAGGACCCAGGTTCAATTCCCAGGTAATGTGGCTCATGGCTACCTGTACTTCTAGCTCCAAGGTCTCAGACACAGACACAGGCACTGATACACACAGATACATTTTCAAAAGAGATTTTATTATTATTATTATTATTATTATTATTATTATTATTATTATTTATATGAGTACACTGTAGCTGTCTTTAAATATACCAGAAGAGGGCATCAAATCCCATTACAGATGGTTGTGAGCCTCCATGTGGATGCTAGGATCTGAACTCAGGACCTTCAGAAGAGCAGTCAGTTCTCTTAGCTGCTGAGCCATCTCTTTGGCTCCAGATACAATTTTTAAAAAATAAAATGTTAAAACAAAAACAAAAACAGCCCCAACTCTGAAATTATATACCAACATGCTTCTCTGGATAGAGTTTTATTTATAGAATTTAACATCCTCTTACAAGCTTTAGGAACCTAAAGAGATCCTCAACTGCAACTGAAATGTGCAACTGTTGATCTAGCCTGTGCTACTGCCCCGCCTCAAATGATGTACATCATCCTTACTTGACACTGACTCCAGGAAAGGACTCTTGCAAGAGGTCAAGTGCGTGGACACTGTGTGGTGAAGCCTCTCTAGCCCAAATTTCAGAAGTCCAGAGTTTGTGTCTGGCTCACGGCTTCGGTGACAGGGTCTGTATCATCACTGCGTGAAGCACTGACCTTGCTGATAACCACTGAAGCTACCAACCTGACACCCAAGTCACCGTGTTATCAGGAATCCCTTGACTCTGTGCAAAAATGTTAATTTCATGCTTTGTAAACACATCTCTTGTAAAAAGAGCAGCCTACCTATAAAAATTGCTTTTGACACCCCTGAGATAATCTTCAGGGGAAAGAAGCAGAAGCCGCCCACCTGTCCATTTCTGAAGCTGGCTAACTCTTGAGCACATTTCTTTTAGAGGAACAAATCCAGTCCCTAAAGACTAGCTCCAAAGAATGCTCAACTTCTTGAGGTACACTGTGTACCTTCAACAAGGTGCAAGGAGCCTGGGAGAGCTGGCGACACTCCATGATCCAGGCTGAGGGGCTAACCTGAAGCATCTTAGAGAGGGAGGATTCTGAGAGATGATCCACCAAGACGCCTTAGTCAGCTAGCAAGGGAAGAGGGACCAAGACACCAGACAACCTGCCAGGCTCACACAGAAGCCAACACTGGGCCAAGAACCCAATCCGCGGGCCTGATTCTAGGATGAGGGTGGAAGTAATTCTCTGTAAGCCACAAGTCCTAAGACGCACAGAGTCTAAGATTCTGATAACAGTAGAGATGCTAGGCAGGATGGAGCTTGGATGTAACCCCAGGCGGAGTCTGGAGGGTCAGGAGTTCAAGTACATCCCCTGCTACCTAGTGAGTTCAAGACCAGCCTGGCCTACAACAGACTCTCCCCTGTGCCAAGTAAAATAAACACACAAAATAAGCAAAACAGAAATAAAAGAGACTCCAGCTGCCCCATTTCACATGGTGCTGTGTGTTCTGACTTCCACCATACTGGATGAGGGCAAGAAAAGAAAAGAGTCATCTACCTGAATTCCTTAAGCACTCCACGGACAAGTGTTTGTCCAGCCTGCTGCTTTCCCCAGAGAGACGGCCCAGAGCAGGAACATGCTCCACGCTTTCGAGAGAAGGTGGCCAGGGATGCTCTGCTTTGCTTTATTGCTGATTTCAGGCCCACTTTGTACTTTGGACATTTCAATTTCACATTAACAGATCAAGCATGATCTCTTTCCTCTCGTGTCTAAACGGTACGAGGAAGTCCGACGCTCTCAGAAGGTGCTGCCTTATGGACCAACAGGAACTCTCTCCATGAAAGCCTAGGCCAGGCACGGGGCTCAGCAACTCAAGATTAGTATAAGGTTCTGATCCGCACAGTGGGCCAGGAGGCAGAGGTCTACAGATGAACAAAAGACCAGCTTCCCCAGAATGAAGGGAGTGTGAATGTGAATGTGGTGTGTGTGTGAGGGAGCACTCAGGCATATGTGTTTACAGTGATAGCCCTCAACTTTATTTTCCTCAACTGTCAATCATGTGGCAAGGGAGAAGCACAAAGGGAAAAATAAAAACCCCCTTCAGGAAACAGAGAGGAAGGCACAGAGGACTTCCCTGTAATTCTTACTCCCTGTAATTGCATGTGGAATTCACAATTAACTCAAAGTAACATGGCAATGTAATTAAGGCGAGCTCCCAGAACTCCACCGTCTAGTGTCGCCACTGCGAATGGTTTCATGTTCTTCCATATTATCTTGTCTCAGTGCCTGTGTCTGAAACCAGAAGACCTTAACTAGAGGTCCAGAGGCATCTCTCTTCACCTATCAGACGTCAAGAGAAGCGCTCTTATTAAATATACTTTGGAGTCTTGTCAGAGTGTGATGCACCCTCACACACAGATGCATCTTGTGGCCCTTGTGCTGGGAATTTAATTTGTTTCCTGTTTTCCACTATTAAAGTTTCTGCATGGGGCAGGGGGATGGCTCTGTGGGTGAAGCTCTTGCTGCACAAGTGTAAGGAACAGACTTCAGTTTTCCAGCATGCACATAAAGAGCCTGGTGAGTGTGTGTGGCAGCCCTTCTGCAATTCCAGTTCTGTGGGAGCAGAGACAGAATTCCCAGGCAAGTTGGCTAGCCAGACTAGCCAATTCAGTGAGCTCCAGTTTCAGGTGCCCCAGTAAAGAGAAGAGGGTCAGCGAGGTACTGGCTGCCAAACCTGACAAACTGAACTTCATCTCTGGGCCCTACCCAGTGAAAGGACAGAACCAACGCCCACAAAGTGTCCTATGTCCTCCACATATGTGCTCCCAGTCACACTGCCCAGGTGGCCGTGGAGTGTAGCAAGAGTGGGCTTCTCCTTCGGCAGGCCCCATCAGTGCACAGGGAACAAGAAGCCCAGAGAACCAACCCCTTGAACTCTGTTTTTGTTTTGTTTTGTGTTAGCCAGGGTTTAATACATCCTGAAATTCACTATGTAACCAAGAATATTCCTGAATTTCTCATCTTCTTGTTGGCATCTCATGAATGACAAGGTTACAGGCAGGCAGCACCATGCATGCCTGGTTTTATATGAGACTAAGGGACTGAACCCAAGGCCTTGTGCCTCCTGGGCAAGTGCTCTATTAATCTAGCCACACTCCCAGCCCCGAGGTCTGCCATTCGAGTGATTAATTCTCCCATTCATTCTAGGAGACATCAGGCCAGATTCTTCATGAATGCAGATTGCTTGGCAACTTGTGGAATTTTCTTTCTTTCATATTTAGGGCACAAGGGCCACAAAACTCGAGACCCATTCCACAAGGTTCTACATACCCTCAAGCACAAACACAGCAAAGAGAAAAGAAACACGTAAGGGTCAGAAACTTAGGGAGAAACCTTGCTCCCCAGAAACCACACCTGCTGACTGTTCTGGGTTTTACTGGAACAGGAAAGTCTGCTGGACTTTGTCTAGAGCGGGGCCAGAGAAGGGGGCTGTGACTGGGGCTGGGTGTGGCACCAGCTGTCCATTGGAGGTCAGATGAAAAGTCCCCTCTGATGGTTGGCACAGAGGTCCAAAAGACTGGGTTGTGAGTTTCAGACTTTCCCTAGGAACAGCTGCGTGGAGGAGGGGGGCCTGCCCTGCTCTGAGACAGAATTCACTGCACTGGGGAAGGGCGGAACAAGGGCCCATTTATCCTTGTCTTAGACAGAGACTAAAGATGGGTGACAGCCAAGAGCCCTCTGACTTTTTCTGTCCCTCGGCATTCTAAAAATTCCAACTCAGTGCCTTGTGAAAATAGAACGTGTTAGCCTATCATTTCCAATAATGTCAACAGAAAGGCACCGTCACCAAGCACTGGTGTCCCACCATGACCACTCTTTGCCTATTTAGACCGTTTCTGCTGACTCATGAGACAACATCAAGACATTTGGCCAACTGGGTGCTTCAGCACACTCCTCCTCGGCCAACGATCACTTCCTTACATGGATACATTCCCCTGCCCTGCCACAAAACTGGCATCCTAGGTATGTATGCTGCATCTCAACACTTCCCTGCTGGTCCCCAAATTACCCTATGCTTTATTTCCTTTCCATTTTCATGTATACGTGTGTGATGTGTCTGTGTGCATGTGTGGGTGAGCATACGGATGTGTGGGACACGGAGGTTGACACTGAGAACTACCCTGGATCACTCTTCCACGCTGCTCCTTGAGGTCCAGTCGCTTGACACGTGGGAGTTCACTGACATGGCTAGTCCCATCCCTGCCCAGAGTCTGGCACTACAGGTCGACGGACTCATCCGCCTTTCAGTTCCCTGAGTCCTGGAGATCCAAATTCCCTTCGTCATGCTAGTTCCCATCATCATGCTTTAAGACGGACCCATCTCCCCAGCCTCTATTTTCTTTTCTTTTCTTTTCTTTTCTTTTCTTTCTTTCTTTCTTTCTTTCTTTCTTTCTTTCTTTCTTTCTTTCTTTCTTTTTTTTTT
>NC_034603.1:25585544-25596400 GCF_900095145.1 Mus pahari | reverse complement strand
GAACTCACTCTGTAGACCAGGCTGGCCTCGAACTCAGAGATCCACCTGCCTCTGCCTCCCAAGTGCTGGGATTAAAGGCATGCGCCACCACCGCCCGGCGCCTCTATTTTCTTAATAAGCATATAATTCACAGTACCCAAGACAAACCCTCCGGAAGAGCAGAATCCAACGGCTCTTACTCTGACATGGCTGTACATACACCACCACTATCTACGATTTAATTCAGGATTGCTTTCATCTTCCACTAAGGAGATTCCGTAGCACTGTGGCTGAAGGTCTATGAGTTCGAGTGACGGCACCAACCCTAAGGTGATGGGAACTGAGAAGTGACTGAAGTCCTGAGAGCCTGAATTAACATTCTCAAAAGAGACCTTGTGAGGGCACTGTAAAAGATGCTGGAAGATAGAAGATGCTGGAAGATGCTGTTTGCATGCCAGAAAGCAGGCACTTCTCAGGCACAGCATCTCCTGTCACCTTGATCCTGGACTTTTTATTGTTGTTTTCAAGACAGGGTTTTTCTGTGTAGCCTGTCCTGGAACTCACTCTGTAGACCAGGCTAGCCTCGGAACTCAGAAATCCGCCTGCCTCTGCCTTCCAAGTGCTGGAATTAAAGGTGTGCGCCACCACTGCCCAGCAGATCCTGGACTTCCAAGGGATATATGCATGTGCTGTATAAGTCTTAGGCATTTTTGTAAAATCACCTGTAGTGACTGAATGAAGGTACCCCACCCCACCCCATAGTCTCCAGCATTTGAACACTTGGTCCCGAGATGATGGTGTTACTTGGGGAAGTTGATGTGGTGCAGCTTTGCTGGAAGAAGTATGTCACCAGGAGAGGGCTTTGATCGGTTTCCAATTTGCCCTCTCCACTTCATGCTTTGTGTCTGAAGACAGGGCCTTCTGTTACCGCCATGCCTGCCGCTTGCTGCCATGATGGCTTGCCTGGAACTCACTGTGTAGAGCAGGCTGGCCTCTAACTCAAAAGGGGTCTGCTTGCCTCTGCCTCCACCTCCTGAGTGCTGGAATTAAAGGTGTGTACCACCATCACATTTGGCTCCATGATGGACTCTCAAATCTCTGAAACTGTAAGTCCAAATAAACGCTTTCATCTGTAAGTCGCCTTGATCAAAGTTTTCTTTTTTTTTAATTTACTTATTTTTGTTTTATGTGTATTGATGTTTTGTCTGAATGTATGCCTGTGTGAAGGTGTCAGATCCCCTGGAATTGGAGTTACAGACAGTTGTGAGCTCCAATGTGGGTACTGGGAATTGAACCCAGGTCCTTTGGAAGAGCAGCTAGTGCTCTTAACCACTGAGCCATCTCTCCAGCCCTGTCAAGTGTTTTTGATCACAGCAACACAAGAGTAATTAATACATCACCCAAACACAGACAAAGCCAGTCCCATCCCATTTCTCCCACAGCAGGCTTAGACACCACCAACCTACTGCCCACCTTCATGGGGTTCACCTGCTCGGGGCTTGTCATGTATGTGGTACTGTATATTCTGGCTTCTTCACACAGTGGAGAGACACCAGGAGTCAGCATGCTCCCTGGGGCCTTCTGCTGCACAGCAGTTTCATCCTGACAGAAACACTCTTGTTCTCTTGGGAGGAAGAGGCTTGCAAGATTCAGGAAGCCAAAGAAACTCAGAAGGCTCATGAAATTCATGCAGAAGCTTGGGAATATCACAAGGTCCCTCACCAAGATGGTATAAATACCAAACCATCCTTAGGGTTGGAAGTTCTCCAGTGGAGCTGCCTACAAACTGTGTAGAGAGCTCTGCGAGACATCATCCATGCTGGGGTGAGCTTTTCAGTGATGCAACCTCCTTTAAGCCATTTGTGTGCCTATAAGTAACTAAGAATGTGCGCTCATGCACATGCGCACATGTGCATGTGCTAGGTCACTCCTCTTCTTTTATCTGTGGTCAGTACCTTATCTGGGGTGAACGGATTTGTCCAAATCTTGTTTTCTATTGCTGGGCTAAACACCGTGATCAAAACAACTCTGGGAGGAAAGGGTTTATTTCCTCTTTCTTTCTTTCTTTCTTTCTCTTTTTTTTTTTTTGGTTTTTCAAGACAGGGTTTCTCTGTGTAGCCCTGGCTGTCCTGGAACTCACTCTGTAGACCAGGCTGGCCTCGAACTCAGAAATCCGCCTGCCTCTGCCTCCCGAGTGCTGGGATTAAAGGTGTGCACCACCAGACCCCGGCTTTATTTCCTCTTTCAGCTTGTAGTCCATTGTCATGGGAAGCCGGGATAGGAAGTCAAGGCAGGAATCTGGAGGCAGGAACTAAAGCAGGGGCCATAGAGGAACGCCACTTACTGACTTGCTTACCAGTCATGGCTTTCTCAGTCTGCTTTCTAATACCACTCAGGACCAGGTATCTTCCCAGGGATGGCACCGCCCATAATGGGCTGACTCGCTCACATCAATCATCAATCAAGAAAATTCCCCACAGACGTGCCCAAGGCCAATATGAAGGTGATAATTCCTCAACTGACCTTTCTTCTTCCCAGATTATGTCTAAGTTTGTGTCAAGGTGACAAACCCAACCAGCACAATGTGTCCCCAGAAGGGTCAATCCTCCATCCTTTCACAGCTGAGTCACAGTCTACATCATGGACACGCTGTTCTATACATAGCCACTCACGAAGGTGATATGTGCCGTGCTGAGGTCTGGTGTGTCTCTGGGTTTCTGATTCTCTTGGGTCTACTCCTAAGAGTAGAAACTCTGGGTCATGTGACAACTCCACAATGAACCTTTTCAAAGAGCTTCGGATGTCTCCAGGGCCCAGCTTCTCCACTTCCTCACTAACACTAGTGATCATCCGTCTCCACTCTGTGTTGTTAGCCATTTCCCCTCAGAGCAGGATCCATCGTAGGGTTCTGCACAGTGCTCCACTTTGGTTTCTGTAACTAGCTCAAACACCATCTGACTGTTATCTGTGATACGACATGGAAGGAAGAAGGGCGGGACCACAGGATGAGGGAGGGGTTCACCCCGCTTCTGGCTGGACCCACAGAACACCTTTCTCTAGCCTATCATGTCAACAACATGGAAGTTCTGGGGTTGCAACCTCCAGGGACTGGCACTGAGAAAAATGATCCTTTAGGTTCTTGACCACCTGGGAAAACCATCGGAAGGGTTATTTTAGGAGGAAGCCAAGGGAAGAACAGCAGGCCAGACTAAGGAAGTGGGAAGCTGAAGGGACATGGGAAATCAGAGTTTGGCCTCTAAGTGACCTCGGTGATGTCTGCTTGCTTCTGATGCCTTAAGTGTTGGTTGGGGTTAACTGGAGTCAGGGAGTATCATGGAGAACTAAAATCTCCACTTCCAGCATGGTAAAGAGCTTGCACATACACCTCTCAGGCAGGAGCCAATAAAACACACTACAGCATCCGCAGCAGCAAGAACTCACGTACTTCAGCCAGAGGACAGAACTGGTTAGCAGGAACCTAGTCCTGGTTTGGCCAGGCTCTTGGCATCACCAAAGAGGAGATGCGGTCTACACGGGATGCCTTCACTAATGCCGCTGCTGAGACCTCGGGCTTCCTTGTCCAAGGAAACAGGGCAAGAAGGAAGAGCTGCTGATACCGCAATGTAGCCAGGAGCTTCTTGCCTGGGGAACATTGCTGTTCAGCCTCTGCTGCCTCTCTTGTCCCCAAAGGGCTGAGCAATTCCCACTTAGTGGATGAAGGCTCCTGAGTTTGGTTAATGAATTAATCCCTGAACACAATCACACCGTATCCAGTCAAAGCCAGATAACTAACTGCAAGGCCAGGGGCTCTACACCACAGGCTCCAGATTCACCACGTCTAGACCAGGGGCTCCACAGAGGGCTGGGTGAGTAGGGATCCCGTTTACATTTTCAGCTAGACTAGAAACTTGACGGAGCCAACGCGCACAAGGATGCTGCAGGAAGCGAGGAGTCCCGGTGAGGACCCTACCCTGGGCTAGTTATTTGTCTTGGTGGGGAAGGTTACTCACAGAGGGTGTGGCTCTGAAGCCTCCTGCTCTGTCTAGCCAACCTAGGCAGAGGAAGACACATGCCTAGGGAGCAGGAATGAGAGTCTACCTGGGATTCTCTAGTGGGGAAGGGCAGGGAGCATGGCCTCCTTCCCAGAGTCACCCATCCTAGGCATGCATCCAGTTCCCAGGAAGACGTTCATTCTGAGCTAGGTTCCAAGCCAAGAGTGCCGCTGGGCTGCAGCAAGGGGCCAGCCCCTTCCTCCTTCCCGGGATCCTGATTCTCCATCTATGACTTGGGCTGCTCTTTGGCTCGGAAGCCTTTGTCTTTCTTCCTTTTCCTAGCGGACAACAAAGTGGGTGCGGGAGAGTTTCCATGGTGTCCGGTAAGACTGCAGGAACAACATCAGGGATTCTCCCTGGCTGGCAGGACACAGCTATTTAATAATGAATTCTCCCTCGCCCTCAATCCCCCAAACCTCACACTCCTAAGTAGTTAGCTGGACCACCCATAACTCATTCCAACAGGAGGCACATGCCTGGCCTGTGCTTTCTGCGGAGGCTGCTTCACCAAGCAACATTCACTCCTTCTCTTTCGCCTGACGCTGCCTACGATCTATTACCAATTAATTCAACCATAACCGTTCTACACAATGACTCTCGGCTGTGATCAGCATAGAAATCTACAGATCTGGGGAGGTCACACTGAGTCTCATGAAGAAGCTGCAGAGAATTCCCTTAAAACAGCATTAAACTGTACAGCATCAGAGCGCACAGCCGGCTGAGGCTCCGTGTCAAAGAGACTCGGAAGAGATATCTTCTGCCACTTCGCTCCCCTGAGAAACAGACGCTTTTCAAAGTTATTTCCTGAGACTAGAGTGGTTTTGACATTTTTCTGATTCGCTTGAAATGAACGATGACGAAATGTCTTCGGAAGCATCTGCCGTCATTAAGGGGGCGCGTCCTGGATTCTGCCACTGTCTCCAAAGAGGGAGAGGGCAGAGACTAATTAACTGGAGCTGGCTCAGCCGGGAGCCTGGCTTCCAGAGGCTCCCTTGCCAGGCTCAGGGTAGCTGCGTGGCTGCGCTAGCTTCAGCCCGCCCGGCCTAATCCTCCTTCCTCTGTGACAAGCATTCCGACGGTGTCTGGAATAATAATGTAATTACAGAGAGAAAACACCTCAGCCATGAAGGGCAAGGATTTGGAGCTGTTCAAACAGGAACGGGAATCAAAGCCAGCAAAGAAAGGGTGGGAATTAGGGGAGAAGGTGGTTAGAACTCTATTACCATTTCTCTCTCTCTCTCTCTCTCTCTCTCTCTCTCTCTCCTGAAGTGAATGTACTCTCCTCATCCTCAGGGAACATGTTCTGAGACACACACACACACCCTATGATCATCCAAAATGGCAGATGATGCCAACCCTTTCTATGAGTGCTTTATTCTGTACATATGAACCTGGGGTGAAATTTAATTTAGGCACTAGGCAGGGTAAAGATTAATAAGAGCAGTGAATTATAAAATGATACAATTATCTATAATAAAGTTAGGTAAAACCAATGAATTGTTGATTTCTGGATCTTGCCACTTAGTGTCTCAGAAAGGGAAACTTCAGACTCAGAGGGGAAATATCTGCCTGAAGCCATGGCATAAGGCCAGCTAGCCCAAAGTAAGCCCTGTGCCTTCCCTGAACTTCCCACAGACCCTCAAATATATTGCTCCAGAAGGGCACATTTTCCTTTGTTTTCCCTCTCTACAGTTGTGCCTTGGGTCCTGATACAAACCCTCTGTGTGTGTGGTAAGGGGAAAGAGGCGGGACGGATGGGCAGCAATTATGCCACATGAACTTCATGCCCTATAGACAACACAGGAACCATATGCAGAAAGTGCTAAATAAAGGCTTGCTGAGGGTTAAGAAGTATACTCTGGCCGGGCAGTGGTGGTGCACGCCTTTAATCCCAGCACTTGGGAGGCAGAGGCAGGCGGATTTCTGAGTTCGAGGCCAGCCTGGTCTACAGAGTGAGTTCCAGGACAGAGAAACCCTGTCTCAAAAAACCAAAAAAAAAAAAAAAGTGTACTCCGTGTGTTTACGTTAAGTCTAACTTGGCCCATTTCAGTTTGAAAGAAAACCATCCTGCAGGATATTCTGAGTGCACGAGGCTTTATTACTTGGGTGAAAAAATCACAACCATCGAAAACCAAAGCCACAAACCAGAGCTATGGTCTGCAAGTAACATTCCAGAGCACAGAGTTCATTTTTGAATTTTTTTCCTTTGGGAGGGGCATAAATCTATAATTATAGGTTAAAAAGTTTCCCCAGTACAGTAACATCAATGAGTCAGTATTTTTGAGAAAAACAACTGTACTTTTGATAGGGTTGACCTCACCCACGACTCCATTTCAGGATCACAGCAAGTTCTGAATGGTCACGAATAGCCGACCATAATTCCTGCTTCTGCTGGGGAACGCCAGAGCGGCGAGAGATGGACTCTTTGACAGGAAGGGGCAGGTAGACCACCGCTTTAGTGCCAAGAAGGCACAGGGAAGCTACTCCCTCTTAAGTGACAAGGGCCATGGGTTGGGACAGTGAGCTGTTGGGTTGGCATCCCATTTATCTGCTGGTCAAAGTCCAGAAGACTAATGTCCCAGTGTGAGACTACAGTGGACAAGTCACAAGAAAAGCTGACTGATTCATGTGGCTGAATCTAAACGGATTCATTTTGAAGACCTGGTCTCTGGCTTCTCCTGGCAAAGTCCAAACATTCCTTGGCATGAAGGCTTAGCTAGTGGTGAGCTAGGCATGGAGAATCATGCTTGTAATCCCACCACTGGGGAGGCCGGGGCAGATGGGTTGCCATAAGTTTAAGGCCAGCCTGGGCTACAGAGTGAGTTCCGGGGCAGCATGAGCTATAGTGTGAAGTTCTGTCTCTTTCAGGTTCAGGTTTCATCTATAAAAGTCCCCTAAGAGTCTTACATAACACTAACACACACACACACACACACACACACACACACACACACACACACAGAGGCAGGCTTTCACACCTGCTGGCGCTCAGCCTGGTTTCTAGAAGTCAGATGCGAGGGCAGTGGAAAGCCTCTGTTTGTGTTCCTTGGATCAGCTTGTCGGTTAGTGTGACGAAGGGTTCTAAGGGAAGGTTTTTTAAAAACAGGAGTCAAACCCGGGAGGCGCAAACAAGTCGATAAAGTGCGCTCATGCAGAAGCCATTGCTCCCCTAAGGACGGCAGACGAGAACAGCTCTGCTTTTCTAGGCTGCTGTGTGAAGACCCCAGGAGGCTAACGTGCACACCCGTTAGTCGCACGTGGGCAGTAAAGCTGCCTTTCCCCTCCCCATCACAAAAAGCATGAGTTTGCTAAACTTCCAAATGGCCTTTCGTCTCGAGAGGACACCTAAGCTGTTTACAAGAGATAACCTGCTTCTTTATATTCTCAATGTTTTCTGTTTTGTTTTTTTTTTGTTTTTGTTTTTTAGTCTAGGCTGGCTTCAGAACTCTCTATGCAGGGTGAGCTTGAACTTCAGATCCTTCTGCCCCTACCTCCTGGAGTCCCACGGCTGCCTGCACAGTGCAGGGGATCGAACTCAGGGCTTAGCGCATGCTAGCATGCTAGACAAGTGCTCTACCAACTGAGCTACGTCTGCAGTTCTTAACGTGGCAGTCCTATTTACGTGGCAACAACCTGGGATCCTTGAAACAGATACCTCTAGGATTCTGTGGAGCTTGTTGAATATTAAGATATCTGATGCTAGGCTGGTGAGATGGCTCAGTGGGTAAGAGCACCCGATTGCTCTTCCGAAGGTCCGGAGTTCAAATCCCAGCAACCACATGGTGGCTCATAACCATCCGTAACAAGATCTGACGCCCTCTTCTGGAGTGTCTGAAGACAGCTACAGTGTACTTGCATATAGTAAATAAATAAATCTTTAAAAAAAAAAAAGATATCTGATGCTGCTGGAGAGATGGCTCAGTGGTTAAGAGTACTGACTGCTCTTCCAAAGATCCTGAGTTCAAATCCCAGCAGCCACATGGTGGCTCATAACCATCCGTAACAAGATCTGACTCCCTCTTCTGGAGTCTCTGAAGACAGCTACAGTGTACTTGCATATAATAAATAAATAAATCTTTTAAAAAAAAAAAAAAAAAGATATCTGATACTTTAAATTCAAAAATAAGTGGCTGTAGACCCGGCCTTCATCTGCCCCTTTTCTGGGGCCTGTAACCTGATTTTGGAGAACAGGCACTTTCTCTGGCTGTTCCCTCCTGAGCTTCCTCATTCAATTCCATTGTAAGCCCCACCACCACCACGAGAGGAGGTGTGTAAGTAAACTGCAGGACAGGAAGAAGGTGCCAAGGTAGCCTGTGACTTTGGCCACATGCAGCAGGAGGGCAGCTCTTTGTGCTGAGGAAGCTGAGCTGGAGATATCAAGTCCAGAGCTGCTGGAAGCTTCCTGCTGCCTTGAAGGAGAAAGGCCTTCCTAGAAGAAGCAAATGGTAGCCAGTAGAGGTCACAGAAGCCTTGGGATCCTTAAGCCTCAAGGGAGCACTGCCCCAGGTCTTTTCCATTTTTGGCTTCAGCAGCTGAGAGGTCTCTATTTGCAAGTGATAACAGCATCTTTAAAACAAGAAACACGAGGAAGGCAGCCCCGGTCACAGGGCCCACGGGGAGCTAATGCCTGGAAATACACTGAAGTTCTCTGAAGACCCAAATGTCCAGTTTCCCTGAACAGACGGCACAGATGGCAGGGCCAGCAATGGGTACCTAAAGTCGCGTGTGACAGCTGCGCACCGATGCTGGAGGCTGTCTGTCTCATCCACAGTCCAGCCAGCCCTTCCCCCTCACTGGATGAAGCCTCACTGAGCCACCTGCCTGAAGGAGGCCTAGAAGGGTGGCAGAGGTGTGCAGGCTGGGCAGCCACTGCCAGGGTCCGTCCTGCTCCCCTGCCTGACGCCGAAGCGGAGCCACCGGATGACGGAGTCGCTTGGCTTCCTTGGTGACAGCCTCAGAATGGTGGGTTCTGAGCCACTGAGATGTGCAAATGGTAAGGGTGTGTGAGTCAAAGCCAGGAGAGAGAACGGGAGGGGGGAGGAGAGGAGGGGACGGTGGGGAAAGAAGAGGTTGTGTGAAAGAGTGCCACCGTGTCTAAAATGTATGCAAGACCCACTGGCAGGGCGGTCAAGCTTTTCATGTTGGGACACAATGTGGTTGTCATCTCCAGAGTTCGTACTGGAAAACCTCCCAGTGGGATTAAAAAAAAAAAGTCACCTAAGTTCTCAGTTTTCACTCTCTCGTGTTGGGGGCACATTCATAGCTCCCCTCAGAGTTCTCATCACGTGCACCGTGAATCAGACAGGCAAAGGACGACAGAGTGGGGTTTCAGTTTGTCAGGATTTCAGGAAGACCCACAAGACAACCACCCTGCATGACCATTGGAGCCACCGAGGCTCCCCATAAGCCCAAATACTATTGGAGAAGCGTGGGGAGGGGGTCACAGGAAGAAGCAGGAAATGATGGGGATGGTGGCTCTGTCCTGAGGGCAGAGTCCCAGCACAGACAACAGATGCAGGCAGGGAGAGGGCCACAGGCCAGGTGAGGACTACAGCCTATGTGACCTCCAGCCTCAGACCAAAACTCCCCACCCCATCCCCTACACAGGCGCTACTCCAGAAGAAAGTGGGCTCACACGATCGATACATTCGGGGAAAAGAAAATGAGGGGCTGGAAGTTTATGTCCAGCAACACTGGCACTCAAGGTCAGAGGACACAACTACTATCAACACTAAAGAATATAAGGCATGCCCCGCCCTGCGGCCCATCAGAGTGTCTACCAGAAAGGGTGATAGCGTCAGGGAGCTGAGCCAACTGCAGAGATGTCGTCGGTATAGAGATGGCAGAAACATAACACATCTGCCCCGGGACTAAGCAAATGAGCACTAAGGCACGGTGAGACCGAGAGACACCGATAAACACCTGAAGCGGGGACAGCAGGTGCAAAGAGTTTCCAGCGCTTTCCAGCCTGCTGGGGTAATGCTGACACTGACATCCTGATGCTGACAGGACTGCTGTCCAGGGTAAGACAGGGTATCTAGCATTCTCCATGTGCTGAAAAGATGCACAAGACACAGAAGGGAGGGAGGGAGGGAAGAAAAGAAAAATAGACTTTGGTTTCAATTAAACATGTACATCAGGACTCCTGAGACAGTGTTATCTTCATACATGAATACAACTGACATGGCAGAGACCAACAACACTGTCGAAGATTCCAGGTAGTGTCACCAAGACTGGAGAGCCCCACAGATGGACAGAGAAGACACACGAGACACGGTGCGCCCTGTGAGGAAAAACATGGGGTTCTTGCCACCAGAACCACTTGGCAGTTGGGCAAGGTCTTCTTCGCACCAGCTACTGCTTGGCAGAAAATAGGGAGAAGCCGGGAACACTGGAACCTGAGCCGTCAACGTGCAGCAAGCAAAGGCCAGCATGGTATCTTGTCAGGGCAAATCACGAGACATCAGTATCGTGACGGGTGAGGGCGTGAGCACCTCTGAGGGAGAAAGGCAGAGGAGACCCAGGCTTAAACGCATGCCGGACCAACATCCCACCGGGGTGTGTACCTGAGCAGTAAACCCGTTTTCTAAGTGAAAAGAAGCGACTGGTAAGAAGGTAAATTTGTTCTTGTAGGAAGGAGGAAGCTGATGGCTCAGAGCTTAGGCCACCTGGGAAGCTGCCAGCTTCCTTCCTTGTCTTCACTGCGAGGACAATGATGCCTTAATCCATTACCTTTAGAACACCTTATGTCCTCCCATAGTTTTCTGTTTTCCTGCTTGCTTGCCTCTCTCTCTCTCTCTCTCTCTCTCTCTCTCTCTCTCTCTC
>NC_034603.1:25577627-25585249 GCF_900095145.1 Mus pahari | reverse complement strand
TGTTTTAGAACAGACAGGGACACAAGGGAGAAGAGAAAGGCTGTTTATTCCTTGTGGCTTGGTCCGTCTTAGACTGAGAACTTTGTGGCATGGGGCCATTCCAGACACAGGTCACAGCTCAGGCAAGGCAAGTGGTTAGTAATGGGGCATGACTCCCTCTGAGAACAGTGCTCTGACACCCAGAGCTCACACACAGAGACCAGAAGGAAATAAATCTAGGAAGTGTTGGCTGAAGGTCCTCCGTGCAAGCCTCATTTCTGTCAGGACAAAAATGTCTGTTCTTAGGTCGAAGGGAAAAGGTCAATGTGTCTGAATATGGACTACCACTGGGATCCTCACCCCGGGGGTCCCGCCTTCCTCCTCCCTAACAAAACTGACTCTGTGCACTTATCCATCATCTGGCAGGGCTCTGCGTCTACAGGCGTCCCGATGCTGCCGCCCTCATCTTGGCACAATGAAGAAATGTACCCAGTGGGGAACAGGCCCAGCATGGTAGAGCCAATGAGCACAGGAGAATGACTGTCTGGATGATCCTGGCTGAGCTGCTGAATTAATTCATTCCACAGTCAACCCTTCAGTCGGGTTCTTATGCGAAGTCATAAATCTCCATATCATTTGAATGAGCTGTGCCTCCCATTAATTACAGCTACAAGCAGCCAAAGTTATGCATGGGGTTTCTAGGGGAGATAATCTCAAGGTCCACCAAGCACTTAGAAGTGATACTCCAGGAAATAAACCGACATCTAAACACCCTCAAGTCCAGAAGAGACATGACTCTAGGGTTACCCCAACCGGCTCCTGGTTCTACAGATGAACTTGGGCGTTCCCACAGTTTCAATGCTTAATCACACTTATCTAGCTGGCGTCAGGCTCTACGGGGAGCCGGTCCCAGGGAAGGGAGAGAAAAAAATGAAAAGAAAATGCAATTTACCAGTAGCCCGCAGAGACCACCAGGTGAACGAGATTCATGCCACAGAATCTCCATTTGTCTCCCTGGCATCTCTTCAGGGACTCCTATGCTTGTGGTCCTAGCAAAGTATTGCTACTTACGTGTGTGTGTGTGTGTGTGTGTGTGTGTGTGTGTGTGTGTGTGTGTGTGCCTGCCACGGGGTCTGCAGTCCATCAACTGTTTGAGACAGGCTCCTTGGCCTGACCATAGATGGAAGGTCAGGCCGTCACTGACAAACATCCTGAAGACCACACAGGGACAGCTGTTAGCGGGATCAGGAACTGGGGATGGGATTGAGGGACAGGCTGGAGTCTACTCTCTTGGCTGTTCAAAATGCAGCTTCCATTGTATGCCTGCAGCTCTGAAGCCTGTGGTATTAGGACTGGTGACACACCCCGCCCAGTGGCCTAGGGCCCATGTACTTCAAGGGGGAAGTCAGAACAGGACACAGTACCAGTACCAGAAACCAGGTTAGAGATCCAAGTTCCAGACTGAGCCCCCAACTGGCTGGAGCTCACCCTGGGGTAGGGGCAGGAAGCAGGAGTTTAACAAGCCCACAGGGAGGTGTGACAAACAGAAAGGAGTGGGTGTGGTTCCTGAGGGACAGGCCTAACTACAGAGGCTGAATGAGCCCACTGGACAGATGAGCACCCTCTCCCATGGCACTAGAGAAGTGGAAAGAGCATGGTCTTTCTTTGCTCTATAATAACCTTGCATGATGAACCGCATGCCCGAGACCCTGAGGGCTTCACCCTCTTGCCCTCTTTATCTGCTGGCTGAGGAGAGACATAAAAGGCTGTGGTTATCTGCCAACTGTCACGGTCACCGAGTTTGCTCTGGTGTTTGCACTCACTTGCACTCTGCCAACTTCCAACAGTGAAATTTTATTGTTTTGGAAAAGCAAACAAGAAACTCTAACCTCATGCCCTCTGATGTCACCCTCTGATGTCCCCCCTCTGACTTCCATCAGTCTTGGCACATTTCAGGGGCTGTCGGGCCAGGCTCCCTAGGAATTGCTGAACCTCAAACCCATATGCCTCGGAACCAGCTGGGGTGAGGCCTCCCAGAGAAGCCACACTGACCTGGTCAGAGGACGTCCTCTTCCGTACAGCCCAACGCTGGGCAGGGCTGATCTGTGTATCACTGCCCATGTTGGCTGAGCACTTCTGTATTATGCATCCTGAGCAGTCCTTACTCTATTGCCACGGCCCTGCCAGACTGGACTATCCCTCAGGCTACAGCTGGGGACCTGTGAGGCTCTGTTATCCCCTGCCTAGGTCTGGAAACCAGGAAGTGGCCAAGAGAGACTCAAGCCTAGGTCCCCTGTGGGTTTGCAGAGGACAGGAGCATCCTGGCACTGGTCTGGCACTGGTCTGGTACTGGTCTGGCACTGGACATACCTGCCCTTGAGTTGCCTTCCTTATCCAAGAAATGGACTCATGCCCATCCCATCCCCGCTCACAGGACAGAATGGCTGTCTGTAGCCAACACATTATCCCTTAAGACTTGAGCACACACGTTTTGGGTACCAGAGAGGTTCTTACTTTTCCCACTAGTGTCCCGGAACCAACAGAAAGGACCCATATCCTTAACATCTAAACTCCGCACTGTCTATCACATGAGAGGGACAGAAGCCTATGGTTGTCAGGCTGGCCCTTTCTGAGATACACATCTGTGATTAGGCTGTCACTCACCTGTCCTTGTGCTTAAGGGATGCACCATCCAACACACACTTCCCCTCTTCGGGTCCTAATCAAGATCCCGGGAGAGCCATTTTTACTGATCTAACTTTGTAGATGGGGACATGGGGCTGAAAGAAGAGACTTATGTAAGGCCACCTGGGACTAGGGACGGTCCTGGTAGTGTCTGTTAGCCATGTCTGAGGGTTATCTTGTATCTACCGGTTTACCAGACTGCATACCCATGAGGGAAAGGTATGTATCCCTCATTGGCTTTGTACTGCGCCTGGTCTATTGTAAGCATAAGCTTGCTCACTCTCGCTCTCTCTCTCTCTCTCTCTCTCTCTCTCTCTCTCTCTCTCNCTCTCTCTCTCTCTCTCTCTCTCTCTCTCTCTCTCTCTCTCTCTCACACACACACACACACACACACACACACACACACACACACGGGGAGCAGGATGCCACAAGGGATCTGGAATGGGAGTCTCCGGATTTGGACCGACTCTCCATGTCCTAAGCAGCTCTAAGCAGCCCAGCCCTCTGTGAACGTCAGGCTTTTCTCAGTTGGCCTACAGGCTCACCAACAATCTTATCAGCTAGGACCAAGAGTCATGGATACCACCCTCTGATCACAAAGCCTGGCTTTTAGAAGCTGCTTTACTAAAACACAGCTAAAGTTAGAGACAGAAGCTGCCAATCCACGGGCTGCCCGGAACCCAGGGCTTCTTCCCTAGGAGAATATGAGCTGCTTACGCTCCGGGCCCAGGACACTCAGACCTACTACCTCAGCAAGGCCCCTAAGCAGAGGCCATGGGAGCTTCCTGCCCAGGAAGGTGACTCTGGGCCATGCCCAGGACAGGCAGGCCAACTCCTCTCAGCTACAGTATTTAGCAGTCTCTCCCTGCAAGCCAAGGAAAAGATGGTGTCACCCAGCAGGGGGACAGTGCGGGGGGACTTTCGCCTACTTGAAGCCGACAGAGGAAGACCGTGGTGGAAGGACACAGAAACACAGCAGCCAGGCCAGAAAAGCTTCGAATGGTCAACTAAAGAAAAGCACAGACTGGGGAGTTTTTAGTCCACACCCCAGCGGGTCACGGTAGTGTAAGCCTATAATCCCAGCATGGGAAAAGCTGAGGCAAGCTGAGGCAGGAGGATCACCTTGAGTTCTGGGCTAGCCTGGTCTACACAGTGAAAGGCCTTCCTGAAAAACACCAAAACCAAACCAAACAACAAAGGGTTCACACACACACACACACACACACACACACACACACACACACACACACCAGCTCTGCCCTTTGCCAGCCTTCAGATTTCCCTCCACCGAGCAACAGCTTCCTCATTTGCACCAGGAAGAAGTAACAGCTCTCCTCCAGAGGTGTCTGTCTGTACATCAAACCCACAGCTCGCTGGGTGCCTGGTGTACACACAGTAAGAGAGCAATCAGTAGTCATATGTAGAGAATACACTCCCCCCCCCCCGAGATTTAAAAAAAACAACAACAACAACACAAAAAACCCAACCTCCTCAGACAATAACGGAGCCAAGGAGGAATTCAGCTGAAATTAAAAAAACAAAAACAAAAACAAAAAAACGGAAGCAGAAACCGCTTCCTGTAGCTGAGTATTTATGAAGC
Source organism: Mus pahari (assembly GCF_900095145.1). Lineage (NCBI taxonomy): Eukaryota > Metazoa > Chordata > Mammalia > Rodentia > Muridae > Mus > Mus pahari. The sequence continues at coordinate 25,580,985 of NC_034603.1, read as the reverse complement.
CAATTTCAGCTCTAAAAGCTAATGACCCCCACCCCCAATGGCGTCCGTGCAGCAGAGCCCTCGGAACGGGACATGTCCTCCCCTTGGGTGCCCCTGGGGCTGTACACACTCTTAAGCCCCACCAGCCCTGCCTAATCAGTCACAATCCTGCTAATGATCAGGGAGGGGGGGAGACGGGAGAGGGGAGAGGGGAGAGGGGAGAGGGGAGATGGGAGATGCAGGTGGAGGGATCTAACATGCCAGCTACTTTGTTTCCTCCAGACAAACTTTTGCCCTAACCAGATTAATTCAATCTGCATATTAATACGAATTACTAATTAATGACTAAACATGCTTTCAAGGCTGAAAGTGTGATGGAAGGGTTTTAAAAAAATAATAACATCCAGGAGTCTCTGGGTAAGAACGAGAAGGAAATAAGCCAGCCTCTTTTATTTTCTCTTTTATTTTCGTTTTTTAACATTTATACTTTTATGGTTGAAGGAAATGGAGGGCATTAGGAGGATTCGTGTAAAACACAGAAGGGTATAACAGGTGGGGAGGAGGAGGGTGTCATCTGTGTCCCAGGCAGTCATGGCGCATAGTTCTAGGTCATCCCCGGGTTGAGGTCATATCCTGACTTCTGGGGGGGGCGGGGGGGGGAATCAAGTGGGAAGCACTGAAAGCCCTCGGGGCAAAGGGAAGTGGATACTAAGGGCCCAAGGAGCCCGGATTGGCAGTTGCTCCCCTGCTTTCTGAGTCTAAAGACAGCCTTGCAAATGAGCATCAGAGAAACAGACACACAGCAGGCCTTGGTGACAGGGGGTCTAGGAGGAATTCAAGGACAGCCTGGGCTACAGTGAGACTCAGAGGAGAAAGGAGAAGAGGGCAGGGCGGGCGACAGAAGGGGAGAGGAGGAAAGGGGAGGGGAGGAGGGAGGAGGGGAGATCTATAGATGCCAATCTTGGTCCCAGGCTCACGGAGACGGCGGGGGCGGGGGCGGGGGCAGGAACTCACATCTCCCTCAGACCTTTCACTGAAAACTCTCCCTAACAGGCTGGTGCACCAGAGTGCTGAGCACAGCACCCCTTTTATACATGCTGACGATCCCAGCTTTTAATTTAACTTGGCAACATAAACCCTAGTTCGCCTCCTCCTTTGAAGCCCTTGGCTTCTCTTGATCAACGCTCCTGTATAATTTGGCTGCCAGACACCTGCTGGGTGTCTAGCAATTGAGCAGGTGGAGGAGGCTCTCCCCTTAACAAGGGGAAACTGGAAGCCCCTAATGGAGACAGCAGTGGCGAGAGGCTGGGTATCTGGTCTAGCCTGCACTCTGACTTCAGAGTTCTTTCTTTTCTTTCTTTTTAATATTATGATATGTGCAGGAGTGTTTTGACTGCATGTTTGCGTGTGCGCCCCATACCTAGTACTCTCAGGGATCAGAAGTGGTCAGAGACCACGGAGCTGGAGTTACAAGGTGGTTGTGAGCCTCCTGGGAACTGACCCTGGGTTGAACTCTGTAAGAGTAACAATGTTCTCACCGGCACAGGCCTTTAATTCCAGCACTCGGGAGGCAGAGGCAGGCGGATTTCTGAATTCGAGGCCAGCCTGGTCTACAGAGTGAGTTCCAGGACAGCCAGGGCTCCACAGAGAAACCCTGTCTCGAAAAAACAAACAAACAAAAACAACAACAAAACATAAAAATAAAAAAATAAAAGAGTAACAACGTTCTCAACTGCTGAGCCCTCTTGGTCAACTAAGGAGCCAGACTGAACCAGTTGAGGACTGTGGGTTACTGGGGTTACAGCTCCCAGCTTCATCTCCACTCCAAGGAAGCCAATCTAGTATGTAGCAATGTGTCTTTCTACCCTAGTCCACCCTGGCCACCTCCTCCAAGCAGACACCCCAGAACTGGTAGGTGAGGCCTGAGCCACACAGCCAGCTTACAGCTGGAGTGTGTGAAAAAGGACCCAGTTTGGCCTGGAGAGCCACCACACTCTGCCTGCCTGGCCTCATCCATCAGCCTGGGGAGGAGAGGGGGAGTGTCTCATTTTCCAGCATGGCATTGGGGACATTTTCTAAATGTGACCCTGTTTCTGTTATGAGACTCAAAGTGCTCCAGCCGCAGAATCATAAATACTCAGAAGTGACTGCTAATGGGTATGGCAGCGCGTGGAATGCCAAATGGCAGCGAGGAGTGGCGCCATAAATTACACAGAGCCCCCCTCCTCCCTCTCCATCTCGCTGAGGGTGTTCGGTGGGTTGGCAGCGAAAAGCCAGGCTTTCCAGTATGTTTATTTATTTATTTATTTATTTATTTATTTTGGTTTTTCGAGACAGGGTTTCTCTGTATAACCCTGGCTGTGCTGGAACTCACTCTGTAGACCAGGCTGGCCTCGAACTCAGAAATCCACCTGCCTCTGCCTCCTGAGTGCTGGGATTAAAGGCATGCGCCACCACACCGGCTACCAGTGGATTTCAAGGGGCTCCCTGTGAATTCAGGTGGAGCTCTGAGAAAACACTTCCAACAGATGCTAAGAAGCAAACCCAAGGCCACTGGAATTTCCAGACCGAATAGGTGTAGTAAAGGTATGTTTAAGGAGCTGGGCTGAGCGGTGCTCTGGACCACCCTGGGTTGGAGGTCAGCCTGGACCACATTGTAAGACCTTGTCTTAAATAAAAATCAAGGGGTCAGTGAGACACCTGAGTATGTAAGATGCTTGTCACATAGCTTTATGGCCTGAGTCTGATCCCCGAAACCGCATACGAGGGCTGGTTTTAATTGTCGACTCCACTAAATCCATAAGGACTTGGGGAAGAGAAGTGAGTCCATGAGGGACTGTCTAGCTCCAGGTGGCCTGAGGACGTGTCTGCAGGGGTCTTTCTTGATTGCCTTAATTGGCCTGGCAAGAACCCCTCTGAAAGTGCAGGCATCATTCCCTGAGTTCCCGGGGTCTGGGTCCTGGACTGTTTAAGAGAAGCAAAAGTCTACCGAGAGCCCGCTGTGCGTGCGTTCACGTCTCTCTGCTCGTGAGTGGGGATGTGGTGGCAGCTGCCTGAAGCCGCAGCAGCTGGGACACCCCCACGGCAAAGACTGTGAGCTGGAACTGTGAGCCAAAACCCTTCCTCCTCCGGGATGCTTTTTCTCAGGATGTGTTATCGAAGCAACTGAAAGGAGAATACCAACGAGAGGTGGGAGAAGAGAATCAACTCCACAAAGTTGTCTTCTGACCTCCACGTGGCCCAGTGGTATGTGCGCTCACACACATAATACGCATAATAATGGAAAAAATTAAACAACTGCTAAAAATTTTTCAGTGTATATCCATTTTTGGAAATATATATATATATATATATATATATATATATATATATATATATA
>NC_034603.1:25569810-25576652 GCF_900095145.1 Mus pahari | reverse complement strand
GTTTCTCTGTGTAGCCCTGGCTGTCCTGGAACTCACTCTGTAGACCAGGCTGGCCTCGAACTCAGAAATCCGCCTGCCTCTGCCTCCCAAGTGCTGGGAGATTAAAGGTGTGCACCACCACACCTGGCCACCTCTGGTCTTCTAATACATGCATTCATGTGCACGTGTGTGCACTCGTGTACACACACACACACACACACACACACACACACTCACGCTGAGGAAGTAGAGTCAGTTGACCCCTATGGCCCTTTCCTGGATCTGCAGCAGGTAACCTGGTGGCTGGATAATGGGACAGACTGTAACACTGTAACCTCGCTCGGCAGGTAAACAGGTCTCAGACTGAGCCCACTGATGGTGAATGAAGCACCTGGCTAGGCTCCATGACCCACTGGTCAAACCCAAGCACTCTAAAACAGGGTCACAACCAATCTGCAGTTACTGAGTTCTTTCTGTGTAGCGGGACAGGAAGCAAGTCTGCACCGAGCAGTCAGCTGTCAAAAGCAAGGTCTCCAAGTGCCCATGCTGTCCCCATTTCCCACAGAGTTCTATACAAGGCTGCTTTCCTCTGGCATTTTTTTCCCCCTCTACTTCCAGCAACAATGTGGGAGGGCAGGTGACAAACCCTAGAATCTCAGAGCTCAGAGGCTCTCAAAGTTAAAGCTTGTCTCATCCAACCTGTTCCATGTGGCGCCGAGGCCTCTGCTCAGGATTCCTGCCCAGGAGTTGCCAGTCTCCCGCTGACCTCCAGGAGTGGAAAACTCACCTGTGCCACACCTGTGTACGATCCACGACACATGGGGAGCTGAAGAGCACCAGGTCTAGCCGGGACTCCATACACACTGAGCCCCTGTTTTAAAGCTCATATCGGGAACGATGGTTCTGTGAGTAAATCACTTGTCACACAAGCCTGAGAGCCCAAGTTTGAATCTCCATAAATCATACAAACCGTGGGCCTGGGAATTCGTGTCTGCAAGGTCAGTGCTCTATTGGTAGGATGGCAGGTGGAGGCAGGAGGATCCACACAAGCCTGTGGGTGGGCTAGCCTGGCACAGCTTTGGCTAAACAAGAGGCCTTGGGTCCAGCAAGCTGGGAAGGTAAGGTCATCTTCTGATCTCCTCCACACTTGCAGCTATATATACATATCCACATTCCCCGCCCCCCAGACACACACACACACACACACACACACACACACACACAGAGAGAGAGAGAGAGAGAGAGAGAGAGAGAGAGAGAGAGAGAGAGAGAGAGAGATGATTAAACAGGGAAAGCCCTATGCATCTACCGCTGACTTCTGCTAGACACAGACCTTCTGAATCTACCTGTGAGACAGTTCCAGCAAGTCCCCCGACCTCATGCCTTCCCACTTCCCTCCCATACAGAATGAGCCAACGATTTACAAACTTCTCCTAAGGAGCAAAGGCCTTGACCACACGCAGAGAACAATGCAGAGTAAACACGGGGATGCTAACAGTCACATGGCACACCAAGAACAGGACAAACAGTCCCCTGGCTATCTGCACACTAACCCCCCCCCCCCCCGCAGCCTTGGGACTTTCTCCTGCCCTGGAGCTAAAGGCCTAGTCACTACCATAGCATCAGCCACTCAGGCTCCAAGGAGGAAAAATCTCAACTGCCACCCTGGCCTGATCCGGCTTTGTGGGAGCTGTGGGGAGGTTCCTTAAAGAGAACAAGAGCCGGAGTGGAGTTAGGCTGCTAGGGTGTTTGTCTAACATGCATAAGACCTCTGGTTTGGTCCCCAGTACTGCATACACGGGAGTGGCGCTCTATGCTTATAATCCTAGCACGCAAGGGTTAAAGCTTGACTAGAAAGGGTCATTGTTAGCCACATAGCAAGATCAGGGCCAGCCTGGACTACATGAGGCCCTGTTAGAGAAGGAGGAGTGGGAGGGGGAGGAGGCAGAGGAGAGCCAGGCCTGACAACGTGGGCCTGTTATCCCAGCTACTTGGGAGGCTGAGGCAAGAAGATAGATCAGTAGTTCAAGGCCAGCCTGAGTACCCAGCCAAGACTCAAAATCAGGAAGAAGGCTTCTGGGATGGCTAGTTTCGTGTCAACTTGACACAAGCGAGAGTCACTGGAGAGGAAGGAGCCTCAACTAAGAAACGTGGTTATAGATCAGGTTGTAGACAAGCCAAGCCTGTAGGGCATTTTCTTAATTAGTGATTGATTCGGGGAGGGGTGAGCAGGGCAGCCCATTGAGGGTGATGTCATCGTTGACTGGTGGTTCTGGGTTCTATAAGAAAGCAGACTGAGCAAGCCAGTAGGCAGCACCCCCCCCCCCATGACCTCTGCATCAGCTCCTGCCTCCTGGTTCCTGCCTGGCTTGAGTTCCTGTCCTGGCTTTCTTCTATGATGAGCAGTGCTGTGGAAGCACAAGCCAAATAAGCCCTTTCCTCTCCTTCTTGCTTCCTTGGTCATAGTGCTTCGTCTCAGCAAAAGAAACCCCATCCAGGACATCCGGGATGGTGGGATGAGCTTTTAACCTCAGCACTCAGGAGGCAGGGGCAAGTGGATCTCTGAGTTCAAGGCCAGCCTGATCTACACAGCAAGTTCCACAACAGGATAGTGAGACCCTGTCTCAAAAACAAAAATCATCGACAACAAAAAAAAAAATAATTGAAAGGGGGGAGGGGAAAGTTTGGGCACGTCTCAATTTACACTACTAGCTTAACATTCGCAAGGCCCTCCACTCAACCCCCTGCACATGAGCGAGGGGGAGGGAAACAAGGCACACACATGGGGTATTTTACTAACGCTGATAGATGTGTCCCGATTCAGCTCTGTTACTCAGAAGCTGAAAGAAAATGCCTGTGGCCCCCACCCCAAAGGAGAGGACATATCAGTGTAAGACATTGGTGAGACTGGTTAAATCATCTCATTTCTGCAAAGAGCATGTGAGCTTAGAACTTGCTACCCGGGCCCCACCCATGGTGCAGAGGAACTCAGGCTTGTTGGTGAGCCAGACACTGGCTGCCACGCCAGCTGAAGATGCCCTTTCGGATGGGAAGACAGCACTATCCACGAAGCCGAAGGGTCTCTGAGTCCAACCCCGAGTCTCCCTGGCTGGGTTTCATCACAGAAAAAACAAAAACAAAAACAAAAACAAAAAATCCTAACCAGGACATCCAGTATGGTGACACAAACCTTTAACCTCAGCGCTGAAGGAGGCTGAGGCAAATGGATCTCTGAGTTTGAGGCCAGCTTGATCAACTTAGACAGCTCTCCTCTTCCCCTTGGGTATGTCTCCACCCAGTAACTGCAGCCCAGCCGTCAATCCTGCAGAATACAGACCCGACTCTTCACCTCTGACTTAGCCTCTGATTCCCAAAGACATTAGGACAAATCCAAACTTCTTTTCCTGGGCCACAAACTCCCCTTTCCAAGACCCTCTATCATCTCCGCTCCTGGTCCTTATGCTTGGTCCTCAAGACCAGGCCACCCCAGCCAAGCCACCCCAGGAGCCTTGTCCTCATCCCAGGGTCTGCCCCTGGGGCTATCTTATCCTACAGACATTTACCCAACAGCACTTCTCCCAGGCTGCTCCCCCTTGTATCCCAGCATTCATCGCCGGCCAGTGCCTGCTGAGCACCACCATCTTCTGTTTATTCTTCAGGGCTTGTCTCCAGCCTACCTCAATTGTGTGGTTCTGTCTACCACGTGCCCACCAGAAACAAGGATGACAGCGGATAGCCCTGTTTCGCTGAATGTTTCGCTGTGCTGAGGGCAGAGGGCAGAGGGCAGAGGGCAGAGGGCAGAGGGCAGAGGGCAGAGGGCAGAGGGCAGAGGGCAGGGGGTCTAGGAATCCTGGGGTAACACTCTGAAGAACCACAGACGTATCTCCCTGACCCCATGGCCTTTGTGTCACATACACTTTTGGAGGCTGCTGGCCTCGCTGGTGACAGTCTCCTGCGGAGAGCGAGCAATACAAGACTGTCCACACTCACTGTTTCCCCGTTCACAGAATCCTTCCAGAAACAGCTTGACTTCACAAACACACTCATTCATTATTCATTTCCTTCCTCGGAATATTGTCTCTGCGGCACAGGAAGAATGCATGTGGAATGATTTCCCATCTGCAGATCCACCTGATCCAAGCTGACCTCAGCGACCCTTGCCGAGAGGACGGGGCACCGAAGCACCATGAACCTGTGATGCCGAGAACCCACCCTCGGTCAGGTCTCTTTCCCATATACAGCATCACTAAAGCAAAGCCTCGCATGTTCATGCTTTTTAGCTTTAGCTTTATAACCACCCTCTGAGGGATGGAGCGGAGATGCCTGCCCCTGTGGTACAGGTGGGAACAGAAGATCTGAGAGGATACGCAATTTGTCCAAGGTCAGAGCGGCAGGGCTGATGAGAGCCCAGGGGACTGACATCACGGCACAGCATCCTCCCTTCTACATTCCGACCGTGTTTTCTCACATTTTAATCTATCCTTTTTCTGTGCGTGGGTGGGGAGTGAATGGATGGAGGTCACAGAACAACTGTAGGGTCAGGTCTCTCTTTCCACCGTACGGGTTCTGGGGACTCAAACTCAGGTTGTCTGGTTTGGTAATCAGCTGGGCCATCTCGTCATGCCCCTGAGGATGTTTTAAAGAACTCTTTGGGGATTCAAAACAAACCTCCACTGACTTAGTGACCCCAAAACTTAGAGAACAGGAAGGAACATAAGAGATGAAATGGAAAGTACTCAACAAGAACAAGAAGATACTGTTCTTCCCACATGGAGGGGCTCCTGTCATGGTGTCCCCCACTAGCCTGCGCCTCGCTGCTCCCCAACAGCCTCTAGTAAACCCACACCCAGCAACCTTAGGAGTCTCCACCCTCCATGACCCTGCTTGCGCTCTTCTGAGCTTCAGGCCACAACCTGATGAAGCCATACTGTTGGGGCTCAGGAAACACTCCCTCCTCCAAGGTCAGAGCTCGAGCAATAAGTCCTAAAGCCTCCCTGATACCTCAGGATCCTCCCCAGTCCTCTCTCAAGCCTTCCTCTCATAGAAGGCAGCTTTCAAAAGATCCCTCCCTCAACCATGCCCGGACATGTTTTATTATTATTATTATTATTATTATTATTTTCCCCTTCTGGAGACTTCAAGGACATGGTGCATCGTGACAACTCTGTTCCCCACCTCCCCAGGACTGTAGACCTCTCCAGGGCCAGGGGAACTTTGTTCCGTATCTTGGTATTGTTTATGGTCTGACGCACTCCAGGCTACCCCACTGGATCACCCGAGTCCCATGTCCCTCTCCCTTATAAAGAGTGGGCTGTAAGCTTCCAATGTCACTGTATCCTGGGGTGTCTGTGTGCCTATGGTCCTTCCAGCAATGACCACGAGGAGCTCCCAGTGTTCTAGCAGGCTGGAACTTTCAGAGGGAGACAGGAATGTCCCCTCAGTTTCTTCGCAGACCTCCTGGTCCTCGTGCATCAACGCCACAAATACAGTCCTACCATTAGCTGGCTTATTTGCCATATAGATAGGTTGGGGTTTTTTTTTTTTTTTTTTTCCACTACAGTGAAAGCCTCCAGAAGGCTGGGTGTGTTTTTTGTCACTATACATGACTGTTTCTAGCATATGGCAGGCATGAGCAATAAACGAGCTGAATAAATAAATCTTATTTGCAATGGATGAGTGTGTCTAACTGTAACCACTTTTATAGGATCCTAACAACGTACACTACCCAGAATCCTTCACTAACCAATTGAAAGAAGGGCAGACGAGAGTTTTCTCTTGGTGCTAAAGATACAACGAGGATTAAGAGAGGCTCTTTGGCTCAACTTGGCGTCACCGAGCACTGGAGAGGTAGGCTCTGGACTCAACACAGACATTGGTTTTCTGTAAAACTACTGGAAATATTTTCTCTTTTAGTGTCTTCCCACTGCCTTGAAGATTCACACAGGTTCCTGAGTCTCTGGTTCCCCAAAGAGCAGAGAGCCTACCCCCATGTCCAAATGGATAAGAAGCAGGGGTCGGGGGGGGGTGCGATAAACAGACTCTGAGATGAGTCTCATTCATAAACTGAAGGTGCTGAGGACTTGGTAGAGAAGCCACTGGGCACCGAACCCCAGGTTCTGAGCATGCTCACAAGCCACGCAGTTTGGAGGCATCAGCAGACAGACAGTATAGCAAGTGCTAGAAAGGAGCTCAGAGCCTGGGAAAGGACAGCTTGTGGCTCATGCCATGACCCAGGAGCAGTGCCCAGACGAGACAAAGCGTCAAGGCATACCCACCATAGCTTCCTTCCTCTAAGCCTAGGACTGACAGGACACTCTTGGCTGCCTCCTCTTTCCTCCTCCTTCCCTGTCTGTGGAGCATACCTGATGGCTCCTGCCCATACCCAGAAAGACGCCTGGGTTTGCTTAGCTTTTATTCTCTGCCATGGGCTTATTAGAGAAATTGTAGTTAATGAGGAAAAAAAAAAATAGCCAGACAAAAGGCACGCCGCTTTCATGATTCCCTCTAGGCTAAGGTCTTCACAGGCTTGCCCAATCACTTGACACTGCAATACAACGTGGTTGCCTACAAGGTTCACGCTTGAACCTCACAATTGAGCTATCAAAAAAAAAAAAAAAAAAGATCTGAGAAAGGAAGTGTTTTAAGTTTACAATCCTGTCCTCTGGCCTACACACATACACACACTGTGGAACACACTCCCACGTACATATACAAATTATTAAGCTTAATTTAAAATACTTGTTTTAAAAAAAAAAAAAGAAGAGTGCAGGAGCAGGAAGATGGACAGACAGGGGAGAACCTCAGTATGGTCTGGATGTGGTTAGTTCTGATGAGGGAGGGGAGGTTGGTTTCATGGCGGGGCT
>NC_034603.1:25539005-25569585 GCF_900095145.1 Mus pahari | reverse complement strand
ACACTGTAGCTGTCTCCAGACACTCCAGAAGAGGGAGTCAGATCTTGTTATGGATGGTTGTGAGCCACCATGTGGTTGCTGGAATTTGAACTCAGGACCTTCAGAAGAGCAGTCAGTGCTCTTAACCACTGAGCCATCTCTCCAGCCCCTGCATCCGATTCTTACAGGTTCCTCTCTGGAGCTGCTTGGCCTCCAGTTGTTCTGGCCCCACCCATCTGTTGAGTCACAATGATTCTGCTCCTGCAGGCTCATGCATCTCGACCATAAGGTCCAAATTGCCTACCCATCCAGCAGACACGGAGGGCTATGTTCAGACAGCACTGCACATCCCTATGACAAAACCCACAAGTGTTTGCTGTATCCAAAGACCCAAAGACCAAGCCTCATAGGACCCACTGATGTTTTCCAACAGTTAGGATGTGTCCTGCACCATATGGGCAGTCAGAGGGTGCTGGGCCTAATCTAGCCCAGGTTGCCCCTTCCTCACCCAGAACTCTGCAATGGGCCTGCTACATACAGTCCCAGTCATGATCATGTCCCTTGCTTTGAGAACGTGTGACCTTTGGAGGACAGGCACTTATGGTAAGACTTTATTTTTCTAGGAAAATTCCCCTCTGTTCAAGTGGAAGGTCTTTCCCAGAACCCTCCAAGTTCATGTCCGGGATCCTTGCTGTAAGCCCTCCCTCCCACTGGTAGCACACAGCTAAGTTCTCCAGGAAATGTAATTGCTAGGTTCCTCAGAGCTTCCCTTCTCTCCTGAGCGCCCAACCTCCACCCCAGATCTTTTCTGTGTGGAGCCTGGGTTTCTCCGCTACCTGGGAGCTGAGGGAACACAAGAGGACCGAGGCTCTCCCCTACAGACACGCAAAAAGGCCACATGGCCTGGCACCTCCGAAAGCACTGACCACGTTCTGTCCACGCTGGGCTCGGCCTCTCAGACAGAGCTCTCAGCACCATTCGGATCATTCTCCTCCCTACAGACAGGATTTCTGAGACAGAAAAATAAACCATCTGGAATTTCCTGTATTTAAAAAAAAAAAAAAAAAAAACCCACCCAAGTCACAGAACCCAAGTCGTTCTTCAGAGTTTTAAAAATAAGTAGCGGTGTTCTGAAGCGAAGCTCTTTTTACAGAGAGGAAGTTAACAGTCTGCCAAGATTCCCTTGTTCAGAACTGAGGTTGCAAGGAGGCAAATTTTCTCTCCTGCACTTCCTGACACTCTCCCCAAAGATCAATACTTCGGGAGTGTGGGAAGTATCAGGCCTCTATGTCATCTCACGGTGTGTGTGTGTGTGTGTGTGTGTGTGTGTGTGTGTGTGCGCGCGCGCAGGAGTGTGTTCATGTACAGAAGGGAGGGAGGGGGAGAATGAGGAAAGGGAGGTGAAGGAGAGCAAGGACAGGGAGGGAGATACGTATTAGAATCATACTGAAGTCACTGTCTCTGGGTCAAGTATCAATTTTCTGAACACTGGACTTGGGCCAGATCACTGCAAGGTCTTGTCACACTCAGGGAAATGACTGTCTAGCCACGTCCAGAATTCTGGCTCTGGGAGAGAGTGTTCAACACACACACACACACACACACACACACACACAGTGAAGAATATTCTTTCCTTCTCTTCTTTTCTTTCCTTTCTCTCTTTAAGGATTCAGTCTCTAGCAGGTAGGGCATGGCGCAGGCCCAAAAGCTATGTGCGAGTCTGACAGGTGCTTGGCTCCTAGGTGTGGTAACGCACCATCCTGTCTTCCTCCGCGGCTTGGCTGGCATGGTGCTAGAGGTTGGGGTTGTGGCAGGAAGTGAAGCATGAATGTACAGCCCTCAGGAGCACATGCACCCTTGGGCTGGGAGGAGATGTTGCCAAGGTCACTTTGGCTGTGCTGGGATGTAGGAGGAGCAGACACATCCACAAGCCCAGGGCTCCTAGGCCACCCACGCAGTCTGAACGGCAGTGGAGAAAGTGATGTCTCAGCAGGGATCTGACTGACTTGCTTGGAGGACCTGGGTGGGAGCTGTCCAAGATGGAAGTCCTTCCCAGCTTGGGCAATAGGTGGAGCACAAACAGGGCTGGGGGGGGGGGGAGAAGCTGGGGACAGCAGAAGAGGCTGGGGACAGTGACAGAGACTGGATCGTGCCAAGCCTGGGCAGCAAGAACTCTGGGTTCTATCATCACGGCTATGGGGGCCGGCAGCGGGTTCTGAGCTGGGAAGGGACATGCACAGATGTAGGCTTTGGAAGATGGCTGCGGTTGTCATGCAGAACAGGATTTGAAGAAAGCGACAGGAGAGGAAGAAGGGCTTTGCCACTGAAATCTTGCCTATGGGGCTCGAGAGCCTGGGTCCAATCTCTGGAAATGCCAAAAAATGCCAAAAAATGTACAAAGAGTGGACTCTTCACAGAGATCACACAGAACAAGTGGTGGTCAGCAGGGTGAAGGAAAATTGCAGGCTTCGGGCTTCTCCACACAGGTCCCACAAGGACGGCTACCTCTTCCTGGCTGGAGAAAGGCACAGTTGAGGGAGGAGCCACTTTGGCCTATAACCCTCTCCCCTTCCTAGCCCCACCCCCCTCTTGCCACCGCCATGGGCTGCCTTCTTCCCTAGGGCCCAGCAACCAAAGTAGAAGCGGTAAGCTGGTTTTAAAGCAACAAGTGGCAAAAGCAAGAAGGTCCCAGAAGGCTTTCAGAAGTGAATGAGCCCTCACGCTTGCCATGAGGGAATGTAAGCTCCATCTCAGTTACAACTTGCTTATGGCCAGCACTCTAAAGTTCCTGCCATTTTGTCACCATGCCTTGTAACTGTCACCGTACTCTTGTAAAACTGGAGACCCTAGCCGGGCGTGGGGTGGCGCACGCCTTTAATTCCAGCACTCCGGAGGCAGAGGCAGGCGGATTTCTGAGTTTGAGGCCAGCCTGGTCTACAAAGTGAGTTCCAGGACAGCCAAGGCTATACAGAGAAACCCTGTCTCGAAACCCTTCCCCTCCCCCCAAAAAACTGGAGATCCCACTCTACAAGACACTGAGCTACGTGTATCTGCTCATGGAGAGCCGGGCACGGGGCAAGGGAGAAATCCTATAGTCCCCAATTCCCAACCTCTACTGTAATTAATTAAATGTCTCTGAAGGACTCAGACAAAACTCTGGAGACACTCTCCTAGGCTGGGAAGGCTTGGGAGGACTCTGGGATGATAGGGAGCCTAAGAGCTGGGGGAGGCCTGCTGGCCAGCTGAGAAGTGTTGACCGTGCCCACAAGGGCTGCTCTGTTCCAGGGAGTTAGGAACTGGATAGACTGGAGAGTTAGGCCTGGGTCAGGAGAAAGCTGGCGGGGGGGTGGGGGTGGGGGTGGGGATGGGGGGCGGTATGAGGCCAGCTCCCTTCCCGCTACCTCTCCCAACGTTTTGATTCACACCAAAGCAAGCCAGGTGAACAGCATGCTTCGAAGAGAGAAGGATCTCAGAGCACTGGGATCTGAGCTGTACAGCCTGCCAGACACGGCCCCACCTATCCTTGGACGCCTGTGAAGTCGGAAACTGTCATCTCCATTACAGAGAGATGCACTGAGGATTCTTAAACTACCCAGCCTCTGGGCAGTTTCTTCCTTCACCCTTTCCCATTCCTTGACAGTGGCAGGGTCAAGATGGAGACCAGACCCACCTAGCTGCTGAGCCCTCATGGGCAGAGGTCAAAGTTTATCATCCTGTTTATTCCCCCTTACTGATGCTGCCTCACTCAGAGGCAGGGTGGGGGTGGGGGAGCCCTCTCCACCTTCTCCACCATCCCATTTTCTACCCTGAGAGAGGAGGGGGGACAGGCACAGCAGGGGTTAGGGATGGCCACTGAGAGAGAGGCTAACAGATTTAGATGACAATTCCACAGAGAAGGGGGCCAGAGGCTACCATCCCCCAGCCTCAGATTTCACACACACAGCTCAGCTCCAACATAAACACAGGGAGGCAACAGGGCTATCATGTCATCCCGACATCACGTTTGGGGGCCAGAGGTGATCAGGAGACAGGCTGTCCTGGAATCTCTCCAGGAGGTGGGAGCGGGACAGACAGAAGCAGTGCAAGAGGGGTGGGGGTGGGGTAGATTGAGAGAGGGGAGGAGGGGAAGAGGAGAAGAGGGGGAAGAGGGAAGCAGGGGAGGAGGGGAGAAGGGAAGGAGGGGAGGAGGGAACTGAGGCTATGAGCTCTCCAGGAGGCCGAGGGCTAATCTATTCATCATCCTGACCCTAACCGGTCAATACTTGTTGGGGTGGTATTTTATGGGCAAGTTTCCCGCTAAACCTCTGAGCACATGGGGAAACAAATTGACCAGGAGGTAAAAGGTAATGTTCTTATAATTAAAGCATGGCGGGCGGAAGGTGCACCCTTCTCTGGAGGCCAGTGGAGGATTTCTCTCATGGGTCGATACTATATAGAACAAGGGAGTCATCCAGGTTCTGTTCACGAGTTAAAAACCAAGGAAGTTTCTCGCTTATGTGAAATCAGGTTGTCTTGATGTCTAGCCATCCAAAACCACCAACGGAGGCCAGATTCAGGCTCTCTGAAAACCAGGTGCCACTTCCACAATTGAAGCCTCTTGTCTGGTAGGCTGAAAAAGGTTGCCTTAACTTTCAGATACTTATGGTTTACTGTGAAATTAACAAGAGAGGGTTTTGGAAGTGGGAGGGCACTGGGATTTTGCTGCTCCTTGAGGGGTTTGCTTATGTCTTTTATTTATTTATTTTTAAATGTCTGGAGTCTTTTTTTTTTTTTTTTTTTTTTTAGGTTTTTCGAGGCAGGGTTTCTCTGTGTAGCCCTGGCTGGCCTGGAACTCACTTTGTAGACCAGGCTGGCCTCAAACTCAGAAATCCACCTGCCTCTGCCTCCCGAGTGCTGGGATTAAAGGTGTGCGCCACCACACCCGGCTCCATGTGTGTTTTATAGAGTTTGTAAAGTACTGTCTGGGATGACCCCCACACACACACACATCCCCCTCTCTCACGGAGACACCCTTAACAGGAAGCAACAAAAGCCCCAGTGGCAGAAACCAGGGATTAGGTGACAATGGAGGTGACAATACTGTCACAGACAATACTTAAGTCATCTAGGTCCCTCGTGCCCAGAATTTGAGAAGCCACAGCAGCTAGAGCAGAGGAAGGCCTTCTTCATGTGTCCAGTGCTGTGAGACCCACCCTGCCCTGGCTGAGGGACAAAGCCTCATACACCCTAATAACCCAGGAGCTGCTGGGAATACAACAAGAGGGGGAAGGGACAGAAAGAAGGAAGGAGGGAAGGAGGGAGAGAGGGAGAATCAAATGCTCAAGAAGCAGAGTTTGATCGCCGGGAGGCCAGGTAGCTGGTCGCTACAGCATGACTACCCATTTAATAACTAATTAATTAGTAGGAATGAGGCAGGGTGTAACTCTGTAGCAGCAGGCTTGCCTGGGACTTGTGATCCTCCTGCCTCAGCCCCCAGAGTGCTGGAGTGACAGGCGCAAGCCACTGTCACCCAGCACAGCCTCTGCTTTCTCAGAGGCAAGGGAGAGCCGAGCCACACGTCCATCTCCAGAAAGAACAGGTAGAAACGACCGCGGACTAAAGGGAGGGGAGAGCAGGTAACCTGCATGCTCTGGGGCTACTGAAGGTGAGACCAAGTGAGACCTGGGAAGGCCACTGGTGGGGTGGGGGTGGGGGGAAGGCCACTGGCCGGGGATGGAGGGGGTGGGGGGGGAGGAAAGGCCAGTGGCCAGGCTTTTGTCCCAGACAGGCATGCCTGCTGACTCTCCTGAGATCCCTTTCCAACCTCACCTCTGCTTCTCAACTGTCGGCAATCCCTTAACACTATTTTAGTTGTCTAAATCTTTATGTGCATGTGTGCGTGCGCTGTGTGCCTATGCATGTGAGTACATCATATTCACGCACTGGCCAGAGGTCAGCACTGGGTATCAATCATCATACTCCGTCTTGATTTTTTGAGACAGGGTCTCTCACTAAACCTGTAACTCTAACTAGTCTAACTAGTCTAGGCTGGCTGGTCAATGAACACCGGGGATCCATCCATCTTTGTCCTCTCCCTCTGGGATGACACCTGGGCAACATACCTATTTTCTTTTCCTTTTTTTTCAACTGTCGATGTAGGGATCTGAACTTAGCACCTCATGCCTGCACGGCCAGCACCTGACCAACTGAGCTATCCCCCAGCTCCATTTTGGGTTTCTGACACAGTCTCTCCTGCAGCTCTGATCGCCCTCCACCTCTCTGTGTAGCTAAAGATGACTCTGACATTCATTTTTCTTAATTACACCACTTATGTATGTCGACAGTGATACCTCAGGCCCCACAATGGAGTAATGGAAGTTACTGGTGTTTTCCTGTCAGTTTCTTCTCAGGTAATCATGGTCTCAGGTCAGTCAGTGAATTATCACTCTCCTCATCTTGATGGGATGGCCTCTCTGAGTTAAGGGCAGTCCTCATTCCTCCTCCTCCTCCTCCTCCTCCTCCTCTTCCTCCTCTTCCTCCTCTTCCTCCTCTTCCCTGCCCTCTGAAAGTTCTTTCTGATCACTCTTCTACCTTCGTCATCGAGGCAGGGTTGCTCAATCAAACCCAGAGTTCATCAATATGGCTAGCCTCAGGGGCAGTTTGCTCTGGGATCCCATGACTCTGCCTTCAGAATCTGGAATAACAGGTTGGCTGCCATGCCCATCTGACATTTAGATTCTCAGAATTCACACTGTCGTCTTCATATCTACAGGACAGGGCTTTAACCACTAAGCCACTTCCCTGGTCCCCCATTTATCCTCCTCCTCCTCCTCCTCCTCCTCCTCCTCCTCCTCCTCCTCCTCCTCCTCCTCCTCCTCCTCCTCTTCCTCCTCCTCCTCCTCCTCTTCCTCCTCCTCCTCTTCCTCCTCCTCCTCCTCCTCCTCTTCCTCCTCCTCTTCCTCCTCCCCCTCCCTCTTCCTCCTCCTCTTCCTCTTCCTCCTCCTCCTCCTCTTCCTCCTCTTCTTCCTCTTCCTCCTCCTCCTCCTCTTCCTCCTCCTCTTCCTCCTCCCCCTCCCCCTCCCCCTCTCCCAGAGAGAGACCAATCAGAGTACAACGTTCTGGGAGTTGGTCCTCTCCTCTCCTCTCACCATGGCTTCTAAGGCTCAAACTCAGGCTCTCAGGCTTCACCAGCCCTCATCTGTTCATTTACCCAGAGACTCGTGTAACCCACGCTAGCCTCAAACCCACTAGTCACTAGGAATGGCTCTGCGCTTCCAATCCTTCTGCCTCCACCCTCCCCGTACCCACGCCCACGCCCAGTTTACCCACGCCCACGCCCAGTTTAAAGTCCGCCTACTGAGCCAGCCCCTTAACTGTCATCTCACAGGACCCAGAGCTTGAACCTTCCAGCAGAGCCAGAATCCTCGACCCACCCAGACCCAGAGCAAAGAAATAATCGTGGGTTAAGTAAGCTCCCATGTGTGAGAGTAATTTTTTAGATAGCAATAAATAATCAAAGAAGGGAAATACAGTGTGTTCAAGAACAGGTGGGCAACAGGAAAACCGTGGGGTTTTATTTATTTATTTTAACCGAGAAAGAACAATCTACAAAACTGGACATCAGGCTGTAAACCTAAGCCCACCTGGCTTCATACAATCAAAAAATCATCACAAGAAAGAGAGGGGCGTAGGCAGATGGACCCCGCGGTGGAGCCTGACCGCACAGCACAGCACCCTCCCTGACATAGAGATACCTCCACAGGAAGCCACAGCTCCACGCCCACCCAGGGCCACAGTGCCTGCTGGCAGGTGCCTTTCTCCACAGTTTCCTGCCTCTGCCTCTGGACCCGAGGCTCCTCTTCCTCCTCCCAGCTCCTCCTTTCTCTTTTATTCACTCGCTTCTACTCATGCAATTTTATATTTTATTACTTTTTGTTCTGTGATGACCTGGAATTCCTGATCCTGCCTCCACCTCCTGAGCGCCGGGCGGGACTGTACCACCGTGTTCCGTTTATGTGGTGCTTGGAATGGAACCCAGGACTTCTCACAAGATAGACAAACTCTCTAGCAACTGAGAGTTGTCCTCAGCTCCCCTGTGGGGTTTTTTTTTGTTGTTGTTGTTGTTTTTGTTTTTGTCCTTTTAAGAAAAGACAACTGGGGGAGGGGGCGCAGGGCCTCATGTGCATGGCTCAAACTCACGGTGGCAATCCTGTCTGAGCCTTTGCAGGGCTGGGATTACTATGGGCGCACGCTGTTGTACCCTGCTTGCTTGAGGAGCTATGTAATTCTCTAGTATAAATTTCAAACTCAAAGATAGACCCAAGCAGGGGAAACAGCTTCCACCACCTTCTCGGCAATCTGACAGCCACCCACCCTCACACCCATTTCTCTCCCCTCCTCTTCTCTGTCTCCAACTGTTTTTTTCTGACCCATATGAAGATTGAAATAACTTTATTTTTCATTTGTATGTCTCCTAAGAATAAAGACATCAACATGATCACAACACTGCTGTCTAACTACAGCCCACACCCAAAGGTTGCCAGTTTCTCCATATCACTCTTTACACCTGTTATTTCTTCTAGTCAGGGGTCTCACGTAGCCTAGGCTGGCCTTGAAATTGTTATATAGCCAAGGATGACCTTGAACTCCTGATCTTCTCCCCTCTGAGAGCTGAGATTATGACCCTACGATGCCACCCCTTGACACTATGCCCAGCTAGGCTTCCCTTTTTAATTCTGGTCCAGGAGCACATCCAACTTTATTCATTGCTTTTGTCACTCATAAGGTCTGACCCGGGGCAGGCACTGTGTAAAACAGGAGGGATAAAACAGTGGGGAAGCAGACACAGCTACAGTCCTTGTGGATTTATAGTTAACAGCAAGAAGAACTGTCAAACAACCTGAGTTTAAGACTGTATAAACTAAGATGTGGAGTTTTAAAGGGAGAAGATCCATAAGTGGGCTGTGGGCCAGGGAAGTCCCACCCGGGGTGGGTGCGGGGGAAGACGCCAGAGGTGAGATCTGAAAGGGACCACAGCATCAGCATGGGGAACTGGATGTGTGGGAGCGCTTCCAGTGCGTGCAAACTTGTGTGTTGTGAGTGTGCGCTGGCATGCATGTCTGGTCCGTTTGTATGTGTGTGTAGTGCATGAGCAGTGCATGCATGTGTGGCCCGTAAGTGTTTGGCACATGTGTGCATAGCTGATGTATATGCATAGTATATTGGGTACACGCATGTTTTTGGAGTATGCCTGTGTGCACATGCATGTCCAAGCACCAAGAAAGCACAGCCTGCTGTGAGAAGAGGAGGTCCTGCACTTGGGGAGGAGGGAGGTGGAGAGGACGACAGGGGGAGGAGGGGCCTGGGGCAGAGTTCAGGTCTCTATTCTAGAGCAGGAAGCAGCTGAAGAACCCTCAGGAGAGCCGCAGCGTAATTTACAAACCAGAAGCAAAGTAATGGAAATAAGACGGGTCAACCAGCCGTTAGCTTCAATTCCCAAATCCAAGATGCATTTTTAATAACTTCTTAAATTAACTTGTTTAGTGACAGAGTCTGACCTGAATAGACGCGGCCTTATTCGCAGTCTTTATTCCTCCCCCAGTGCGTCTCTGCTTTTTTGTCACAGGGTAAAATAAAAGCATTTGATCACAGGAGCCTCCGCAGGCCCCGGCAAGGCAGCCGTGTAGTACAATGCAGGCATCCCGCAGATGCTCCCAAACAGATGGCACCGGCGCCAGGGTCACACACTGAACGCTTCTCCAGGTCTGTGTTCAAATTCTAGCTGCCACTTTCATGGCATCTGGAGGTGGGGCTTTAGGAGGAAATCAGGACACAGGTTACAAGGGTGGGGCCCCCACGAATAAGATTAAGAACAGACTCTGAGGCCTTAAGCTATGGGACACAAGTGCTCAACCATCTGTAAACAAGGAAGAACTCTTACCAGGAAAAGAGCCCACTGGTACCCTGAGCTCAGACATCTAGTCTCCACACCCCGAGAAGTAAACATTTAGTATACTTTAGTATAAGTCAGTCACCTGAAGTATTTTATTAAAATACTTCAAATACGCCAAACCATGACGGTCACTTATTAAGTTTGTTACTTTTAGGCTCCAAAGACACTGTCACTGCCCGTCAGGCAAAAACCTCTCTGTACCTTTAAACCTGTTTCCCTTCAGAGTAACACGTGTGCTGTGGCCCCTAAAAGGAGCTGAGCAGCAGCACAATGCACAAGAAGGGGTTGCCATGTCGCCCCGACATGCTAGCTGGGCAGGCAGCGAGGGGAGGCAGTGCCCCTGGCACCAGGCTCTTGCCATGGGCAGGTCCCCAGGTCTGGAGCTTTCATTGCCCACTTCTCCACCAGCAGCATCTGATGCCAGCATTTGATGCCAGCAGCTACCCCAGCTCCTGTTCCCTGAGTGGCTTGGCTTCCTAGTGCAGTGCCCGCTCTGAGACACTTCCCCGGAGCCACCTTCCCTAGCACCCTGGCAGGAAGAGCTCCAGCACACTCCAGGAGCAGGGCCACGGCAGGCACTCCTCTGCCCACGGAAGTACCCTCTCCGATACAGTCAGGAGTCCAGTGGGTGGCCCTCCACCTCAGCCCTGGCTGGAGGGTGCTTCCCAGGACAATCATTTCAGCAGCTCTGGGTCAGGGCAGGCCTGGAGTAACACACACACACACACACACACACGCACTCATTTAAGTCTGGTAACTGGTGAGATGACTACTGAGCAGGCGCAAACCCTTGCCATGCAAGATATCAGGGGAAACCGACTCCACAAAACGGTCTTCCGATCTCCACCCAAGCACTTAAACGCCAAAACGACACACACGTACGACACACACGTACGATGCACACGTACGACGCACGCGTACAACAATCCTCACGAGAAGCCCAGGAAGCAGGTTCTGTGATCGCGGCTCCTTTACTTCCCGTTATTTTATTTATTTTACTTTTCCCGTGGTGCTGGGAACGGAACCCAGGACCCCAAGCACACAAGGCAGATGCCCACCACTGAGCAGCAGTCTCCCCCTACCCCCAAGCCTTCCACGCCCAGCTTAAAATGAGAAAACAGAGAGATTAAAGCGTGCAACCCAGCTCACACACGTGTGCCCGACTGGGGCTCAAACCCAGTCAAACCTGTGGCCTTAAGCCTAGTCTCAGACCAGGCACAGCAGTCCCAGCACTTGGGAAGTAGAAACTGGAAGCTGAGGAGCTCCTTTGGGCTGGACAGGTGGCTCAGTGGTTAAGCCCACGTGGTACTCTTCTATTGGATCTAGGTTCAATCCCCAGCATGCATGTGACATCTCACAACTGTCTGTAATTCCAGGTCCACGGCATCTGACTCCCTCGTCTGGGCTCCACAGGCACCAGGCTTGCACATGGTGCCCAGACACACCTACAAGCAAAACATCCATGCACTAAAATAAAGTAAAAGCCGCTTAAAAAACAAAAACAAGGATGTAAAAGCCTAGGGTTAAAAGGCAGTGTGACGGTTAGTTTTAACTGTCAACATGGTCTAAAAATTATCTAGGGAAAAAATTTTGAGGAAGAAACTGTGTAGATGGGGCTGGCCTGTAGGCATATCTGTGTGGGACTGCCTATATTGTATTAATTGATGTGGGAAGCCCAACCCATTCCCTGGCTTTGAACCTTGCACTACCTAAGAGTAAGGAAAACAAGTTGAGCACTGAGCATGCTTGAATCCATTCTCTCTGCTCTTGATTGGACACATAATGGGGCTAGCTAGCTACTTCAAGTTGCTGGCCCCTGACTTCTCTGCTATGAGGGACTGGGTCCTTTGGAAGAGCAGCCAGTGCTCTTCACTGCTGAGCCATCTCTCCAGCCCCTTGTCAAGGGGTTTTATCACAGGAACAGGCTGTGAGACTGATGTGGGGAGGGACACGGGGGAGGGAGGAGCCGCTGGGAAGGAAGGCAGTCTGGGGCTGCAGTGCATCCTTAACTCTGCTTCCTCCAGGAGCTCAGCAGGAGCTCTGCCCTGGAATGACCTGTCCAGCGCTGTAGCTCTCCTCAAGGACAGGGAAAGCCAACCTTTCCTCTTTCCTCTTGGAATGTCAAGTGCAGAGGAAGCCTGGGGCACATCCAGGACTGAGGCAGAAGCTATTGAGTGACTGACATGTTGAATGAAGCAGAAACCAGCCTGTACAGCGGCTCCATGACAGGGCCATCGTGTCCGGCCTCACCTGGCCTCAGTGAAGAGAGAAAGAGAGAATGCTTGGAGAGCAATCTTGCCACATGGTTTCATGACTGGGCACTCTTCTGCTCCGGGAACTAGAAGACAGATCTTTCTAGATCACGTATCTAGCTCTGCCTACATGCCAGTGTCTCCCAGTCCCACACTTGCCTTTACTCCTCAAGCGCCAACGACTATCTTGAGTATTCCATACCGTACCCTAATCTCCCGTCCCACAGTGCTGACTAGGTTGCCGCCCCTTCCCCCACTGTGGTGCTTTGAATGTGCTTGGCCCAGCTATTAGGTGTGGCCTTGGGGTGGGTGTGGCCTTGTTGGAGGAAGTGCATCACTGTGGGGATGGGCTTTGAGACCCTCCTCCTAGCTGCCTGGGAGGCAGTCTTCTGTCTGCCTTTAGATCACAATGTAGAACTCTCAGCTCCTCCTCCTGCACCATGCCTGCCTGGACACTGCCATGCTTCTAACCTTGATGATAACGGACTGAACCTTTGAACCTGTAAGCCAGCCTCAATTAAATGTTGCCCTTTTTATGAGTTGCCTTGGTCATGGTGTCTCTTCACAGCAGAGGCTTATCACCACGCCTGGCAAAACAGCTAGCCTCAGTCAGAGTCACCAACATCTGGAACTCAGAGACTTCAAGTGACAAGTGCTGTGGCTGTACTGTCACCTGGACACAGCAAGATGAATGATAGGATTTACTCTCCCCCCTCCTCAGCGGCTGATCTCTGCCTCGGTTTCTTCTCATATATCCATGGCTCATATCCAGTCATCCTATGCCTCAACCATCCTATAGCTTCCGAGTCTCCCAGGCCAGCAGTCAGAGCCTAAGATCCAACCTCTCCAGATACATGCAGTTTCAGCTTTCCCCACTGCTGCTGGGAGAAGGTCCCCCTTTCTGCTACCTGGGAGATGCAGTCCTACTAGGCACATGGTCTTGGCTTATGTAAGAATCATCTCTTTTCAGAAGCTCTTTCTGACCTTGATCAGTGTTGTCTCCTAGAACCCCACAGTGTGATGCTGGTCTCCCAGGCAGCACCCAGAACCTGTCTGTGTTTTCCTTTAGTCTGGGAGCTCTGAAGGAGGTGGCGGGTGTGTGTGTGTGTGTGTGTGTGTGTGTGTGTGTGTGTGTGTGTGTATGGCTTTTGTATCTAGCACACGGTAATCCTCCAGATCAATTTAGTGAGGACTCAGAATGAATTTTTTTTTGTTGTGGTTGCAGTCAATGTAGGAACTTGGGACAAAACAAAATGGTGCGGACAGGGAGGAGGAGGAGGAGGAGGAGGAGGAGGAGAAGGAGGAGGGATGGAAAGAGTTATTGATCCTAATCAGGAGCACGGCTTTAGTTAAAGAACACATGTATGCAGTGTGACACATCATGTTCTCTCAGGAGAGAATCTTTCCCATAAACTAAAATGGAGCAGAAGTTACAGGAAGAGGCTAAGACTGTTACCCACGGCTCTGGGCAGGCCACGTGTTTCTGGCCCATGGTACCTCTAGGTTCCCAGGGCTCTCTCTCCTTTGTGGCTCTTCACCTCTTCTAAAGAGCCCCAGCAGTCATGGAGGATGAAGGATGTACCCACTCCAGCATGACCTCATCCAGTTACCACCCTTCCTCCATGTAGGGTCTTACTGAGGTACTGGGGCTTAGGAGTTTAGTGCCTGACTTGGGAGATATGTTAACCACCCTCCCACCCTCACCCCCACTCAAATCCATGTGTCAGTGAGCCTAGGAAAAGCCAGGGCCTGGCCAGGAGCCCTTCTCCTCAGAAACCCACCATAGACCACAGACCGACGGGGTA
This sequence comes from Mus pahari, assembly GCF_900095145.1. Lineage (NCBI taxonomy): Eukaryota > Metazoa > Chordata > Mammalia > Rodentia > Muridae > Mus > Mus pahari. The sequence goes on along the minus strand of NC_034603.1, from coordinate 25,555,618 downwards.
CTCAGCTCTGCCTGCAGCAAACACCTTCTCCTGCTACCAAGAAACAAGCCCAAGAACCACAGGTAAAATTACCAGCCCCAAGAAGGCATCTCAAATTGCCAAGACTGTCTGAAGGGAATGCATAAAACTCTCCTCAGGCAAGGGTACCACCAAGCAACCCCCGCGGTTGAGGATGGAGACAGCTTGGGAGAGAGAAGTGGAGTCCTGCTAGGGTTCCTCCAAGCTCTGCCAACAGTCTTTGGCTGCTACTCTGAGCTCACACTCTCAAAGCCCTCGCATCTCACCAGGGAAGAAGGAAGGCTGTCTCTTCTCTCTTTCTTCCAGAGGAAAGTGTACAGCATCCCCCAGCACCAGGGTCCCAGAGGAAAGTGTGCAGCATCCCCCCAGCACCAGGGTCCCAGAGGAAAGTGTGCAGCATCTCCCAGCACCAGGGTCCCAGAGGAAAGTGTGCAGCATCTCCCAGCACCAGGGTCCCAGAACGTCTACACGAGATGTGCGAGAAGAGAGTAGGCTCAGCAGTCATGGCCCTGCCTCTAGAGTGTTCGAGACAAGCATTATGCACCATCCATTCACTCATTCAGCCAACAGTCTGAGCACCTACTATGTGCTACACCGTGTATGCAGCAGTAAATAAGGCATGCAAGGTACCTACCCTCCTGGTGCTTGGCAGAACCATGAACCAGGAAATGACAAGTGAGGCCATGCTAGTCAACTGAATTGTAGTATGGACAATTCAGTTTGAGACACGGCAGAGAGATGGGAGGGGGCGTGGTCTCTCTGAGGCGACAACACTGGAGCTGAGACCTCGAAGATCATGACCCAGTCATGCACCATTCTTTGGGAAAAGCATTCTACATCCAGGGTCATGGGGGAGACACATGTCTGGTGCGTTAAGGCGTCCACTACGGCCAGAGTGTTGGGTTGGGAGAGATGAATATAGTGTGGGCGCTGATTTGGCAGGCTGCTGGAGAGGTTTAGAGGAGGGACAGGTACCTTTGAGTTCTGCCTATGACATTCTCTGACTGTATGTACTGACTGGACTATATGATCTCACAGGAGGGTGGGGCTATGATCTCAGAAAGGTGGGGCAGGCACCCGGTGGGGCATCAGCAGGACGGAGTTATTTGGTTTGCTCTGCAGGGCTCTGCTCAGCGACAATGGTATGCCAGACCCACTGGGGAGAACTCGGGGCCTCACTGTGTGTCCAGACCTGGCAGGACCCTCAAGACTCTTCCTCTCAGTGAGCACAATTTGCAAAAGAGGCACTGCACGGTTGGGGGGGGGGCAGCCCAAGGTCAAACAATTCCTGAAGGCTTCCATCTGTCAACTGGGGACGCCTCTATCAGGAAGAGACCAGAACAGGAGCCAACAAATCAGACCTTGCCTGCTTAGCATGCTGCCTGTTCCGCAAAGATGTGTTCTATCAGAACACAGCATGTTCACTCCTAAGGTAGCCATGTTTACCCCACGATGGCATATTTGAGTAGCTGCAACAGAAATCAGATTATCCACAAGCCCAGGGGATCTCTTGACTGAAAAATTACCCCCAGACACAATGGCCACGTTTGGTAGTAGAACTCCCAGGGAAAGTGCGTTGGATCTGGGATCCCATCCACTCTACCCTCCCCCCCACCTCCATCCAAAGCTCCTGTTACAATGGCTTGAAAACATGTCTTCCTTCTGCCGAGCCTGAAGGTGCATGAGGTTAGCACCAGGCAGTAGGTTCTACACTTACTTCCAAGAGAAGAGAAGTTCCTCCGCGAATGGTCAGGTAAGGCTTTCTAGGAAAGGACAAGCTTGAGAAGAGGCAGAAAAGCTGAGTGGAGGGCGACTGAGAGATCCTTTGTCACCCTGAGCCACCGTGGGGGAACTGAGGAACTTGCTGAGGGGGGAGTGGGGTGAGCTTCCCATGGCTGAGAGTTTCGGGTTTAAGATGGCCGCCCAATCAGGAACTGGCACCAGCCCCAAGGAGGGAAGCCTCTGTACCTTTTTTGTGCCCTCTAACCGCTGCACAGAGAAAGAGAGCAGAGCCTGACAATTTGGGTTGAAACTAATCAAATGTCCCTTTCTTACCTCTGGCTTGGCACCTGACGGCCTTCTCAATGTCCCCCATTGTCCCCTGGCTCAGGCCCTGGCAGGAGCTGTCAGCTGTCTTTCTTGCTGCCAGGAGAGCTGGAGAGCAGCAGGCTTCGGGCTGGGGACAGGAGGGACCAGGATCTGATCCCCGTGCTAGAGTCAGACAACTAACTGTGCTGAGGGGAGACCAAGAAGGGCCGTGGGTGGGAAGCCGTCCACTCTCTCCTGACCGCACACTGTTCACGTGCCAGGACACTCAGTTTCCATTTCACAGGCGGAGAGGTGAATGACTCCCCTTGGGGTCAATCAGTTTTGGCAGCTAAGAGCACAAACCTGGGAGCCAGGAGCCTAAGCAGGAGCAACCACTGTGGCTTATTTCTGCACAGGCCCGGAAGTTACTTAGGCGTCCTCCGCCCGCTGTCCAGTCTGCGTAATGACAACAAGCAGAACCCCCCTTACCCGGGGACGAGGGAGCTAAAGAAAGGTAGTCACACTGACTGTCAAATGCAGACTAGCTCAGTAAGTGACCACCACTGTCTCTGCTAAGGAACCAGGGGACAAAGACAGCAGGCTGTCGTTCCAACACTGTACTCCCCCCCCCCCCAGCCAGGGCTCCCGCTGGAGCTTCCCCTCCCGCACTCACGGAGCAGCTGTGGCAAAGCCCCCAGGGGAAGAAGTCCCTGAACTGTGGTCACTACATCCAAGGGCCTTGGACTCAGACCTACATGGCTGTGTACAACTGAATTGCCTCCCTCAGTACTCTGCTGGGGACCCCAATCTGACCGAACACGGGGGTCCTCTACTCTCAGATGACTCTGGGACACCTGAGTCCCCCACTGCTGAGGAAGCTGTCCTCACTTTCCTGCAAGATCCAGCCACTCTCCCAATATAGGAACGCAAAACCGGAGCAGGCTAACACCCAGCATAGAAGAAAACAGGGCAGGTCATGTCCAAACAGCTGCGAATGAACTACCGTCTCCTGCCTCGAATGAACTACTGCCTCCAGCCTCGTAGCAACGAGTGAGCTTCACTAGACATGGAGGGGCCAAGTTCAGAGACTGAGAGAGAAGTAAGGGACCCCCATGTTGGTGAGATAGAGCAGGAAGCTGCATATAAGCTTAGGTGGTCCGTTGGACAACCACAGTCTGCGAGCTACAAGGCTCAGGCACAACTCACCCTCTCAGCCTAGGATCTCGTCACCGAGTTTTCAAGGGTCTCCCACAAACTGATAACTGGAAGGGTGAGGTTCCAGGTTTCGGGCCACAGAGCATGACAGGGTTCGAAAAGCTGGAGGGAGCTGGGGGTTTGTCTCGAGGGGCAGCTGCTAGGGGACCCAGCACATTTCTTATGACACTCACATCTGGGTCTAGTTGCCAGGTTTTCAGACTTTTTTACCCCAAAAGACCCAAAATAAGAAAATTTCTTAAAAAGATGAATTAATTAACAATTTATCCTTTGGTTGTGTGGTTTGTTCTTTGATGGTTCCATACACGTATACAATGTAATTTGGTTACCTTCCCCTCCAGCGCCCAACCCTCACTTCCCTGAACATCATTTCCCCCTCCCTCCCACCTCCACGCCTTCTTTTTAAATAACCCACTGAACCCAATTAGTGTTGCTCACAGGGGTGTGTCCACTGGAGCATTGACAACTTGTCAATAGCCACACCCTCAAGGACAAATGACTCCCCCCTCCTCTAGCAGTCATCAACTGTCAATAGCCCCTCAGCTAGGGGATGGGGTCTCAAGAGACCCTCCCCATCCATGCCAGAATGCTGACTGGCTTTATCAGCTGCTACCATTTAAACACAGTGACGTCTAACCAAGTAAGGGCCAGCCCTGAACAAGCCACAGCTTCTGCCTAGGCCAAGTGTAGCCCAGGAGCCAGGGTTTAGAATCCGTTAGAGGATACATATAAACTGGGGGACTAGAATCGGGAGTGGGGCTTAGCTTAGTCTATAAAGTGCTCCCCCATGTAAGCATGAAGACCAGAACTCAATGCCTAGAAGTCATGCAAAAGGAGGGGGAGGAGGAGAATGAGGAGGAGGGGGGAGGAGGAGGAGGAGGAAGGGGAGGAGGAGGAGGAGGAGGGGGAAGAGGAAGGGGAGGAGGGGGTGCTGGAGGAAAAGAAAAAAGAAAGCCAGAACCAGAGCAAGCGAGAGAGAGTGAGAATGTGAGAGAGAGAGAGACAGACAGACAGACAGACAGACAGACAGAGAAACAGATCGAGAGCAGCCAGCCGTGGCAACACAGTGATAACCCAACAATAGAATGGGAGGCAGAGACAGAAGGAGGCTCACTAGTCATTTTAACCTAACCATCGTGCCTCAGTCTCACCCTGTCTCAAGAAACAAGGCAGACAATGCCCAAAGACTGGCATCTGGGCTCTGGCCCTCACATCAGTGCACCTATAGGCACAAGTGCACCCACACCCACCCATCCCCCACTACCTCCCAGACACAAATAATGAAAAAAGACCTTTTGAGGGAAACAGCTGTTAGGACTTATTGTCAACAGAATAACCAGGAATCCATATTAGAGACCCCAGTGCACCAGAATCATTAACTTTTTGCTGAAGTTAGGCACCAAATTTAGAAACTAGTTATTTCACAAATACACACACACACACACACACACACACACACACACACACACACACACTGCTGTCAGCAGCTGACAACAATCAATACAGGAGGAAACAGGCAAGAAGAAACAGTTCTCACTTGACAGCCGCCTTCGTGAGCAATGGGAAGCCACACCCACCTCCACCAGTTGTTCCACCCCAGCTCTATAAGTTCTGATCAGCAACCGCACACCAGCACACAGCCGGAGGCCCAGGCTCTCAGGAGACCAAAGGCCCATGTCCAGCTGGGACCTCCACACTGCTCCTGGGCACTCGGTGCCTTCCAGAAGCAACAGCTATTGGAACAGGCACTGGGTTTACCCTATCAGTGGTGACCTCCAACTTGTTCTGTACGCCAAAGGAGGGGACAGACTGGAGTCAACCCAGTCACACAGCCAGCGGCTCTACAGCAGTGGACAGAAGCATACAAGCCCATTTCCCCCACTAAGCTTGATTGTGTGGCTACAGATGCGCTACTGCATCTTGCTGACCACAACCACCCCATCTTAAGCTAACACCAGGGTGTTGTGACACAGTGTAACATGCTCATCTGGGGAGAAGGAGCTTGATGCTTCAAAGGCCAGTCCGGGACCTAAAATAGGAACAGCCAGGCCTAGGAATGAGATAGGACTGGTTCACAGCTCCACGCGGTCCCTTCTGCCCTCATCGCTACAGGGAGAAGCTGCTGAGTTCTCCACGAAACCACCCTTCCCCTGGGGTTCCTGGTTCAGGCACCTTGCCCTGGTCCCACAGGTACAACCCTGCCCTGGAAGGCAGCAGGTGGCAGGCTCCCAGCCCAAAGTGGAGCATGCAAAAGGTCACCACGACTCAGACCGGATCTAGACCAGGACACAGGCTCGGAGCATGACCTGCTGGCATCTGGCAGAGAGCTAGCTATTCCTCACTGCCCAACAGGAAAGCTACAGAGAAGAGGCCTGCTGGGGGCATCCCCTCGGCGGCTGGAGTGGGCTCAAGAAGGGGTTGGTTCCTCAGACGTGTGTGCGGGGAGCTCCAGGGATGAAGCTTAGCCACATCCTGTGAGGTCGCCATCCTTGCCAGGCTTGGGGTTCCCAGCACCCCAAAACCCACGGAAAGCCATTCCTGAGGCTAAGCCTCCAGCCCTGGCCAGTGGCTACTGAGAACCAACCATAGAGCTTGTCTGGCAGTAATGTGGGAATAACCAGGAGTGAAGTCATCTGCACCGGTCAGAAATGACCACAGCGTGGGACACATGGGCACGAATGCCTCGCCAAGGAGAGCGGGCACCCAGGAAGGCTCCCCATCCAAGCAGGCAGTTGAGGGAAGGAAGGCTCGGGAGAACTCCTGGGGCTAGAGTGGACAAACACACTTCCTGGAGGCGACTGCTCAGGAGAGAATTCTAGAAAGATGTTCAGGTTCCCTCCCAGGTAGTTAGTGAAGAGGGCTGGCACCACCACCCAAAGACTGCTTCGGGCTCCAAATAGTCAAAGACCTATGTGCAAAGAGAAGCGTTGGCGCACGTGACATCACTCACACTGCGCTACCAACCAACCAGCTATGGTATGCTCAGAAGCTATGCCGCCTCCGTGTGGACCAGACCTTCCTCCCACAGCCCTAACCTTCCAGTGACGACCTCTCAGCCACAGAGAAGCTAAGAAACCAGTCCCTACCCAAAGCCAGGTCGAGCTGAAGCACGGCCATTTTGTCTGCCGTTGGTGGGAGGGGGCTCTAATTCTGAGCTAAGCACTGCACTTAGGGCTTTGCACTCGGTGACCTGTGGCGAGTTTATCCTCGAAAGAAGTTCCAAGATAATTAGTGTCACTCTTGTGACACGGACCAGGGATTTCAGGGTACAGATGTCAGGTGGCCTACCTAGGCCTGGGAGGTTTGAATCAGGCTGTGGGACGGCAAAGCTGGGATCGTGAACACTGCCCAGACACAGACTAAGAGAGCACGAAGGTCATGTCAGGGGCCTGCCTATTGGGAAGGCTTAGTCCCAAGGTAATGAATGGCCTCTCCCCTCAGCTCAGACAGGAGGGAGTGGAGGGATGAGCTGAGAGACGTGCATGTGTGCGTGTGGGTGCACGTGCACAACTGTGTGGTTATGTATGTGAACGTCCAGGTGTGTGCACCCATGCCCATCCACGCAGAAGCTAGAACAGGACGTACAGTGACTTTCTCTACTACCAAGTACCTAAGTGGCTGTTTGTGACTAGCCTAGCTGGTCAGCAGGCTCTTGAAATCCAACTGTCTATGCCCCCAATATTGGGGTAACAGGCATACACAGCCTTGCCTGGCTGGCTTTCTATGTGGGTGCTGGAGATTCAAACCCAGGTCCTCTAGCTTGCTGAGCATCCATCTTACCTACTGAGCCATCCATCCCTCTAACCCGGCAACATTGTAATCGTTCTTACAAATATTGCTTTAGGTGGTGGCTTCTCTCCTGAGAAGGTGGGAGAAAACTCCAGCATCTGAAGCTCAGCTTTCTCTCAAGAGCGAAGAGAAGAAACCCCGGGCTTGCTTTCTCCCTTTCCATCTCCTATCAGCACTCAGCAGAGGGCAGCAGACAGGAACCACGGGGAAGATAAGAGAGAAGAGGGTGCCACATGGAGAGAAAGCTACACACGCATAAACACACACCCACCCGCAGCAGCAAGCGGGATTGTTTAGCTTCCGCTAGCTTCCAAAGTATGAACACTCCGCCTCCTCCAGTGAACAGGGCCAGGCAGAAAAAAGTCGAAGCAAGGGAGAGAGAGAAGTTCTTTTCTCAGCTTGAGAGAAAATGTGCAGTGGACTGGCTGGCTGGTGTGTGGAGGGGAAGGGCTGCACTCAGGACATGTGTGAGGGGAGAGGAAGGCGGCCACAGAACTGGTCGGATGAACTAGGATGACGGCTTCCAGCCCCCCCCCCCCCACACACACACAGTGTTGGCAAAAAAACCTGGGCTCAAGCGTCCCCAGCCGTGAACAAGGCTACACTCTGAAGCTCAGTCCAAGACGGGCAGGGCTAATGGGAACACAAACTTAAAGCTACAGATTCTGCATATGAGGGTCAGTCCAAGGGATCCAAGAGGTGTATCCTGGTGATGCCTGAGCCCAATGCCTGGGGAAATGCACCAGGCTCTGTGTAGACATGCTGGCTTCTGCCCAGGGCATCTTTTTCTTTCAGATTCTTCTGTGAGGAGCTATCCTTTCTCCCACCTAAGAGGGCTAACCCACCCCCCATCTCCAGCATGGGTGGAGTACACCCCCCCCCCGCCCCAGCAGATGTGTGGTTGTGACAGGTCCTGGGCGTGGCAACCCTAAACTGGGACAGGAAGGCAGGGCTCATAAGAAAGATGGTTTCTTCTCTCTTCTACGGAGACAGACTCTGCCAGAATCATGTTCTGCTACCATAGAGACTCCGTCTAGGTCAGAAGTAACAGAGAAAAATCCAGAAGAAGCAAGAGAACCCAGATCATCCAATGCTGAGAACCAGATGGTCCCGGAGGAGCCTGCGAGCTTCCGTAGCATTTCAGGCTGAATCCACTGTTATTCGAAATTGATACAGAAGAGAACATAAGGGGGGCACTGAGGACCAGTTAGTTCTGTCTGCTGTGGACAGCAACACTGCCACGTACCACATACCTTTGAATCTCTCTGCCTCAAGCAAGGTCCCTTCACAGCCCTAACGTTTAATCCATTTTATTTGCTGGCCTCAGGGACTCAGCGAGATCATCTTGGCTCTCAGGGGAAATAATGGCAGGGAAGGCGCAAATATTAGTCTGTGGAGGAAAAGCCTCTGCTGCGAAACGGAGCGTGAACCTCGGAGCGCTGCATTCTGGTCTGCATTTCTCCTGTGAGAACTTGTTTTCAGCCATCACCCTGCTCTGGGGGGCCTCAGTTTCCATCAGACAAAAATGAAGGGGGCTGGACTAGAAGTCGTCTGAAGCCCCCCGCCCCCCCCACCTGCTCTGATACCCTCAGTAGTTCAACAAACTCACTCCACCTTCCCGGTCTCCAGACATCTGCAGGCAGGAAGGCCACTGTGGAACCCATGGGAACTCCTACCTGTAGGATCTACTTCCTGTCCCCACTCCGCGAACCCATGGGAACAGCGATTCTCTGGAGAAACAAGATTCTTATACAAACCCTCTGCCTCCATAGCCGATGAGAAGGACCGGGTAGATGTGCAAAGCGCAGACGCCACTGTAAGGGAACAGTGAGTTACGACAAGGCCTCCTTCACCCCCAGGTTGCCTTTTATACAGCAACAAAAGACATCCTGGATGCCATTTTCCGAATAAGAGCGGGCTGTAGACAAGGTACAATTAGCAAGCTAGATGGTTATCTTTTAAATAGGCCTTTGCTTTCCCATCCCGGGTTCCATTATCTGTTATCTGTCACCGGAGCTAACATACACAAAGCTGCCTGAGAGAAGTTAGATTCCTAAGTTGGGCTTCAGCTGGACTCTAGACCTTTCCGACACATACTTCCAAACTCAGGGAATCTTGGGGCATCCGAATCAGAAAAGCCGTAACAAAACATCTATTTCACACACACACACACACACACACACCTCCAAAAAAAAGAGAAGTAAATGATACCAGCAACCCCACTTGTGAGAAGCTTTGTTGAACGACAGACTGAGGCCAAGTCTGGGATTGGTGGTAGTAAAACCTGATTAGCACTGTCTGCCCTGGCCACAGGTGGGTGGGCCCCTTATGATAGACATTTGCCTCTTTCTGAATCTACCCTAATTTCACAAGTGAGGAAGACAAGGGCCAGAGAGGTTAAACCGCTTCCCCGAGGTCACAATGGGCTTAGGGCAGGAGAGAACCAGTCAGACCTCTCTCTGTGCTCATCCTTGGCAGACAGCAGGCCCGAGAGGAGAAGGAGGCAGGAGCAGATTTGCTCTGCTAAGTCAAGAACCCTTCCCCGGTGGCATCGGATTTCATCTGGCCAAGCTGACAGAGAAGTGATTAGCAGCCTAAAGGATACCAACTCCACCTTGGAAAAGTAAAGAAATCACTCCAGACCACATTTCCATGGTACTTAAACTTGCTGACGGGGAAGTTTCTACTACACAGGAAGACTGAAACCGGGGGTGGGGGTAGGGGAGTGTTATTGATTTCCAGATGTTCTAAGAACCAAGCTCAGCTCTGACCCAATGAGAAAAAGACCTGATACTTAAAAGTCATAGACACTGGGATTCCATGATTCCACCTTTCTCTACCAAACAGATGCCATTACCCAGAGAAGCCAGTTCTCAAAGAGTTCCTGGCTCTTGGCCTTGAACTCCAATTCTCTTCCTGTCACTTCCCGAGTACTGGGATTACTGACGTGCACCACGGGCTGAGGACTGGCCAAAGGCAAGCACTCGATCAACTCAGCTACCTTCCAGACCAGCACTTATTTCTACCAGGAAGATCACGGAGATAACTCCAGACAGTGCCAGAGTGCTGACTGGTTCATTGGGGTCCCCACAACTCTGGGTGCTGAACACTGTTTCCCAGCTAGCCCCCCGACAGAGAGGGGTGGGAGAAGCCAGCTTCTTTCCTGGAGGCCAGCTGACATTCAGGAGAGGGATCGGAGGGCTCTGCATCTGCAGGAGAATGGAACACAAAGGGGCTGTGTGGAAATTTGGCAGCCTGTACCAGACAGGCAGCCCATGAATGCTGAATCCTGCTGCACCTACCAGGCCCCATCCTTGGGAAACAGTTCCCTTCTGTGACCCCCCAAGAAGCAATGATAAGTACACAGAAGCCCTCGGTACCCTTCACTATTTCTTCCTCCCCTCTATGCCATCCCAGAGAGGCAGACAAAACAAACCAGAGCTCAGCCCTCTTAGTGAGTCCAGGTAGCCAGGTAGCGCCTCCAAGAGGTACTCAGTTGCTGCTTCTCTCTCTCTCTCTCTCTCTCTCTCTCTCTCTCTCTCTCTCTCCTCTCTCTCTCTCTCTCTCTCTCTCTCTCTGCTCAAAAGGTGGCCTTACTGCATCAATAGCCTTTTGTACAGTCAGTAATTCACCGTGAAATCTAAGGCCAAACTGACAGTTAACCTTGACCTTCTTGTTACACATCTGGCTCTAAAGAAAATGAAAATTAGGATGTCTCTGGCCTTCACAGCAGAGCTCTCTCCATGCAGAGGCAGAATGTCAGGGGCTATTTTAGAACTGCTCACAGCTATTCCTCGGGAGAGTCTGACCTGGCTGGACACACCCCCCTAGGCCAGGGCTGTGTTCATCAGAGCATCCCGAGATAGGACTGTTATAAGGGACCTCAGGAAAGGGGGAAAAAATAAAAAGAAGAGGTGGCCCTGCCCCACTCCCCACTGGCACATTGACAGCATCACAGAATGTTGGCATCAAATTATACACACGGAGCAAGCAAGGCTCAGAGTGGGAGACCAGACTCATCAATGCACAGCAAGTCAACAGCTAAGCCAAGGACAGGAGTCTGGCCTGCTGACACTGGTGCCCCATGGGGCAGCAACAGAGGAAAGAGATTTCCCACAGGAAAACCCGGCTCAGACAAAGAGTTTAAGGGAGAGAGCTCTAGACCAGCTTTCAGAATTTGAAGCAGGGATTTAGAAACTGGGTTTAACTTTCCAAACAGTAAGATCTACCAGATAGATCACCTGGACCTTGAAGATGATTTATAAGTTATCAGAGTGGCAAGCCAAGTTTAAATTGATCCGCTCTGTAGACCAAGAGTCTTCCATGCCCCAGAAGCCAGAATGCCCAGATGGAAGCCCTAACACTGGAGGGCGGGGGGTGGGTAAAGCATCAATCTCAAGAAGTCAGCCCTCTTCCCTCAAGGCCAGCCAGCAGTCAGTCAAGGCTGACCTTGGCGCACATCTACCCACTTCCCCACGGGATGAAGAAAATCCCGTAAGCAACTCTTAGATGTCCCACTGGAGGAATAATTCAAGCGTGGCGTGCCCACGTTTGTCAGGAGCTGGGGTAGGGAAGCTGGGATGGCTGGAGGAAAGTGACAGAGTTCATCTAAGCCAGGAGACTGCTAGTCTAAGTGTACGCACTCATGGATGGACACACACACACACACACACACACACACACACATGCACTCGCACGCGCGCGCACACACACACACACATACATACAACTTTAAAGAGGCAGAGCATCTCAATTTTGTCTACAAGAAACATCTCTCATTAGTACAAAGAAGGAAGGCTAGAGGTGTTCTGTCCTGGGGGTGCTTGACACCTGTGGCTCAGGGACATTTGGAGAATCCTCTACCAGAGCTTCTAGACTCATGTCAAAGGCCGCAAGTTCAATGACAGGCACTCAGTCCTTGACCACCTCTGGAGCATGGGCTTAGTATTCTCGAGAGAGAGGCACAGAATTTGACTAGGATAAAGACTGGGTGATGTGGGAGGTGGGGAGAGAGATGGATCACTTGTTTAAAAGCACTGGCTGGTCTTCCAGGTTAGATTCCCAGCAACCACACTGTGATTCAGAGCCATCTGTAACTCCAGTTTTGGGGGAACCTGTGCCCTCTTCTGACCTCAGTGAGCACCATGCACCTGTGTGGTGCAGACAGACATACATGTAGGTAAAGTTCACACATACACAGGAAGGAAGGAAGGAAGGAAAAGGGGAGGGAAGAAGAGAGAAGAGAAGAGAAGAGAAGAGAAGAGAAGAGAAGAGAAGAGAAGAGAAGAGAAGAGAAGAGAAGAGAAGAGAAGAGGGGAGAGGGGAGAGAGGGGAGAGAGAAAGCAAGCTCGCTCCAGATGGAAGACCTAGGAGTGCCTGTGTAGACAGCAAACCAGGAAGGATCTGGTCTGATTCGAAACACTAGAATCAGCAGGTGAGAGTGGAGGCTAGGGGTAGAGACTATCTGAAGAACACCGACAAGAACGACCAGAATCTACCTCAGAACGAACAATCCTGGGTGGCACGGAGATGCAGGTAGGGTCCTCTGAAAAAGAGAGAGCTGAAGAGGCCAGGAATTATAGACGGCAATAACAGGAGTGGAGTAAACTAGGAAAAGGGCCTATGGCTGAACACTGTTTTAGGCTGGAGCAAGAGCCTGGATAAGTCTTTGACCTTCCCTAAGCCTCGATGTTGCCATCCCCAAAATGGGATGCCTCAGAGCAGACATAAATGATTGCTGGAACAAGGAACTGCAGGGTGGGAGCGAAGTGGGAGAAAGAGTGCTCCCAACTCTCGGCCGCAGACCACTCACCTGAACCGCCGCGGGGGCCACCGCCGCCCCCAATTCCCCAGGGCTGCCGTCGGGTTGCCGCTCGCGGTACAGAGCCCAAAGCCCCACGTTGGGCAGCAGGACGAGGGCCGCCAGAGCCAGAGCCACCGCCTGCAAGAGCCGCTTCTCTTTGCGCCTCATCGGGGCCGGTCCGCCCCGCCGCGCCCGCCCCCGGCTTTGCGCGTCCGCCTGTCCGCCCGGCGGCGGCAGCAGTTCGGCCAGCAGTAGCGGCCGCGACGCCGGCCCCGCTCCAACTCCGCGGCACTTCCGCTGCTCGCCGGCGGGGGAGCCGGGCGCCTCCACCGTGTCACCGCCGTGGGGGTGCGCTCCAACCCCATCATCCCTCGGCATCTCATTCCACGTCCTGTACCTCGCCTTCCGCCAAGAAATGCACGGTTGAGTCCTATGCGCCTCCATCTTTCAATTCTTCATCTACTCATAGAGCATCTCCATCCTCCAGAATGCAAGAGCGCCCCGGCTCCTGATTGCTACACCCCCCCGTGGGCTCCAATGGGTGCGTCCTGCTTCTCCACTGCTCCCCGCCCGCTGCAGCTTTGCCAAAGTCCCGGAGTTAGGGAGTTGGGCGCTCGCAGGGGCTGCGGGGCACGCGATCGGGGACACCCCGGGGAATTTGCGTGTCTCTCTGCAAGTTCTCAGCCAGCGAGAGCCCCGGGACTGTGCGGACGTGCTACAACCTACTGCGCTGGGATGTTTGCAGTCCACTCTTCCCGGCTCTTCCCCGGGACGTGCCAACCAGACGTGCCTTTGACCTGGGGACTCCGCACAACGGGCACCTTGCGCATCGCTTAGTGGGCGGCTGGGTTTCCTTCCCCCTCTCCAAGCTGTGGAGAGTTGGATGCTCCGTCACTAGTCTGAGTTCTTTGCAAAACCATCGAGGAGAGATGACCGGAGCCTCTTTGCGAGAGCTATTCTTACGCACATGTAAGCCAGTGGACTTGGACTGCCTTCCAGTCCCAAGTGTGTTTCTGGACACAGTGCCCTAGAGCACGTTCCCGAAACCTCGTGTCCTTTCCTCTCTCGAATTAAAACCACCAGCGAGCGCCTACGGTGGGCCCTATACTGGGCCAGGAGTGAGGAGCAAGGAAAAGCAGAACTCTCACTGGTGCCGGGGCGGGGGAGGGCGGGGAGTGTGCGCAGAACTGAAAGCTCGGCTGTGCATAGCAGAACTAGGAAGACTTGACTTGCCCAAAGAAGTCTGGCTTCTGAGCTGCTGACTTGGGCTCACATGAAGCCTGTGGGATCCTCCTCCGTTGCGTGCCTGTCTTTTAACAGCTTGCTCCCGGATGCCCAAGGGCAGCCTCCTCCTCCCCATCCTCTCTTGCTTCCTCTTTACCAGCTTTTCTGCCAGCGCGCGCGCGCGCACACACACACACACACACACACACACACACACACACACACACGCGCGCGCGCATTGACTCTATCCTCTGCTTCTCCAGGGAAGCCACTGAGCCCTGTGGCTACCACTCTCCTGGGTCTAGTGTCCTAAATTCTAGCCTTGCAGGTCTTAACTCCAGGCTGAGCAGTGATTTTTTTTTTTTTTTTTTTCTAACATCAAAGCTTGGGTCACTCACATCATTGCAGTTAAAGTCACAGTCTCCGGGTTATATTTCCCTAAGGTCAAATATTTCCCCCTCTGCCTGGCCTTTCTTTCTTTGGTTCTGGGTTGTAGAAGAAAGCTGGAGAGACATGAGGCTAAGAGTGAGGTAGAGAGTGAACCAGCAGCATTCTTCCCAGGTTCCTGACCCTAGCCCCCTCATTGACTTCCTGCAATGACAGACTTTGACCTGGAACTAAAAGCCCTTCCCTCCAACCCCCAAGGTGTTTTTGGTCAGTGTTGTATCACAGCACCAGAAGGGAAACCGGACAACTTCTAGAACTCTTTTCCTCTGACTCTTTGCAGGGTTCTCTTCATTTCCTCAGGAACCAGAGCAGAGGTGCTACCTCTTGAGATGGCTTCTCTAGCCTCCATCTCCAAAATCTCATCTCCGTTTGCTTGGTTTTCTTGAGAGCAGGTCTGAAGCTGGGCCTCCCTGTCAAGAACACGAGTCTCAAGCATTTGGAAAAGCAGCGTTTCCTTGTCTCCTAGAAACACATCCATCTTAGTCAACACATGCCCTGCCTTTACTGCTAACCTAACCAGAGCCTCGTCCTGCAGAGGGATTTGTGACGAGTACCCAAGGACCCTCCTTACTGAGTTCACTGTCTCCCTACATTTTGTGAAGTCTGGGACCCAACTGGATGTCCTGCTCAGTAATCCCTGACTGGGTGAAGCATGCCGTTAATGTCACTAGGGAAGGGATGCATTCCACATTGCTCTCCTCCCCCTCTTCCAGCTCCCTAGAGCATCCCACAGGAAATTGGATTTGAGCTTTCTCTCACGAGGACTTAGCAAAGTCACTTGTTGATCAAAGCTTGCCGGCAGCTCAATCTGCCCCCAATGGGGACTCCGAGAAGTCTGGGAAGCCAGCTTTAATCTGAGGTCTCTTTGATCACTTTCTACCGTGTGGGATGGGCCCCGACAGGAGGAGGACTCCCTGGACTTTATTCTATTCACCGAGAAAAAAAAAATGCCACTTCCCCAGAAAACTGAGCTAGCCATGAACTGAAATCCACGGGAGCGCTTACCTTCAGACCAAGTCTTGGTCACTAAGCCTGGAGTGGTCGTTAGATGAGATAGTGAACTCCAAGGACCAATGGCAGGTCCTGTCCAATGTGAGCATAGTAACTGTGAATGGAAAGAAAGCTCATCACCAACAGGAGCCTACAGTCAGCTGCAGGGCAAGTCAGACTGCTGTGGCTTGCACCTTGCTCTCCTCCTTGCCTGAACCCATCTACCTTCTTTCCACTCCTTCCTTTCTGGCCCTGAGACCCTGCATTGGCTCTTGATTCTGCCAGATCTCCCACGTGGCCAGCTGGTGCTCACCCTCCGGGTCCCTGTGAGAGCATGACCTCTTCACATCGATCCTTTTGAAAAATTCTCTCTTCCACATCCTAGAGCTCACTGCAGTTTCAACACAGCACACGGCCTTCTTGGCCATAGGCTTATCTCCTCCTTCATCATTGGAAGCTCTCAACAGAGTATCCACCTAGATCCTTGGGGCAGGCATCTTGCCTCCTCACACCCTGCCACATCCTGGAGCCCAAGGAGAAACACAGATTCTGACACTTGAGAAGGGATTGCATTCTGTGTCCTACCAGAGTCTCTCCTCCTCCTTCCCAGTCTCACTTCTCTTTGCATGTCTTTAAGGAGCTGTTTGTTTCATGGCTGGCTGGCTCCTCAGTATTCTATCCTGCCACCAGTAACAGACAGAGCCACTCAAGGGACAGGGTGACAGGTGCACGCCTGCAGCATGCTGCTCCGGCTGGGTGTCCTCCCCTTACCTTCAGAAGCCCTGTTGCAGAGCCAGGCTTGGCGAGGCCGAGCTCTGAGCAGAGGGACATGAAGTCCTTGAGGTAGAGGCGAGGTTAGTCTGTTTCAAACTCGCTTTAATCTTGTCAAGGCCTTTGGCAGATTCAAGTTCCCGTTTCTTACTCGGCTGGGCTTGGTGTGTATCTATAACCCCAGCACTTGGGAGTGGGAGGTAGGGAAATTAGAAGTCCAAGGCCAGCCTGAACTGTACATGGAGGGCAGCCTGGACTACACATAGAGGGCAGGTGGGACTACATGGAATACTCTCTCTCTCTCTCTCTCTCTCTCTCTCTCTCTCTC
>NC_034603.1:25508050-25538985 GCF_900095145.1 Mus pahari | reverse complement strand
AGACAGACAGACAGACAGACAGACAGACAGAGTGGGGGCTGGAGAGACAACCCAGCAGTTCAGGGCATTTGCTGCTCTTCCAGAGGCTTCCATTCCCAGTACCCATAGAGCGATTCCCAGCACTCCCGACCATCAGTAACTCCAGATACACACAGAGAGTACATCACAAGCACGCAAGCAAAAACGCTCTGCCCTAGTTTGCGTCTCTGTTGCTGTGGTAAGACACTGACCAAAGGCAACCTGGAAAGGAAGGGGTTACAGGTTACAGTCCCTTCCTGGGGGCAGGTGGGTCAGGAACCTGGAGGCAGGAATTGAAGCAGGGATCGGGAAGGAACACCAGCTCATCGCTCATCACCTTGTTTCCCAGTTTGCTCCGCTTGCTTTCTTATACTACCCAAGACCACCTGCCCAGGGAACTAGAGTTACAACCAAATGTGAGCCACCATGTGGGCACTGGGAACTGAACCCAGGGTCCTCTGCAAGAACAGCCAGTGCTCTCAACTGCTGAGCCATCTCTCCAGCCCCTGGTTATCCTCCAGTGGAAGATGGGTGGTAGGGTGTGGGGCAGAGGGGGGTCTCTCTAGGTGTGTGAGTCTCCCTGCAGAGTAGATTTGTTCTGTAAGCACCTCTGCAGCATGCAGAGCTTGGAGGCTCTGCCGCTGCCGCTGTCAGCTGTGTGCTGAGGGTCACCATGCTCAGCGCTGCACCCCAGGTCAGTAAGTCGGGCTCCCTGGAACTCTGATTAAGCCACGCTCAAGTCACCACCTCCTTTCTACACCAAGAGCCTAGGCGGCTGTTGTTGTTCACAGGGCAGATCATCTGACATTCTACTGGGTGGTGGCTGCCAGCAAACTTCAGTGAGTCCAGAGAGGTCGGCTTGGGTTTAACCGCCAAGAGTGAACCCTGGTATCGGGGCTTAGTGGGGATCAGTAGTTCAAGATCACTCATTCTTGGCTACTTAGCAAGTGCCAGTCCAGCCTGAGCTACAAGACACCAAACTCCCAACAACAACAACAACAACAGAAACAAAAAGCAAAGCAATCAAAACACCTGAAAGCGCCTGAATGGCTAATGAGAGCCAGATCCCTGGACAGTTAAAATCTGAGTCTGGAAACGGAGGCCCACAACGAGGGCAGCTTCACTCCTTGCTACGCTGCAGTCAGGTTTCTTTCTCCCCAGTCCATTGACCAGGAAGTGCCCAGGGCACCTCAGCACTGCAGTCCCGGATATGGGTCCTTCTGATCCGCTCAGTTTCCACTGAGATTCACAAGTCCTCTCACTCAGCTCAGAGACCGGATCTGGAGTGATCCCCACCCTTGACGACGGCTGTATTAGCCAACCAGAACATTCTCTCTTCTTCGGTTAAAGTGATTGTTCCAGGGTTGGGTGCCAGAACTTCTGGAAGGTATGTCGGAGCGGTGAGATTCAGACCTGTGGAGGTACAAACTAGCCCCTGGACCCTGGATGTTTAAAGTGTCGGTTATGAGCCTGTCGTGTGGCGTGGACGGGATTGGATTCACCTTAGCTCCTGTGAAGCCTCTCAGTGCTTTAGGGAGAAGTGGACACCATGGTAGTGGCTCACACCTGTAATCCAGGGTTTGGGGGGCAGAGGTAGGGGATTGCTTTTGGATTTGAGCCCATCCTCTGCTATTGGTCAGCCAGAACTCGGGGGCGGAGTCATATTTGTTCTAACTAGATTGGACTCTAGGGTAGCCAGGGAGGAGACACACAGGGACACAGAATGGTACCAGGATGTCTCCAATAGTTCTCTTGTTGCAAGTTTCCCCCTTCGAGTAGTCACCTTGCCTTTTACACGCAAGCCTTCTCCTCTTGGCTCTGGTCCCAGTCCCTCTCCCATGCAGGCTCACTGATGGATAACACACATTTCCAGTCCTGGGGTTCAATGTTTCCCTTGTGGTCACCTATCCCCCCACCCCCTATCCTGTTGTTCTATTAAATCCTTCTCTAATTTATCAGTGTGACTTACCAAGACCCACAGTCAAGGTGAGCCTCCTAAAGACATAGGAAATAGGAGCAGAGCCCACAACAAATTCCCCACTCTCACTTGGGTCTCCACTCCACCCGACATCTCACAAGGGATCTAATAATGTTGACTTTATTGCCTAGTAAAATTTAAATGTATCCTTAGCCCCCTGGGCCCACTCTGTCGGACAGATTTCAGATGCCCGCAAAAGCCTGTGATTGGATCCTAGCTGCATCCGGTGGCTTCAGGGACACCCTTTTCTCTGTAGACTGGACTGGCCCAGATGGGAAGGTTGAGTTTCAGGTGCATGAACTTTCTCAGAAATCAGAGTCCAGAGCTAGAGAAGCCAGTATCTCACATTCAAACATGCCTCATGTTTATCTGTACTGACCCCTCCCAGGTTGGCGCCAATATTTCAGAGAGTTACTGGTAATGTCGAGGAGAAAAACTACGTTTTCTTGTTCTGTCTTGTGCATAATGCCATGGATTGTGGCATGTGACCCATAGGTTGAGAAGTCGTGCCCTAAATCCTGCCCTCTACCCTCATAAAGTGTTCTGCCAAATAATTTTGAAATGTTCAGTCAAGTTCTTAGGTGAATGAAACAAAGAAATAAAAAGAAGAGGACATGACTGTTGAGGTCTGGCCCCTTGTAGACCACGTGTTTGAATATGCTTGGTTCATACAGAGATCCACTATTAGGAGGTGTGGCCTTGTTGGAGGAAGTGTGTCACTGTGGGGGGAGGGCTTTGAGGTCTCCTATGGTCAAATTACACCCAGTGTGGTAGACAGTCTCCTCTGCTGCTTGTGGATCAAGATGCAGCTCCTCCAGCAGCACATCTGCCTGCAGACTGCCATACTTCCCACCATGATGATAATGATCTAAACCTCTGACACTGTAAGCCAGCCTCAGTGAAATGTTTTCCCTTATAAAAGTTGCTGTGGTCATGATGTCCCTTCACAGCAGTGACACCCTAACTAACACAACGACTTCTAGGTATGATGGAAGAAAGCTGCTCAGGCCCAGGCCATCTCAAAACCAAATTTTCTAATCAGTGTGTACGTGTACATGTCTGCACATGTGAGAGGGACTGATTGTGTCTCCCAGGCCAGTCTAGAATCCTCCTGTCCCAGCATCCTGAATGCTAGGATTACCTGTCTCACCACACCCAGCTGCACGTTTGTTGGGTCTTATGTAGCCTAAACATGCCTTGCTTGAACTGCAGATGATGACCATGAAGTAAGTGTGTGTCTGCATGCGTGTGTACATGAGGGGGGTGTTTATGATGTAATGACATGTGTGTGTGTGTGTGTGTGTGTGTGTGTGTAGGGGAGCAAGTGGGAGCAAAAGACAACAGGTGTCCCATTTTATCAGTCTCTACCTTGTTCCCTTGAGACAAGGTCTCTCACTGACCTTAGAGCTAGGCTGGCTGCCGGAGAGCTCCATCAATCCTCTCCTGTTTCTGTACCCAGCCTTTTACAGGGGCAGTGGGGATTTGAACTCAGGTCTTCATTCTTGTAAAACAAGTGCTTACTTACTGAGTTACCCCCCACCACCACCATCCCCTATCCCTGACTCTAAACTTTTGATCTTCCTGTTACTGTGCCCTGAGTACACTGCTAAGAATTGACTCTAGGATCTAGCACACGCTGGGCAATCACTCTATACCGAGCCATGTCTATTTAACATTCTTAGTTTAGTAATCTGACATGTGCATATGTTATAAACTTAAGTCACTTGGCTATAACGAAAGGCACTCCTGTGTACATCTTAGTCCTTGGAAGCCAATCGCTTTTTAACCGTCTTACTAACTGTGGCTGACATTTGCTGAGTATACGTCTCACAGACCGAGCCCTGTGCTGAGCCCTGGCTGTACACTGCCTCCCTGAGGACTTGCAGAGGTGTGGGAGGTGGATACCCTCACGTTGCTTCATTTACAGATGGGCAACTAAGGCAGGGGGTAGTTAAGTGACAGGTCAAAGGTCACACGGCTCACGAGCAACAGGAGTATGATTTGAGCACCAGGGCTCCACCTCCAGACTCCCCTCCCTCCTGTGCCTGTAATCATGCAACTCCGGTGGTTCTTGTGGATGATTTATTAGTTCTGCTTCTTGATTTACCACCGCAGACAGGAGCTATCGACATCTTAGTATGATTGATGGAGCTTTCTCTCACTGAATCCCCATCTTCTGCCCACAGTTTTAGATAGTTACCAGCAATGTTGAGCTCCGCCGTGGGGGACCCCCGGAGCTATAAGCATCACACGAGAACCTTTGTCCCTTGTTCCAACTCGACAAGCCACTGTCATTTGCTTATGTGAGATCACCTGTGAGTCGAATGATGGACAGGCTGTCTCTGGATTTCTAGTTATCCATCCCCGCCCACCATAGTGCCCAATTCTGTGTCAGACACGTGCCTCGTGCTTGAGAAATTATCTCTGTGCTAGGACTAACGCAGAGGAAGGCTGGGGCGAGAGGCAGGCATGCCAAATGCAGTCTGCAGTGTCAGAGGTGCACTGCCCTCTGAGAAAGGGAAGGCACTAAGAAATGGAGACTCAAGGAAATGCCCTTCTGATCAGCTGTCACGAAGTGGTTCACCATGGAGCTAGACAGCTATGTGCCTTTAACACCTTGATGTTAGGTTCCCTGGCCTCCAGCACCTGGCCTGGACCAACCAGTCATCTCTCCATGGTCCTGCGAGGACCTCACAGTACACGGGCTTTGATCAGCAGTGTATCCCCAGCAGGCACTGGGATTGCTTGGCTGGTGACATAGGCTGGAAAACCTCACGCATTCCTGGGAAGGGCCCAGCATTTAGGAGCTCTGTATATACAGCCTCTCTGCCTGACAGCCTCCGGCATCCCCGGCTTAGCTGCCACCCCTCTGAGTATTTGTCATTCATATTTAAATTCTGTGCATACGTGTATGTGTGTGTGTGTGTGTGTGTGTGTGTTAGCATGCATTGTGAAGGTGTATGTGAGAGGCAAGTGTGTGCACACACGTGGAGACCAAAGCTCAACTGTATGTGTTGTTCCTCTGGAATCATCAGCTTGATGTTTGAATCAAGGCTCTCACTGGGACCTGGGGCTCACCAATCGGCCAGGCTTTCTCCACCTCCCCAGTTCTGGGATTGTAGGCATGTGCCACCAGATCCTGCTTTAAAAAACAAAAACAAAAACAAACAAACAAACAAAAACCAAAAAACAAACAAACAAAAACAGAGGCTGGAGAGAAGGCTCAGCTGTTACGAGCACTGGCAGCTCTTCCAGAGGCCCCAGGTTCAATTCCCAGTACGCACGAGGCAGCTTACAACTGTCTGGAATTCCAGTTCCAAAGAACCTGGAACCCTCTCACAGACCTTCATGCAAGCAAAACCATCAATGCACATAAAAATAAATAAATCCTCAAACAAACAAGACAAAACAGGGGTTCTGAGGATCAAACGCAAGCCCTCATGTATATGCATCAGGCACTTCACCAGCGGAGCCATCTCGCCAGAACCCCTCTAGGTCATTTCTCATTCATCCTTTGTACTTCAGGTCAGGTGACATAGGGAAGACCTTCTGAACCCCCAAGGCAGAGCATACCCCTTTATATACTAAGTGTCTGTCCCTTTATTACACTCAGCACAATAGTAATATTGCATCTGCCAGCGTAATTGCTTGTGTAATGTGGGTGGGCCTGGCTTTTCAGACTAGAACTCCCACGGGGTGGAAACCATCTCTGAGTTTCCCCATTATAGCCTCCCCCACACCCCACACAGCATCCACCAGAATGAGTGAAGGAGAGGGTGAACCCATTAGCTAACTGGCCCAGCCTCTGCACACTCCAGAACCTTCTCACACCTAGGACAGGGGAGGTGAAGCTGTCCATCTCCAGCCTCCCTAGTCCAGTCTCACTTCTGAGAGTGTAACTGGCATCTCTAGTGATGTGTGGAGACTTCTGGGGTACACTGTTCTCACCTCTCAACACATTCTTCCCCTCTTACCCCTACTCTCAGCCATCAGTGCTACCACACCCTGCTTTTTATCGTTGATTCTGGGAACCAAACTCAGGTCTTCATGCTTGTCCAGCAAACCCTCTACCTCCCAGCCCACACCATAATCTTAAGAATCCAAAGATAAAGGGTTAGGGGAAGCAAATGTGATTTCACACACACACACACACACACACACACACACACACACACAGTGAATCAGTGAATACACACATTCTTGTTTGCAGGCTGGACCAGGACTTCATTTCCTTCCTTCGGCTTCACTGGCTGTGAGGGGTGATGCTTCTCACCTCACCAGAACCTGATGGCCTAGGTGAGTGCTGACAAGATGACCAGAGGATCTGCAGCATCCTGACCCTCTCCTGCCTTGGCCCCCAGGTGTAGCTGCTGGTGTAGATGGATGGAGGGGAGCAGGATAGTTAGACAGGGTCCAAGCCAGGGCAAGCAGGGCAAGCAGGATTCATTATGTGACTCCGCTCATCCTGCAGGGGCCACAGTGTGACTGACCGCAGGAATGTGAACAGGGCTGCCAGGTGTGTGACCTGAAAGCCATACTGATGCACCAAGGGTCTTCAAGGTGGGGGACAGAGTTGAGGATGAAAGAGAAGATGGACCAGGAGCTCGTGGTACCTTTATTCCCAGCACTCAGAAGGCAGAAAGTTCTCTGTAAGTTCAAGGACAACCTCGTCTACAGAGTGAGTTCCACCCAGGACAGCCAAGGCTACACAGAGACACTGTTTTGAGAGAGGAGGACGGGGCTAGGAGCCAGGGCTGGTAGTACATACCCACCACCCTGTCAGATTTCGTGGAGAAGATCCTGCTAACAGTAAATTTCAACTTGATCCTTGTAGGTCCTAACAAAAGCATGTTTGTCAAGATAGGAAGACAGTACATGTACTGGGTTCAAGGTGTTACCTTAATTTAACTTCTGATCATTCAAAAGCTGATGTGTGAGCTTTTTCCAGTATCCACTGACACTCAGACCCTGCAGAGTTTTGGGTGAACCTCATTACTGGAGTGAGCTAGATACCAAGACCGCTGTAAGAAAGGCTGCTCTCTGCCACTCTTCACAGGGAGAACACGTCTTTAAAGGTGGTAGGCAGCACACCAGGGTGGATGTCCTCAGGAGCAACCCCAATGAGGGACTTTTCTCCTTTCAGAAGAAGATAACTGATTTCTGTCAAATGACAGCACCTTGCTTTGGCTCATTTAACCTAAGAAAGAGACCTAGACTTTGTGGGGCTGAGGTCTGGGGCTCCCAGCGAGTTACCCAACAGTGGTGGGAGATAGGTAGAGTCTGTTCACCCTAGGCACTGCCCCGCAGGATCTTTGGGGTAGGTCACATCAACTCTCTGAGCCCTAGTTTCCTTCTTGAGTAGAGGTGAACGTAGCATGCACGCAAAGAGAGCACGTGCCAGGGACTTCATTATTTCTTCATTTTACAGTTTAATTTCTATGCGCATGTGTACGATGCGTGTGGGAGCATGCATGCCACAGAGTTGACATCAGAGGGAAATCTGGTGAAGCTGCTTCTCACCTTCCACCCTTATGTGGGTTCCTGGGGTGGAACTTAGGTTGTCAGACCCAGACAGCCAGCACCTTTACCGGCTGAGCCGTCTTGCTGGCCCACGTCTGAGTCTTTATAGCTATGACAGCATGGGTGGGTATTCCCAAAGTGGCAGCTTCCACCCCAGCAGCTGTATGCTTGGCTTGGTTTTTGACAAGTGTGTGGGGTGTCGCTCTGGGTCTCTGGTCTTCCCTTTGGATATTTCTGCCCTGTAAATCTCCTGCCTTTGGGCCTTCTTCTAGCTGACTGTGCAACTGCGGTCTAACAGCTCAGGCAGCCTGTGTTTGTAAACATGTTCCCAGGTTCACTGGGTTAACAATGGGCCCAGGAATTCTCTCTCTCTCTCTCTCTCTCTCTCTCTCTCTCTCTCTCTCTCTCTCTCTCTCTCCATATATATATATATATATATATNATATATATATATATATATATATATATATATATTACATTTAAATTTATTTTTGTGTAGGTGTATGCTATGGCATGCATGTGGAGATCACAGGACAACTTACAGAAGTCAGTTTCTCCTACCATGTAGGTCCCAAGGAGTAAACTCAGCTCATAAGCCTTGGTGGCAAGTGCCTTAATCCACTGAGCCACCTTGCTGGCCCCTGAATCTGCAATGTCATGAGCTCCTCAACTGATAGGCATACAAGAGATGAGTCTTGGGGCAAACCCTGCAACTGAGAACTCAGGCTGGTAAGGAGAACCAAGGCTGGCTGCTGTATGAGAGCTGTATTCCTAGTCAATCTGAAGTGTCTTCCTAAAAATCAGAGTTGACTGAGAATGTAAGAAGCCATCTGGGTAGAGCTATAACCTGGGAGCTCAGAAATCTGAGACATAAAGACTGGGAAGACTGGGCCAGCTTGGGCTATGTAGCCAGACCCCCAAAAAGGAGGTGGAAGAGGAGGAAAAGAAGGAGGAGGAAGAGAAGAAAGAGGAAGAGGAGGCAGAGGAGAGGAGGAGGGGCGGAGGAGAAGGTAGCTGAGGGGATGGCTCAATGGGTAGAGTACTTGCTGAGCAAGCATGAAGACCTGAGTTTGAATCTCCACAACCCACATAAAAGCTAGAAGGGTAGCTCCTGTTTGCAACCCCAGTGATTCCGCAGGGAGATGGAGATGGGACGTGTGGCTGGAAGCTCTGACCATTGGCTTGGTCTGTAAAGCAGCAAAACAAGAGATCCTGTCTCAAATAAGATGGAAGGCAAGGAGGACACTAGAGATTGCCTTCCTACTCTCATGTGCTCCATGACAACTGTACATTTACATACACACACACACACACAAACACACACACACACATATACACATATACACACATACACACGCACAAGTTAGTAACAAAAGCCAAAACACACCACACTTGGAATAAGCTGCCCAGAGTAGAAGTGAACTGTGGTCCGGGAAGGTGTAAAAGCAGACATTGGCTCCATACTGGGTAGAGTCAGGAGATGAGGACCCAGACATTAGCCCAGGGTTCACTGGAAACCTTTTGCACAGCCCTTATCTCTCAGGACCATGCTGCTAGGTCATGCCATTCGGTGGCATCCCTTATAGAGTGGGGAGTGTCATGGTTTAAGTTTCGTATTTGAGAAGGGAACACATGTTCTGTGAGCCCTGATGGGAGCCAGGATATGAAGAATTTTGAAACCATCTGACTTCGCCAGGAGAGCCCCCGACTTTGCCTCAGCAGACTGTCACCTTGCCTTTGCTTCTGGCTCCTTCTCTGCCCTCCCCTAATAGTACATAACTGACACAAAGAGCCAGGGGCTGAAGAGGGGCCTTGGAGCTACCATCCACAGAAACCGTGCCTAACGCCCCATGTAATCACCACCATGTGTCTCTGTCAAGAGCTGGCTTCTGCTTCAGTGAGGTCCCTGGAAATTCTTCATCAGACCCTCTGCACAGGAAACAAATGGACAAGTTAGGATGGTAGCAAATCTCGCTGTCCTTCTGCTGACAAAGGCCTCATTTGCCAAAACAGCTCGGCAGGGACAAAGGGGAACCATTTCTGAGCAAGCACTTTAAAATGTGGGGTGGGAGGAGGCTGCAGAGGGATCTAGCCAATGGCTTGAGAACAAGAGAGTTCACATGCCAGTTATTAAGGATCTGAGGCAGAAGTGGTGGGGAGAAGGGAGCATTTGCCTGGACTTCCTTTCCCCCAACCTATTCATTTCCTATGAACCGTGAACTGAGGTTTCTGAAAGCAAGCCCGCAGACCTATGGACTCCTTAGAACTTCCTGATTGTGGAAGGTGAGAATGTTGCCAAACCAAAGCCAACACCATCTTGTGACATCGTTAGTCCTCTCAATAGCCATTAATCACCTTCCTCTGCATCCGACCTAAGACCTGTGGGACTATCAGGAAAGACTTTAGGAATGTATTAACTTGGCAGGCCATCATCACCCCCAAGGGCAAGAATGTCGTCAGAGAACATCCGAGATCTACAGCAGGATCTCCCACTTGGCTGTAACCTCGTGTCCCAGCAATGTGTTTGACAAATGTTTTGATTTGTAACTGCCTTGTGTTTGGTAACTTTGTAGGTTCAGGTCACCACATCCATGGTGGCACATGTCATTCAAGGCAATCTTAGTCTGTGTCACTCATATTTGGCTTGGAATAAAATCTCTCTTATGCCCTTTGGAGAGAAAGAGATGCTTCCATATGGACACAGCAAAGAGCACCTTCTCTGGCACCAGGCTTGGACATTATTGTCTCAACCTGCCTAGGTGTCTTTTTTTCTTAGTTCTAAGCTGGTAAGTCTCGGCACAATGGTGTGCATCTTTAAACCTAGCACCTGGGAGGCAGAGGCAGACATGTCTCTATGACTTGGAGGCTAGTCTGGTCTGCATAGACTGAGCTCCAGGCCAACCCAAGACGCATGGGAAAAAATTAAGGGGGTAGGTTATATTTTACCCCACCATTATCCTTGGAGACCAGAGTCTTTGGAGCAGTGAGTGCTTATTCCTGTGGCTGCCTCTCTCCCTTGTCAAAAAGACACCACCAGTTTCTGAGCACCAGCTATCTTTGTGCCTTGTAATAGCAATTTTAAGAACAGCACCCCAAGGCCACACATAATGGCTTGTGCTTTTAACCCCAGTACCGGGAAGCATTTGTGATTTAGAGGCCAGTTTGCAAAGTGAGTTTCAGAACAGTCATAGGTACCTAATGAGACCCTGTCTCGAAAAACAAAAACGAAAGCAAAAACCTAAAACACCCCTCCCCCAAAAATATCAAACCCAAACAACCAAAGAACAAAGACAAAAACCAAACAATGAAACCAGCAAACCAGCAAATAACCAGCCAACCAGCCAGCCAGCCACCCACCCACCCAACCAACCAACCAACCAAACAAACAAACACAGAAATACCCGAAAAACAGTAGCCTGGACAGGAGCGATAGCTCACTTGGTAAAGTGTTTGACATGCAAGCAGGAAGACCTGACTTCAATATTTCCACAACAAAGGTCTAAAAATCTGGGCTTGGTCTCAGCGCTGGGGAGATAGGGACAGGCAGATCTCTGGAGCCCCTCTCCTCCCCTTCCCTTCCCTCCCTTCCCCTGTTCTCCCCCTCTCCTCCTCTCCCCTCTCCTTCCTCCCTTTCCCTTTCCTTCCCTTCTCTTCCCTTCCTCTTTCTTCCCCATCTCTTGCTACACAGCCTAGCCTAATTGGTGAGCTCAAGGTTCAGTGACGACAGACCCTGTCTCCAAAACAAGGTCAGCAATTAAAGAAGGCAAGTGACCTCTCCCTCTGGCCTCCACATGTGTGTATAAATGTGCACAGGTTTTGTCCCCCGCCCCCTCAAAAAAAGTAAGAGGCCACAGGCACACACAGACACAGTGCTGAGAACACCACATGCATGCCCTCAAATGTTCATAAAGATTTTGGTTCCATTTTTGAGTGACATAAATGAAGCACGGGGTGGCCAAGTGACTCGTGAGGTGTCTTAACTAACACCTACCTGTAGCTGGGTCACCAGGAACAAAATCACAAGGAACATCACCTCACCTGAAGGAATGAGTCTGGGCTCTGGCTCCTGCCTGGCATTAGAACTGTTCTTAGAATTCTATATTATGGTTCATGCTGTGAAATGTAGGTCACAAGGCAATCCGAGCTCTCTCTATCTGTGACGAGTCTCCCCAACATGTTCTTGTCTTCATCGCCAGGACACATATGACAAACAAACAAACAAACAAACAAACGCCTCTGTGTAGTCAGTTTACAACCCTAAGATGGAGGGCTTATCTTCCCTTGCCTGGATGGACTCAGGTTAGTCACAGGCTGCTCCAGGAGGGAAGCCAGTGTCAATCTGACAGTGAAGAGATGTGGCACGGCTGGGCGGCTGGCCTTGGAGCCTGGGAAGGGCTGTGAGCCAAGGAATAAGAGCAGCCTCCATGGAGGAGAAGCAGGAAGCAGATTCCCCTGGGGCTCTCTGAGGAACTCAGGGAATCCATCCAGGGCCTACCTCTCTGCGGGCTGTTAGGTTTGAGGGCCAAGTGGTCCCCATTGCAGGCTCATGTGTTTGAATGCTCAGTGCCCAGCTGGAGGCGCTGTTCTGGGAGGCGATGGAATCTTTAGGGAAGTGGGCCAGGACGGAGGAAGCAGATCTGGGGCGTAAGCGTTTTTGGGTTATAGCTACGTGTGCTTCCAGCTGGAGTTCTTTGTGTCCTGATTCTCCGGATGTGATTCACCCCTGCAGCCATGAGCATTTGGCCACTATACCTTCCTTGGCATGATGCCCCCCTAACCTTGAGCTGAAATAAACCTGCCATCCCTTCAGTTGCTCCTTTGAGATATCTTAATCATAGCAGTAAGGAAACAATACACAGTGTTGCAAGATAATAAAGCCCCATCATGGGACTCCCTAACCCTGCAATACTTTGTTACAGGGAGACCCTGTCTCAAAAATAAATAACTGTAACAATAATAATTAAGGAAAGACAGGCCATGAATTTGGAGACAAGGAAAGGGACCTGGGGGGGGGGGGTAGTGTGGAGGGGAGAATGGTGTAAATGCAGGATACAAATATGAAATTTTTTTAAAAGCTAAAAAGAGAAAAATTAAAAATAGAAATAAATTAGAAAATAAATTCATCTCAAATGCATTTGAGCTGGAGAAAGAGCAGAAGTGAAACAAACATGATAATAAAAAGTCAAACCCCCAAATGTAACTGGATTAGAGTGACTAGCAGTCTGCAGCCAGGGGGCTGGCTCTGGGTGCCACCTTCTGTAGATGTCACCAGGGTTTGTTTCTGCCACCTCTCAGCTTCTCTTTCTTTTCTCTATGTCACGAGATGGTTAATCTTCACTGTCAACTTGACTGGATTTAGCATCACCATGGAAACACATCTCTGGGCATGTCTATTAAGGTGTTTCCAGAGAGGTTTAACTGAGGAGGGAAGGCCTGCCTTGAGTGTGTGTGTGTGTGTGTGTGTGTGTGTGTGTGTGTGTGTGTGTGTGTGTCTCGGGGGGTGCACCACTCCCTGGGGTTCTGTCCTGGCCTTAATAAAGAGGAGAAAGAGAGCTGAGCACCAGCAGCCATCTCTCTGGACTTCCTGACTTCAGTTACTATGAGACCAGCTGCCTCAGGCTTCTGCCACCATGACTCCCCAGCCATGAAGGACTGCACCTTCAAACCGCAAGCCACACCAATCCCTTCTGTCCCTACACTGCTTCTTATCAGGTGTCTTAGGTAGGGTTTCCATTGCTGTGAAGAGACACCATGACCAAGGCAACTCTTATAAAGGACAACATTTATTTGGGGCTGGCTTATAGGTTCAGGGGTTTAGTCCATTATTATCAGGGTGGGAAGCATGGTAGCATCCAGGAAGGTGTGGCACTGGAGAAGGAGTTGAGAGTTTTACATCTTGCTCTAAAGGCAACTAGGAGAAGATTGGCATCCTCAGGCAATTAGGAGTAGGGTCTCAAAGTCAACTCTCACAGCGACACACTTCCTCCAACAAGGTCACACCTCTTAACAGTGCCACTCCCTGAGCTAAGCTGCCGTCTTTGGATTCTGGTCAGGTCTCATGTGACCATTTCAGAATCAATCATGAGGGGATGGGACTGGAACACTCTGATTGGTTGGGCCTGTGTCATCTGCTCACATGGGTAGATCAGACAGGCCTTCTAGTGTTGTAGTAAATATTTAATATCAGTTGGTGATTTCTGCCCCACCTTTGATCATTTAGTTCCCAGATAAAAGACACAAAACTTTTATATGTATAATAAGCCTTAATCAGCACTAGAACTGGGAAGATATCAACTCTCTATGTCTAATTTGTCTTCTTCCCTGTAAACAACCCCAAAATATGACTTGCTATGTTCTGCCTGGGCTGCTCTGGCTCCGACTGGCCAACCCTCATGGCCAGTTCTCACAATCCCTTACCCCACGGCATCTTCCTATTTTAACTCTCCTCTCCTTTTTTTTTTTTTTTTTTTTTTTTTTTTTTTTGTCTTGTGGTCCTGCCTCAGACCCCATGCCTACCCAAGGAACCGAAATAATGCCTACCTCTCATCTGCCCAGCTTTAAGCTGTAGGCGTCTTTATTTAACCAATAGTTTTACATTAAGGAGCAAGGTTACATAGCATCGCTTGGTGTACCTGAGGACTTCCTTGTCCCTTGGGGGGCAACCAGACCTCAGGGATCAGTATTTAGCATCACAGTACATAACAACAGACCAAACCTCAACACTCTAGAGCCACACAGGCTGGTAGTTAGTGAAGGACAATCCTCATGAACAGAGTGGAGTCCTGAAGGAAAGGGAGAAAGGCTGAGTAGTGTTTCCTCCAAACTGAATCATTCCCTCAAGGAAGAGGAGGAAAAGGAGGAGGAGAAGGAGGAGGAGGAAGAAGAAGAGGAGGAGGAGGGGGAGGAGGAGGAGGGGAGGCTTACTACATTTAGGAGGTAAACAAACTCACAAGTTTAGGAAAGCTGAAACTGGTAAGATTCACCAGCCCCTCCTTAGAGTCACGGGAAGCAGTAGACAGCCACCAGACAAGAAGACTCCGACCATCTAAGCTGCTGAAAGGATATTTTTGGACCCAGGGAGATGCTTCCTTGTGGTACAAGGAGCTCCAGGGTCCCAGCTTTTGTGAGTCTGGGTGAGCATTTCAGAGATATAGCTCCTTTCCAGTCATTCCTACTCCTGTAAGTGACCCCTCACCCATCCTCCTGTTAGTAACTCCCCCCAAAACTCATTGGTGGTCACTTCATGTGGCTCTATGCCCCTCACCTGGCCTGGGCAGCACTGCAGAGTTGGCCATGGTGGCATGGGTGCAGGTGAGCAACGGGAGAGCTGACCTTGCCCCTTGCCAGCTGCAGCGTTGGTTAACCTAGCCAGGTCAGTGCTGGACAGCTGGCCCTGGTGGTATGTGTTAGAGAGCAGGTGAACTGACCAACTCAGCTACCACCCAGGTCCAGGGCTCTGAGTTGGTCCACCCAAACGTCTACCTCTGAACTGCTGGAGCACATGAAAGGGCCGGTTCTGCTGACCCAAAGCTGCAGGATCTCCATGACACAGGACAACAGCAGGGTATCTGAGAGGAGTCCAGGTGAGGATCCAGTATTGATGGTATGGCAGAAGCCAGAGCCTTGAACCAGACCAATGACTCACTGCATTAAACATCTGCAAGAAGTGTGGATGAAAGGTTTTACTGTGGAGCACACTGTGACACACTACAGCTTCCATGATGAGATGCCCTTATGTTTTGTTTTATTTTATTTTTATTTTGTGTGTTGTTTTCTCTTGTGGGGGAGGTTGCAAGGGCAGCGGATGGCTATGAAGGGGCTGGGAGATGAGTAAGACTGGGGTAACAGAGGCAACAAAAATAATCTAGGCTACAGGAGACCCTGTGTCAGTCCATCCCCACTGACCCCAAACAAGAATCTGGACAACAGCAACACACTACAGC
Organism: Mus pahari; assembly: GCF_900095145.1. NCBI lineage: Eukaryota > Metazoa > Chordata > Mammalia > Rodentia > Muridae > Mus > Mus pahari. Next base: position 25,523,526 of record NC_034603.1, on the reverse strand, counting down.
AAACCAAAGGGAAGTGTGAGCATGCCTGCTCTGAAAGCCCAGGGAGACATGGCGGTCACCTGCCAGAGGCTCTTCTCGGGGTGGGTTGACAACTTGTATCCTATGATGGACATCTGAGATAACCATTTCTCTGACTGACATTAGTGGCAACCAAGCAGGTGTCATTAGAGTGGAAGTCACATGTCCTGATCACACAGCTGATCTAAGGGATCCAATGAGACACCGAAACCCACTTGATCCCCAGCTGGGTGAACTTACGGTCTCTTTGATCAACAGTTCGGCCTCAAGCCTCTTCAGTCAGAGGGAACGCTCAGCTTTTTACCCTTTTCTGAGTTTGCTGGATGACTCTTAGCTTCCCCATCTTCCTTTTTTTAAGTTTCAAGATCCATTGTGTATTCCAGAAGCATCCAAGAGTCATCTCATAGCCAAAGGCCCCCAGGCAGAATTTCCAGTGCAACACAAAGTGTTCTGGGAGACGAACTTCCCCCCAGGCAGCTGTCCAGGACAGTGAGCTGGGAGGTGGTGCCTGCATGAGGATCACTGGCAAGAGCAGGTCAGGCAGAACAGGACGATGTTAAGACCGCAAATGGGTTCTGAGAAGTGTCTGCCTGTGGGTAATTATCCTGCACTCCAGATCTCATAAAGAGGTTTCAAAGACCGGTTCTCTGGGGACTGTTTTATCAAAAGGGATTTAACATGAGGAAAAGCGTCTAGATCAAACTCAGCTACTAATTGAAACAGCAAGATCTGGAAAAAAAAAAATCTTAACAAGAGTTTTTGAAGCAGCAGAGAAATGAGGTGGACATGCAGATTGACCAGATACCTCAGGGCAGTCGGTGGGGTTGGGGACTACGGACTTGGAACCTAAACCTGCTGGCTGGTGTGGGAAACACGGGGCACCACCTACTGTCTTTATAATTGAGTCGCTTATTTAAGGCAGCCCATCATTCATCATTTGCCAACCACACTCTTCATTCACTGCATGCTGGGACTGAGTGAGCACCAGGCCTGGCCTGCCTCAGTCGCCTTGCTGGATAGGGAAGGTGTTTCTTTTAGAAGCTTGTGGTACTCAATCCCCCCACTCGGCCATCTTAGCTGGAGGGGCCGCTTCCTCATCTCCCTACCCCTGTGTTCCCCCCCCCCCCCGGAAACCCCATCGGTTCATTTCTGATGGTTTGGTTTTACTCTCAGGGCAAATTGGGAGTAAGAGTCTGAAGCCTGGAGATATAGCTCTGTTGGTAGAGGGCTTGCCTGGCAGGCATGAGGTTCTAGATTCTGTCCCCAGCAAGAGTAAACTGAACATTATTGTGCATGCCTGCAATCCTGGGGTTTAGGAAGTGGAGGCGGGAGGATTAGGAGTTCAAGGTCATCCTAGGGTAGCATCGAGAGTTCAAAACCTGCCCGGGATGTGTGAGACTTATCCTTGACTTAAAAAGCAAACCCAACAACAACAACAAAATGTCTACTCATGGACAGGAAGAATGCCGTCCTTCCCTGGCTCTCCCAATATCCACACAGTGATCAGATCTTGGCCTTGACTCTCACAAGCTGTGTACCTGTGAGCAGGTAGCTACAGCCACACTTTTCTTCAGCTTCCTTATATGTGAATTAGGATAAAATGTGTGAGCGCAGGCAAGATGACTCAACAGGTAACAGTGCTTGCCACTAACCCTAACAACCTCAATTTGACCCCCCAGAAACCTCATGGGAGAGAAAACCAACTCCTAAATATATAGAAGATGTTTGGCAGGTGCGTGAAAACATTATAATTAGAGCACAGGGTGTGTGTGGGGGGGGAGCTATTTATCAGAAGGTAGCTTGCCATGTATTTGAGTAGTTGTAGGCTTCTGGTTTGCCTCTCCCAAATAGAATACCTGAACTCCAGCAGAGCTGTCTGACCCATCCCTATATCCCCAGCCTTACTCAGTGTCTCACTCACTGTTTTTTTGTGATGTTCTAAGGAATAAAAGACCCACCCCACAGTGCATGGTGGGTTTGGGGGTTGGGGAGAGTGAGGGATGCTGGAGAGAACAAATGCTCTTTGGAGATTGCCCCCCAAACACCTCCAGCAGCTTCCTGTACTTGAAGCCACCATGAAAAGCATCCTTAGAATGGAGGCAAGCAGGAATCAGGAGAGATGTAGAGCCCGGCCTCAACCTTGGCTCTATGCTGTAGCATGCCCAGGGAAGGGAACAAGAAAGCAGGCAGGGCAGGTAACGGGAGCCCACGGGGAGGCAGAGGCAGGGTGAGCAATCAGAGATGCTCCAGGTGGACATTTAGGAGTCTGAGACAGAGAACCGGGGACACCTATGGTTGATAGACACACGGTAGAAGCTGAAGAAGCAAAGGAGGGAAGACAAGTATTGGGCCTGGCAGGGAATCCTCCAAAGGCTGACAGGCAGGCTGGTGATTTATGAGCAGTGAGCCGTTTCCTCACAGCAGAGCCTCCAGAGAAGCGGCTGGAATGGAACTCCCAGCTCTCAGAGTTGTGGAGATCTCGGTGCCTAGGAAGGAGTTCAGCCTCCCTGCCTATCTCACATGCTTTAAACAGCCACCGGTGAGAGCAAATTGGTGGCTCAAGCCTGGAATTCTAGCATCAGCTACATAGGGAGCACAGGGCTATGTAGGCTTCCTTGTCTTACACATCCCGTCCCAAACATGGAGACCTACACAGGAAGTTTTGACTCAAGATTGATGGCATTGACTGGTCTCCACTCCTCCCCTTTCCTCTCCTCTTCCCTTCCTTCCTCCTCTTCTCCTTCCCTTCTTTCTTCCCTCCTCTATCCCTATCCCTCCTCCTCCTCCTCCTCTTCTTCTCCTTCCTCCTGTTCTTTCCTTTTTGAATTATTCAGCATACAGAAAATACAAGGCACACAGGGCCACAGAGACCCAGTAAGACGTGATTCTTAACTTCTAAAGTGTCCTCAGTGGCAGCTCGTGAGCGGAAAGAACCCGTCAGCAGGATGAGGGGTCTGGTGGGGTTCTGCTTACGACATCAGTATTTAATTTTGTTTGTGTGAGCTTCCTGGGTATGTGGAGAGGCAGGCACGAAATGAGCAGGGCGACAATGATCAAATTTGCAGCTGAAGCCTTTCGGCGGATGAGTAGAAATGGAATCTGAATGGACACTGAGGGGCTTGTTTCATCTGAATGAATGTGAATGAGGTGGTCCTTATTTTACTTGGGGGGGGGGGAATGAGATGACTCTGTGAATAAAGGAGCTTGCTGCCAAACCCGAGTACCTGAGTTCGATACCCAGAATTTCCACATTGCCAAAAGAGAGGATAGACTCCCCACAGTTGTCCTCTGACTTCCACACAGGTTTTGTAGCATGGGGGTTCTCTCTCTCTCTCTCTCTCTCTCTCTCTCTCTCTCTCTCTCTCTTTCTCTCTCTTATAATAAATGTTGAAATGAAAAGGAGGACTACCTAATGGTGTTTCAGAGCAGCCACTCTTAAACAGTAGGCACCGTTCGTGTCAGTTTCTCAAGTTGAAGCAAAGGCTCCAGTCAGGCCCAACACGTGAGTGCTTCCAGCAGTCCTCACATAACAGGTATTAGAGAATGTGGGAGAACTGGGCATGTTTGCATTAGATGCCAGCTCTACAGGGACATGTGGTGACTTCTTGTATCCTGTATGACAGGAGCAAGTAATTAGACCTTTTTTGGTGTCATTGTTTTGAAGATAAGTAGCCCGGGCTGGACTTGAACTTACTAGGTAGCTGAGGATGACCTTGAACCCCTGATCCTCCTGCTTCTCTCTCAAAAGTGCTGAGATTTAAGGCATGTGCCCCTGAGCCTGGATCAAGTGTTTTAGATCCTTTAAAGGCCTTCTGCCCACGTTTGCACAACAGAAATGATTCCTATCTCATTGCACGGTCATACATATTAAATGAGTTGTATGCATAAGAGCCTAGCCCATTGCACTGGGTACAGAGCTGTAAACAGTTACTTCCTGTAGGGACTGCAGTTGCTTTGGGGAGCACTTTCTGTTCTATCAGCAGGCCTAGCTGTGGAGGGATAGAAGCTTGCAGTATTTGGCCAGTGCTCTCTACGCAGGCAAGGACGAATAGGGAAAATTTTTTTCTGCATTATAAGGGCACACCTGCTACACATGTTGCAGAATGGAGCCTGCAGTTTCTGTATGGATGGCTCAGCACACATACTAATGCTTTGCTTGTTTTCAGTTTGCCCCTAGCCCAGGCGGTGCTGGGAGGCATACAGAACTGCCGTGGGCCAACATGAACCACGCTTACAGCTGCACAGAGACCAACAATGAGGGACAGATTCACATGGACGAAGCTGACCACCTAACCAGAGGGCCAGGGCTGAACTCTGGAATGACTGAGTTTTGTTCTATTCTCTGTATAACCGGCTGGCTGGAGATGGGATGAAAGGCAGTTTGCTGAGGTGTATTTCTGCTGCCTTTCTTGGACCGGCAGCTCTCAATGAAGTGCCACTTAAAGGTTTTGCCTAAGGTGCAGGTAATAACAGGTGGGCACACAGTTAGCTGCATCCCAGATGTGAGCATTTGTGAGAGCAAGCAACAGAAGCTGAAGCTCAGAGAGAGAGAGAGAGAGAGAGAGAGAGAGAGAGAGAGAGAGACAGAGACAGAGACAGAGACAGAGACAGACAGAGAGAGACAGAGAGAGACAGAGACAGAGAGAGACAGAAGGTGAGAGACAGAGAGAGGGAGAGAGAAAGAGAGACAGAGAGAGGGAGAGAGACAGAGCGAGACAGGGAGAAAGAGAGAGACAGAGACAGAGGGAGACACACACACACACACAGAGAGAGAGAGAGAGAGAGAGAGAGAGAGAGAGAGAGAGAGAGAGAGAAACAGACACTGTGGTGTGTGTAGGTGGGAGACAGAGATGAAGGCTGCTCTGTGCCCCAGGTTCCGACTTTCTGCCTAGAATCTAAGGACATCCCTCTAGCCTTGCCTACTAGAACTTCCAACACACCTTCCACAGGCTCCAAGCAGAACTTCAGCTAATCCCTAAGACCCAGAGATAGGCAGTTCACTTGGCCTTCATCAGAGAGCCAGTCCAAAACACTCACAGGAAGCTACCCCAAAGCCTAGCAGAGGCCAGTGAGGTCTTGCCAGGGCTTTAGCTTCAGCCTCTCCCAGCAATTGTCTCAGAGCCGCTGGGAAGTCGGATAGCTTCCTAGAGCTGCTCCTGGTCCTCAGGAGGAGTCCTGATCTGGTGGAAGCAGCCTTTGCATGAACAGCAAGCAGAGCTGTGCCTCTTTGCTGTCTGCTCTGAGTAACTGACTTGAACAACAGACCTGAGAGTCAGTCTGTATGGAAGAGTCCTCATGCAGGCTGCAACCAAGGGCCAGTGTCACTCAAAGGCCATCCCCAGCCATCTCTGCGTCTCTACAGTGACCACAGATGTGAGCTGGGGTTGCTTGCTCTGCCTGGAGTGCTTGCTGACAGCACTCATCAGGTGAAGGGAATGGCTGATCGATAGCAGTAACAATTTACAACCAGCGACCTGCTATTTAACCACAGAGTTCATTAGAGCAGTACCACAGTCATCATTATAACAGAAAGCATCCCTCGTGGCCTCCAGAGAGCAGAGGACTGTAAGTGCCAGGACTGTCAGCCTGTGGCTGAGAGAAAGAAAAGGAAAGAGGATCAAAATGTCTGAGTCAAAAAATTTGATGCCATTAATGTGCTGCGTTAATTAACTCGACAAATATCTTTGAGCGTCTGTGTTTGCCATGGCCTGTTTTAGCTGTCAAGGGCTTAGGAGTTTGACAAGGCATTTATCAATGTGTTTCCTTTCTATTGCTCTGTGTGTGTGTCTGTCTGTGTGTGCTATGTATATTTATGCATATATTTATGTGTGTGTTGTATGTGTGTTGAAAACTAGAGTCTTGAGCCGGGTGTGGTGGCGCACGCCTTTAATCCCAGCACTCGGGAGGCAGAGGCAGGCGGATTTCTGAGTTCGAGGCCAGCCTGGTCTACAAAGTGAGTTCCAGGACAGCCAGGGCTATACAGAGAAACCCTGTCTCGAAAAACCAAAAAAAAAAGAAAAAAAAAAAAAGAAAACTAGAGTCTTGTACAAGCTACAAATGCAGTCTACCACATTGCCAGCTCCCTTTTTAAAAAGCACCCTTTAATAAGCCCATCATGAACTTAGCAGCTTAATGTAGCACACATTTATGATATCAGGGGTCTGAGCATTGGTCCTCTCCAAGGGTGTCACTGAGAAACCATCCCTGGGCTGGGAAATGCTGTGTAAGCACCAGGAACAAAGTTCATATAATAACCCACATCAGAGGTAGATGGGCGTGTTGGCTGACCTACCATTCCAGCTTATGAAGTCGATGATAGATAATTCTTGTAAGCAAGCTGGCTGGTGGCACTAGCCATGTTAGATAGCTCTGGGTTTGATTAAGAGATCTGTCTTGAATGATGTGGAAGAGTGATGGAGGACGACTCTTGACATCAACCCCAGGCTTCACATACATGTGCATCCACACACATGCAACATATACACATGCATACATCACAGAGAGGGAGAGAGAGAGAGAGAGAGAGAGAGAGAGAGAGAGAGAGAGAGAGAGAGAAATGAAAAGATAAAAGACCCCAGCCCTGTTTGATGCTTCATCAGAAGTTGAGTCCTGTGACACAGTCCTGTGACAGGCAAGGATTCTAAGAAACCCATTAGTAGATAATTCATTGTTGTGAGACTTGTACAGAGCGTACTTGTACAAACACAGAGTGTAGAGCCAGCTGCACACATTGTCTATGTTTTGAGTGTGTGCATAGGCACCTGTACGTTTTAGCTTATTGCTCCCAGGCTCAAGAAGTAAGAAACAACATTGAGATATAAACGAGCCTAAGAGAGTGCGATGCAATCAAGGGCTATTGTGAACAGGAGTTACACAAGGCTGACTTGAAGCACCAAGTTTTACAGTCAGCTTTCTTCCTTAATAAGTAGGGTTACGGTTCAAGAAAAGCATAGCGCAACAAATAAACAAACCATTAATGTATTTAGACTACTTCGTGTTGCCATGACAAAATGCCGGAGTCTGGGTAGCTCATACAGTTAACAATACACCCCTGGTGCACACAAACAAATGAATACATAAAAGAATGGGAAAAAAAGAATAAACGGTGATGGCTGTGACACCACTAGGTCCCAGCTCTGCCATAACCTCCCAAGAGCATTGTCTCATATCCCAGCTCATTGCTGGGCATATGCCACTATGTGGTGTACGACTTCACTTGCAAATCTGTGTAGTTGTGAGGGTTCAGGTCCTTACAGACTGGGAAACAAAGAACTTCAGATCCCAATTAGTCGTTGGCTGAGTCAACTCTGTACCCTTCCACGTGACCATCCTAACGTGGTGACTTGGTTCCTGAGAGTCAGCAAAGGAGACCACCTAGCAAGATAGCAAGACACACCCCCTCCTTGTACAACATCACATCACCGCCGATGTCAAGTGTGGCGCACACTTGGAATCCCACGGTTTGGGAGTCTGAAGGAGGAGGCTTGAGACTTCCAGGCCAGCCTGGCAGAGTGAGATCCTGTCTTAAAAAAAAAAAAACAGACACTCGGCTGGAGAGGAGGCTCAGTGGTTAAGCAATGGCCATGTAAGCATGAGGACCTGAGTTTGGATCTCCAGACCCCGAAAAGGGCTTAATGATATGCTTGCAATTCTAGCTTCAGGAGGCAAAGACAAAGGGTCCCCAGAGCAAGCCAGCTAGTGAGACGGGCTGTGTCAGTGAGCTGTGGGTTTGATTGATGAACCTGGCCTCATGAATAAGGTAGAAGAAAAGTCAAGGATGATTCTGAACATCAGCCCTGATATGTACACACACACACACACACACACACAACATAAGGTAAATTGTTAGGGGTTGGTCTGATGCTGCTATGTATTCAAATGCTAAATACTAGCCTCCAAGATCTGGTTGCCCCCAACAAGCAAATCCTCACATACACCAAGTGACGCTAAGTAAACCTTGCTCCCCAATTTAAAAGTATTGGTTAAATAAAAGTGGCTGCCAGGCAGTGGTGGAGCACGCCTTTAATCCCAGCACTTGGGAGGCAGAGGTAGGTGGATTTCTGAGTTCGAGGCCAGCCTGGTCTACAAAGTGAGTTCCAGGACAGCCAGGGCTATACAGAGAAACCCTGTCTCGAAAAATCAAACAAACAAACAAACAAAACAAAAAACAAAACAAAAAAACAACAACAAAAAAATAAAAGTGGCTACAGCCCATTCCTGAGAATAGAGGTAGATAGGAAGTTTGAGTTTCCAGGCTTGGGGGGGTCTCAGGTAGGGACCATGAAGAGATGGAGAAGAGGAGAAAGAGAGGGAAAGAAGGAGCTTGGAGGAGGAAGAAGAGGGAAGGAACAGGAGATCTCCATTAGACATGATGGACCAGCAGCATGTGCCTGAGTGAAATCCACTCCCTGCCCCCCGCCCCCCACCCCCACCCCCTGCCCTCTGCCCCCCGCCCCAGGATAGACTGCTCGAGCAGAAATAACCTGGGAAAACTCAAACAGCAAGTATTTGGGGAGCACAGTTGGGGAAGTAGCTAGTCCAGCATTAGAAAATTAAACTAGGGGTAATTTACCTCGTAATTGCACTAGAGCTCAGTAAATAAATCCATAGGACACTGACTCACTTATTGGGGGGGGTGGGGTCTGGACCAGTCATATTAATAATTAAGAGGGTTTATTAAAAACAATTTTATAATGAATCCTAAAAACAAAGCAGAAATCATTATGTATGAGTCAGGTCTGATGCTCGTGCCTGTAATTTTGTAGCACTCAGGAAGTGAAGGCAGGGGGCTCAGGAGCTCTAGGCCAGATTGTGCTATGTAACGAGTTGGAGGCCAGGCAAGGTTCCAAGAGACCCCGCCTCTATAAAACAAACAAACAAACAAACAAAACACCCCATCATGTCCTCGTTCCAAGCAGAGACACTACTGGACTGGTTGGGCTCAGGTGGGCCCAGACAACACGATTTTGACAGTTCCCCATATTATTTTGATACCAGGTGACAGGGAAACTATTGCAACAGAGTAACTCCCCCAGGTTACAGATGGTGAGTTAGGCACACTTAGTTCAGAAAGGAAACATCTGTCAAAGGGTGCCCAGGTGTTCCTCGGCCAAACTGGAGTGAAGACCTCCAGGCGTGAGCTGGGGGTGCAGGGGAATTCTCTTACTGACAGAACTGGGGTGCTGTCTCGGTTCCTTCTCTTGTTAGTTCGGTTTGGTTGCTGCCATAAAACACTCTGGCCAACAGCAGCGTAGGGGAGGACAGGGTTCACTTAGACTACAGCTTCCAAGTCATACTCCGTCATTGATGGGAGTCAGGGCAAGAACTCGGGAAGGGCCTTACAGCAGAAACCATGGGGGAGGATACTTGCTGGTTCCTGGGCTCTGTGTGCATGCCCATGGAGGAGGAGGCCTCCAATGTGCCAGGCTTTTCTGCATCCATTGACAACCCCCATGGACAGGGCCACAGGCCAATCTGACCTGGGCAATACCTCAGTGGGGACTCCCTGCCCAGGTGATCCCCTCATGTGTCATGTTGATAGCTAAAACAATTTAGGACCAGAGGGCAGAGGTGGTAGATCTGTCAGTGGGACTTGGGGTGTCCGCAGACAGGAAAGTGGGGGAGAGGTAAAACCAAGCTTGGGTCTGCAGCTGAATCCCGGTATAAAGAATCCATCTACGACCTTCAAAATACTGCCACTGGGCAGGGCGTGGTGGCGCACGCCTTTAGTCCCAGCACTCAGGAGGCAGAGGCAGGCGGTCTCTGTAAATTTGAGGCCACCCTGATCTACAAAGGGAGTCCAGGGCAGCCAGGACTCTTACACAGAGAAACATTGTCTTGAAAAACCAAACCAAACAAACAAACAAACAAAAGTGTCACTAGCTAGGGAACAAGCCTGTGTCAGCATTTCAGATTCAAACCAAAACAGACTTCTTTCATCCATCATAACAAAAAAAGGCAGATAATGTCAGAGCCCCATCTATGGCAGATAATCCTCAGATCCCATGTGGCTAAAGATTGGCCCCATCGCCTGCACAGCTCCTGCTCTCCGTGTAGCTCACAGCTCCTGTAGTCTCCATGAGCCGCTCCTCTGAGTGAGGCTGCTGCCTGAAAGACGTTTTCAAACATGCCCTTTGCCAGGACATTGTCTGTCGAAGCAGGGAGAAGTTCACTCAGCAGGAACCAGCTCTGGCTGGGTTTAATCTAGGGTGTGCTTATTAGAATTAGGGTTTTAATTAAAATTGACATTTCAAAGACTACCTCTGAGGAAGTCCTGTGTTAGTTAAGAGCAAGCACATCATGGTGCCAGAGGTGTCCCGCCCCCATGAGAGTCCGTGGCAGCAAAATCATTGCTCTTTCTCGTCCTGGTGTGGGTGGACCTTTTGACACGGTAGCATCGGTGAAGACGGGTGCCTGGGATGGAGGTGGGTCTGTCATGCCCTCTGGAGGCCAGGACTTCCCTGTGGCTCTGTACTTTGTGTTGGCTCTTCTGAGACTCAGTTTCCTCACATATGAAATAGACTTCTCACTATCTACTTGGGGGTGGGGGGTAGATTTATTTTATTTTTAATTATGTGTATGTCTCTCTGTATGTTTCAGAGAGAGTGGGAGAGGGAGAGAGAGAGAGAGAGAGAGAGAGAGAGAGAGAGAGAGAGAATACATTCTGATGAGTGCTGACCAAATCCTTTTCCACCCAACCCAGGAGCTCACTTTTCTCCCCTGTAGAACCTGTGGCTGCACCTCTCTCCGCAGCTCAAGGGAAGCTGCTGTCCCCCGTTCTTCAGGAGCAAAAGTGAGGAGTGGCTTTATTAAACTGGAGTCTGAAGGTGGAGGGCACCTGGGGTTCTCCTCTCCATTCTTTCTTTTGAGATATTTATTCCACTGAGCTCAGTGTCCCCGGTGAGAAACACAAGGGTCATGCAGCCACCACTGCCACCACTGCCACCTTCATTGCACCAGGAGGTGGAAAGAGCCTCCTGCAGAAGCTGCCTGAAGAGGGGTGAGGGAGAGGAAGCTTCGTCATGAGGCTGGAGGGAAACCCCGGGTACCAGGAGACTTAGCTTGTGAGCAGCCCAGGACAGGATTCATCTGAGACTCATGGTCACCTTGAAAGGAGGGTAAGGTCACCCATAGGGACCAAGCCAGCCACCATCCTTCCTGAAATCACTTAGCTGAGAAGCCAGGACTGAAAACCAGGGAAAGAAACTGAGGCCAGAGCCGGGCGTGGTGGCACATGCCTTTAATCCCAGCACTCGGGAGGCAGAGGCAGGCAGATCTCTGAGTTTGAGGCCAGCCTGGTCTACAGAGTGAGTTCCNGAAGGAAGGAAGGAAGGAAGGAAGAAAGAAAGAAAGAAAGAAAGAAAGAAAGAAAGAAAGAAAGAAAGAAAGAAAGAAAGAAAGAAGAAAGAAACTGAGGCCAGAAAGGCCACACAACTATATAGATCATGTGCTCCCTTTGGAACAAGACCCATAGAAAGCTTTGGAGGCTCTGTTGAACTTCTAACAAGGAAGGAAGAGAAAGGTCATGGGGCTCTTCAAGAAGTCAAGAGGTAAGTTGGTGGTGCATGCCTTGAATTCTAGCACTCAGGAAACAGAGGCAGGTGGATCTCTGTGTGTTCAAGGCCAGCCTGGTCTACATTGTAAATTCCAGGATAACCAGGGCTACACAGAGAAACCCTGTCTCACCAAACAAACATACAAACTCAAGAGGCTGGAAGTCCTTCCTCAGGCCTCCTCAGCCCTTCTGGGAATTCAGCAGAGAGTTGGGTTAGGCTGTGGCCTGGAGGGAGTCATGGCTCACGGAGAAGGTATATTCCCATACCCATAATTCCCAGGCGACAAGTCAGTCCCAGAACCAAAGTCAAATCCTCCACGCACGGAGCTCTCTCTGATGACAACAGGTTGGCTTGGGCCCAGAGGAGGGACAGACCCTCAGAAACATTACGAAGTGCCTTGGCTAGATGAACAGGAAGCCCCCCCCTCAATTAACTGGCTAATTGATGAACTCACCAAACATTTAGTATTCATCAGATGCCCTGCCAAGCATTGTTTGTTCTCTTTGAAACGTGAAGGAAGCAAGCAAGGACCTCTCTCCTCCAGCCTAGCCCAACTGCTGGGGGAAGCCACCGTCACATCTTCTCAGTAGAGCCTCTGCTGCTGAAGGCTTAGTCTCGGGACACTTCGGTGACCCTTCAGGGCTCAGTCCAGCTGCCCCTTCCCTAGAAAGCCACCCTGATCCTCCTAGGTGACCACAATCCTAGCTGCTTCCCAACGCCTCTTCTGGACACTTCAAAGGCATGAGTGGCTCTGGTGACTCACTGTCTTATCTGTTTTTCCCACTGGCCTGTGGGCTCCATTCAGGCGAGGACCACCCTTGAAGTGCTGTTGTATCTTCGATTCCTAGAGTGCACACCATGCTCAGTGTGTCTGAAACAGAGCTGCTGTACTGTCATTCAGAAGCTGCTGCGGACCGCCCTGCGGTCCAGCTCCAGCCTGGTTCTTTATCCCAGCCACTGACTGTGATTTCAGATCTGAGCCATATCATTAACTAGCAATAATGAGTCCCTGGGCCAGCCTCGGAGCGTTGTAAAGGATACTGTGTTGGGAGGAGGTGGGAGGGAGGGGGATTTCAATGAGGGCTGGAATGGCTGTTGAGACAGAGGGGGTTAGTTCAGTTTCCTCAGATGTGGGCGCGTGACAGCTTCAGATTCAATTCTGCAATCTGATATCTCGGTCCCTGTTCTCATTCTAGAGTGACTGATTGGAGAGATCGAGAACTAGGGCTGTAGGTCAAGTGTAGTCCCTAAAGGTTATCCTAACCTCTGCAAGCTATGAATGTCACCGTCCGCAACAGAAGGTCATGTAGTTAAGGAAGTCAGGATGGAGCCTGCATATGCCAAGTGTGAATCAGTATAGTCCTTATAAGAGGCTGGGGGGAGGGGGGGCTGGCTACAATGAAGCCAGGAAGAGGACCAAGCTGACCACAGAGGAGACCATCATAAGCTGCAAAGAGCTCCTAGAGGCACTGACTTTAGCTTCACAAACCTAATCTCAGATCCTTGTCTCCACAACTCTGTGTGCTTATGTGTATACGTGTGTTTATGTATGTATGTATGTATGTATGTATGTATGTATGTATGTATGTGTGAGTGAGAGAGGGGAGAGAGAGAAATGAAGGGAGGGAGGGAGGGAGGAAGGGAAGGAGGGAGAGAGGGAGAAAGAGAGAGAGAGAGAGAGAGAGAGAGAGAGAGAGAGAGAGAGAGAGAATATGTTTGAGACAGGGTCTCATGTAACCCAGGCTGACTTCAAACTCACTGCATCAGAGGATGACCTTGAACTTCTGATTCTTCTGTCTCTACCCCCCACTAAGATTCCCTTTGGATCTTTAACCTGAAGGCTCTAGAGTTATGGAAGACTTTGATTCAATAAACTTCTCTCTGTGTGTGTCTCTGTCTCTCTCTGTGTGTCTGTCTGCCTCTCACCACCACCACCCACCTCTCTTCTCACAGTGCACCTGACAATCTGGGACCACCCCTCCCCCCACTACATCAAGCTGTACATCCAGTTCACACTGTGGAGTAAGTCTCCCTTCCCATCTACCTAGTCTTTCTTCAGGGTCAACTCCTCCAAAGCCAGAAGGAAGCTATGATAGGAACAGCATTTCCATTTAGATAGAGCTACCCTGTAGGACCCATGTCTTTCCCCCTGAAGTTAGGGACCATGTATGGATATAGTTCTGCTGAGGAGTTTGTCTGATTCCCTGTACTGTCTGTCCCCTCCTGGAAGGCCAGGCTCTGAGACTAGGCAGGTGAGATCCCTTGAGATTTGTCACCAACTATGCTGAGGACTGCCTGCCCTGAGCAGACTTACTCATCAAAGCTCTGGTTCGAGTTCCTTCTATCCATGTCAGATAGGGATGTGCCAGCTATTGACGTACCTGGGGGCTCCTTGTGCTTTGTGTTAATCTCTCCCTGGGGAAAGCTGAACTTGTGACAGGAGAGTTGTGAGGAAGCTTAGCAGCAATGTAATGAGACAGGCTCCCATGGCAGATGGACAGATAGGTCCTGTCTTCCAACACAAGCAGGCAGGACACATAATGCTGGAACTCAATGTCCCATATTCCATTGTAGACTTGACCTATGATGTTAGATCATCATGCAGGTAGGTTCCATTATTTGTGTGACCGTGTGGGCTATGTGCAGGGACAAACTCTGCTGTTGTGTTGGGAAACCTGAGTTTTGATTTTCTCACTGTCCTAAGCAAACTGGGTGGCTTTGGGCAGTCCCTCACTGTAATGGCACTTCAGTTCTATACTTTCAGAGAGCTGAACAGCGTGGTCCTTAAGTTCCCATGAGCCCAGTACTGGGAAGAGAAAGCAAGGCAAGTCGTGGATGGAGTATAGAGTCGGCTGTGGACTCTGCTAAGGAGAGGGTAAGGCATCACACCCTCTGCCTCTGAACAAGGTGTGGGACCATGGAGCAGGCCAGATGAAAAGGGGTCTGGGTATTAAACAGGAAGACTAGAGTCCTATGGAAGACTAACATTTTAGCAGCCAGTAATAATCACACAGAGAGATGGAGGAGGCAAAGGAGTCAGGGACTAGAATCCTGAGCAGAGGAGGAGACCTAGCGTGAGGGCTGGACCTAGAGTGTAGGCAGCTGTTTTGTAACCAGAGACAGAGACACAGAGGTGGGGAAAGGAGCATCCATCTGTCTGGTCTAGACATAGGGACATTATAATGGGGATCCAAGACCTTCAAGGGACTGGATCTGAAAAGCTAAAGGTGGGGTGGAGGTGGGGAGCCAAGAGTAAGGAAAGGAAAGTAACACAGGAGAAAGGGCAATAAACCATAACTGAAAGCTTACTACAGGGTGCATGCAGCCTCAGTGTTCTCATCTGTAAAGTGGAGCTGGCTCCCAGGACTGAGATGAGGATTAATAACGTACGGTGCCGCCAGTATGGCGCAGCTTAGTGTGGAGTTTGGAGCACAGGGGGGATGTTTAACAAATAACAATTCTAGTCTATTTTGGGTTGCTATAGCAATCTACCTGAAGTAAGGTACTTTACAACAGAAAAGAAGGCTAAATAAGTTTAAGCTTTAAATAACTCTAATTTTTGGAGGTTTAAAGTCCAAGACTGAGTTGTGAGTTCTTTAATCTTGATAGGATCTCGAGTTGCCTAGGAGACCAATCTCCAGGGACTGCTGTGAGGGAGGTTCTAGACTGGGTTCACTGAAGTGGGAAGACTCACCCTTACCACCCCATGGGCTGGAGTGCTCGACTGAGTAAAGGGAGAAAGTGAGCTGAGGACTAGCATCCTCCCCTCTCACCAGCATCCTCCCCTCTCACCAGCATCCTCCCCTCTCACCAGCATCCTCCCCTCTCACCAGCATCCTCCTCTCTCACCAGCATCCTCCTCTCTCACCAGCATCCTCCTCTCTCACCAGCATCCTCCCCTCT
>NC_034603.1:25480143-25507545 GCF_900095145.1 Mus pahari | reverse complement strand
CTCTCACCAGCATCCTCCCCTCTCACCAGCATCCACCTCTCTCACCAGCATCCTCCTCTCTCACCAGCATCCCCCTCTCTCACCAGCATCCACCTCTCTCACCAGCATCCTCCTCTCTCACCAGCATCCTCCTCTCTCACCATCATCCACCTCTCTCACCAGCATCCTCCTCTCTCCCAAGAGCATCCTCCTCTCTCACCAGCATCCTCCTCTCTCACCAGCATCCACCTCTCTCACCAGCATCCACCTCTCTCACCAGCATCCACCTCTCTCACCAGCATCCACCTCTCTCCCAAGAGCATCCTCCTCTCTCACCAGCATCCACCTCTCTCACCAGCATCCTCCTCTCTCACCAGCATCCTCCTCTCTCACCAGCATCCTCCCCTCTCACCAGCATCCTTCTCTCTCACCAGTATCCTCCCCTCTCACCAGCATCCTCCCCTCTCACCAGCATCCTCCTCTCTTACCAGCATCTGTCTCTCTCTGCTTCCTGACTGTGACATACTGTGACAACTGCCTCACATACCTCCACCTGAGACTTCCCCACCATGATGGACAGTGGTCCTCTTCAGCTGTGAGCCAGAGTATGCCCCTCCTCTCTTAACTACTTGCTGGGAAAGAAACTAAGACATGTGGCTTCCTCCCCTTGGCTGCTGGTGAGGACTCCTCCTGACACCTCAGATTTGGCAAAGAAGACCACTGTATGACTATATTTAGAACAGGCCAGACACTCTCAGGGGAACTAACCTGGGTCCCTAGGGAACTACATTAATTCCTTATGAGGGCAATGCCTTCCAATGACCTAACTACTTCCACTAAGTCCCACCTCTTAAGGCTCCATCCTCTCAGCACTGTTAGGGAACTCGTCTGCCCTGCATGACCCTCTGGGAGACACACCCAATCCTGTTCAAACCATGACAATGACCTTTCTTACTGTTATTCATTCATAAAATTAATATTTGTTGATTGCCTCCTTGTAATGGGTTCAGTTCTAGGTGCTGAGCCTTATCAGTGAGTAAACAGACAAGTTCCCTGCTCCTGTGGCATTTCATGCTTGCTTCTTTCAGACTCACAGGCCTGTGAGGCGGGCCTGATGCTCACCTGTATGGATTTTGCTGGACTCTGGGGAGCCAAGTAGCATATGAAGATGTGACGCTAGTGAGCAGCAGAGACGGGATTTGAACCGAAGTCTGTGAGGCATCTCAGAGCCTCCTTCCACAGCCTCTTCCTGCCTCTAAAAGGCAACACTGTTGCATGCATGATTAGCGCATCCACATTGCCAATGTCAGCTTCCCCTGTGCGGTGCAGGTTCTATTTCAAGTAATTATTTAATTAAAGTTTTCAAGACAATGTCTCACTACCTATCTCAGGCTGGCCTTGGACTCACGATATTCCTGCCTTAGCCTCCTGAGAGCTGGGATAACAACCATGCAACTCTAGGAGCAGACTTGAACTTGGAGTTTGTCTGACTAAGCCTTGGGGTGGGAAGGTGATTTTGGGGGGGGGGAGTCTCACTAAAGAAGCCTGGAGAGATGGAAGGAAAGGGTAAGAGACAAACTGGGGGTGGCTTAACAGGAATCTCGACTGGGAGAGTATACACTACACCATGGGTCCCTGTGGGAAGGAATGGTTAAGTGTGTGCGTTGACTGCAGTCACAAATATTAACCAAATTACTTAGATACCAGATACTTGTACTGAGCAGAGTCACAGCTGAGATACTGGGTCCCTATGCTCCTGGAGGTTGTGATTTTGTGAGTGTGTGTGTGTGTGTGTGTGTGTACATCTGCCTGTGTATTGAAGGATAAGATAAGAGCCATCAGTGATCAGGGCTTTATTTTGCTCTCATCTCCCTCTTCCCAGCCTTGCCTTTGATGCCATTCCAGCTTTCTGCTCACTAGAGAGGCTGGCCCACACAGGCTCCTGGAAGCCCCTCTTGGCTCAGGGAGTCCCAGACACTGCAGTGGAGACTGGGCCCAGAGCTCAGTGCTTGGTTTAGACTCTCTTTATTCCTGTGCTCTGTGCCGGCAATCAATGTTAATCCAATCTTCTGGGACCAAATGAAGCAGCCTTTATGGAAAGGGTCGGGGCTGGCTTTTCTGATTTCCAAATGACCTACATAATCTGTCTCACCCCAGCCTGCCTGGGAGGGCATTACTGCCGGCACAGCCCCAGCAAGCGCTTGCCCTGCTGAGTGCTGGCTAGGGTTTCTTCTGATCTTGCCAAACAGAAGGAGAAGCCCGGCCAAGGGCTCCCTGGGGGGGCCTTATTCTCAATTCAGACTTAAATTAGCTCCCTATGGGACCACCCCCAGCCTCACTTTCTCAGTCTGAGACGCCTTGAGGTTGAGCCAAACCATGTCCAAGTTCTTCCCAGTGGAGTATGGTGCGAAAGCCTGTATGTACTTCAGAACTTGGGAGGTGGGGGCAAGACCGTCAGAAGCCAAGCTCAGCTACATAGTAAATTGGAGATCTACCTACCATACATGGAACACTGTCTCACGAGCAAAGAAACAAGAAACTGTACAGAAAATCAACAACCCAATAAAACAATAAAATAAACGAGTAAAGCTTCAAACTAAAACAAACAAACAAACCAAAACCTCGACAGTAAAAGAAAGATTCCCCTCCCCCTGCCTGGCGTTTCTGAATCACTCGACAGTAACAGTCCATTCAACTTAAGTCTCCCAGCCTGAAAATGTCTTCAGGCACTGACTGCCGTGGGGCTGGACGTTTAACAAGAGTGGAACAGCACAGGGCCACTGCGAGTGTGCCCTTGATCAGTCCCAGGTTGGTGTCTGATGTGTTAAAATAGCCGCTCCAGTCTAAACACAGCACACCAGGCTAAAACAGTTCCACGTGTAAGAGGTTTGTTGGGAGAGAGAGGGACAAAGTGGCGGCAGAAAGAGAAGAGGGGAAGAGAGAGGTGGGGGAGCTTTTCTTTATATATGTGGCTAATGACATAACACAGGTAAAGGTGGGAGATGAGCCAAGTGGATTCTGGGAATATGGTGGCTGTTGCCTTGGCAACAGGCCTGCGGGTCCCGCCTATATGACGTCACGGGTTTCGGAGGTCCTGATGCCAACAGTGTCTACTGTATGATACTTCTTATGCTTAAAGGCCACAAACGTAAGGGTGAATGCACACATGTGGACTGTTCGAAGATCTCTGGCCAGATAAACTAGTGTGTGCACACACACCTGGTGTTTTAGTAATGTGAGCTCTAGGGATTGAATTCAGGTTCCAGGTTTGCAGGGCAAGCACTCCCCTAACTGAGCTATCTCTCCTCAAACCCGATGTGACAGAAGCTACAAGGAGCCTCCTTGCTGCAGTTTAGCAAGGAGTGTCCCCCACACTCTGCAGGACTGGAAAGGGGTTCTTTCATTCCTCTGGAACAAAGCTAGTTTCCTGCTGGAGCCGCTCTCACCAGGGATCCTGTCTGGAGGATGTAACTCAGCATGAGAAGATCTCTGACGCGCTTTTAGATGCCACACCAGAGAGGACCACTCAGACACAGTTTATAGTCAATTGGAAACCTTTATTCCAAATGGCTGGGACTACCTTCAGGTATGCAGGACACAAGACTGTACCGCCCGCCCCCCCTCCCCCCAGCACTTCAGAGCAGTGGTTCTCAACCTTACTAATGCTGCAACCCTTTAATACAGCTCCTCTTGTCGTGGTGACCCCCTGCCCCAACCACAAAATTATTTTCACTGCTAGTTCATAACTGTAATCTGGCTACTGTTCTGAATCATAATGTAAATATCTGTGTTTTTCAGATGGTCTGAGGCGACCCCTGTGAAAGGGTCGTTCTATACCTCCAAAGGGGTCGTGGCTCACAGATTGAGGACCACCGGTTTAGCGCAAGGGACTTAAGGCAAAAATCCAATCTTGGTGTCTTTGCTCTGCATCGTCAGGGGGAAGCAAGCAGTTTAGCAGACGTGAAGATGAGTTAACTGGGGCATCTTGACCTCGGGTTCCTAGAATAGAGTTTGGTGATTTTTTTCCACAGGAGTCTCCGTCTAGGGGATCAGATTCTAGTTAAACCTCAAAAGGCCTCAGCAAGAACACACAACGGAGGAGCCTCCACACTGCCTTGCCCTGTCACAATGTCCTCTGCTAGGTCCCCCCCCCCCTAGCTGCTTTTCACCGCACATCCCTCATCCTGAGAGCTTTCCCGGAAGTAATTGTGCCATTCTGGGTTGACATCTCACTACTTGATTTTTATTTTATGTTCGTTTCATTTGGTTAGTTTCTGAGATGGGAAATCTCACTATGAAGCCCAGGCTAGCCTGGAGCTCACCATCCTCCTGCCTCATCCTCCTGAATCCTGGGGTGACAGGGGAACACTGTTCCATCCAGCTGTGTCTGTAACCGAGTTCAAGTCTACAGCACTTGTTACCCCGTGACATCATCCTTAGATAGCTGGCTCCAGCTCGCTCTTCTGGCTGCTCCCCAGAGCTAGAGAGTAACTGTTGAATGAATGGGCCTCTGCAAATCCAGTATTCTTCCTCCCTCCCCCCCACTCTTGGCTCTCTCTGTTTCTTTCTCTTAAAATAACTTTTCTAGCATGCTTCCATGTCTGTCTCCTTCCCTCAGAACCCAGCTGCAGCTGCCAGCCTCCCTCCCACCGTCGTCCTCCTCAGGGAGCTCTTGGTCCTCCTGTCCATGCCTCACCCCCTACTGGGAACCCTCCTGCAAGCTTATTCTCTCCTGCCTGCTGGCCTCTGCTGCCAGAGTCCACTGCTATGGTCTGGATGTAGGATGTCCTCCACGGGTTCCTGTGTTTGAACTCTTGGTCCCCAGCTGGGACTTCTGTTTTGGGAGGCTGTGGAGCATTTGGGAGATGTTGCCCAGCGGGAAGAAGTGGGTCCCTGGGTGGCAGGCTTGAAGTTTGCAGCTCAGGCCTGCTGCCTATCTCGTGTCTGCTTCTGTTATACCCAGATGTGAGGAGACCAGGGATTCCAGCCCTGCCTGCACCTTACTTCCCTGTCCCTGGTGAATCTCAAGCCCTGCCACTGTGATTCCCAGATAGATCCTCCATTCTCTAAGATACTTGTGTCAGGAGGCTTGTTCACAGCAACAAGAAAAGAACTCTTCTAGAAAATTCTACCCATCCCCAGTACAGCTTGAGGACCACTCCACTCACCCACAGCCCCACACTTAGTGACATCTTTTGGCAGCAGAAGTTTCTGGGAATTTTTGTTTTAGTTCTTATTTTGAGGAAGATCGTTTTTTTTTTTTAAGGTTTATTCATTAATTTTATGTATATCAGTGCTCTATCTGTATGTGCACCTGTATGCCAGAAGAGGGCATTGGATCCCATTACACATGTTTGTGAGCCACCATGTGGTTGCTGGGAATTGAACTCAGGGTCTCTGGGAGAGCAGCTCTTAACCGCTGAGCCATCTCTCCAGCCCAGGGAAAATCGATTTGTCCCTGTTTATCTTGTGGTAAGTGCTGCGTCCTGACTGACAAATCTTAGCTGACTTCTGAGTTCCAGTTGCGTAGCAGATCTTTTCACATTGTCTTGTTCTCCAATTCTGTGCCTTTATATTTTATTTACGGTGGCTTTGTTTGGAGGAAGGGTGTCACTGTGGGGTGGGCTGAGGAGGTCTCCTCTTATGCTCAGACACCACTCATTGCAGAAGGGAGCTTCCTCCTAGATTCCTGAGGATGCCAGATTCTCCGGGTTGCCCTCAGATCAACATGTAGAACTCTCAGCTCCTTCTCCAGTACCATGTCCGCCTGCATGCTGCCATGCTTCCTTCGATGACGATAATGAACTAAACCTCTGAAATTGTAAGCCAGCCCCAATTAAATGTTGTCCTTTATAAGAGTTGCCTTGGAGCCGGGTGTGGTGGGGTGCACGCCTTAAATCCCAGCACTCGGGAGGCAGAGGCAGGCAGATTTCTGAGTTCGAGGCCAGCCTGATCTACAGAGTGAGTTCCAGGACAGCTAGGGCTATACTGAGAAACCCTGTCTGGGGGGGTAGGGGGGGGAGTTGCCTTGGTCATGGTGTCTCTTCACAGCCATAACACCCTAAGACATATGTGCTATGATATACGTGTGGCTGTCACAGGATAACTTGTGGGATTCAGCCTTTGCTTCCACAATGCAGGTCCCAGACATTAAACTCAGGTTGTTGGGCTTGGTGGCAAATGCCTTTGCCCACTGAGCCATCTTACCAGTCTTGTACTTTTCTTTTTAAAGAGAATTATTTTTTGAGGCAGGGTTTCTCTGTGTAGCCCTGGCTATTTTGGAACTTTTTTTTTTTTTTCCCTTTCTTGGGCTCTGAAAGAGATATAAGTCCACCAGAGAAAGACCAATGAAATCCCAGGACCTGACATATACCTGCAGGATGAATGAATCCCCTCCTAATGGTCAGGTCTTGAGAGTTAGACTGACCTGATGAAAGTCATGTGATCAGTACTGGGCAGAAAGAAGGATCTAGAAGTATTTGGCTGACTGCACAGCCAAGGCTGGGTGTCTGATAGCCATCCAAGAGCTTGCCTGAATGTGCCTTCTCCCTATTAGCTGGCTAATGGGCGGTAGACTTGGTCTCAGGCCCTTAACCATCTTGGTTACTCTCCTATGGAACATTAGCATTCGCCTCATTAATACAGCCCCTCGGGAAAGAGGCCTTAGGCTCCGTGGAGAAATGGCTCTGTCTGACTGCAGCTTCGGAGTCAAGTCTCTTTTTCTTGTTTCTCTTACCACTGAGTTCCCCCAGGCCTTGTCAAATCTGCTGACAGCTGGCACCAGGGGACTGTGGGAAGGCAGAAGGAAGGTTGCCCCGGGCAAGATGCAGGTCTCTACACATGGCTCAGGGCTACTTTGCATCTTTTCAAAATCTTTTTAATGGTGTGTGTGTGTGTGTGTGTGTGTGTGTGTGTGTGTGTGTGTGTGTGTGTGCTGGTGCCCTTGGGGAGAAGAGGGCTGTTGCATCCTCTGGACCCGGAGTTCCAAGTGGCTGTGAGCTACTCTGTGAGGGTGCTAAGAATCACACTATGGTCCTCTGCAAGGGCAGTAGGTCCTCTGTAAGGACACCCTTACCCACTGAGCATCTTTCCAGGCCCATGCTTTGTCTCCTTAGAGGGAAGAGCAGAGCACACAAGGGTCATATTCCTTCAGGACTCAGGATGGTCACCAGGAAATTGCTCTGAGAACTTCATCAGCCACTGTGCTGTTAGCCATGTCCAGGAGAACTTCATAAACACGTCCCTATATCATGTGGGAGATGAAGAAGCAGCCTGTGAAGACACAGCATTGTGATGCAAAGATGCTGGCTGTGGAAGAACCTGAAGGAGGGTCCTGCTGAGACCTGGGAGGTTCCATCAGCAGCATAATAGACTTGGGAAAGACCTGGTATAGAAAGCAGGCTGAGGGCTGGAGAGATGGCTCAGCGGTTAAGAGCACTAACTGCTCTTCCAGAGGCTCTGAGTTCAATTCCCAGCAACATGGTGACTCACAACCATCTGCAATGGGACCCAATGCCCTCTTCTGGTGTGTCTGAAGACATCTGCAGTGTACTCATCACGACCATGACATCTCTGCACAGTGGAATGCAGGAGGACTCATCATTTATCCAGGCACAGGGTCTGTCTGAGGCAGAGTATCCAGAGAGCCGATTTCACCCTCTTCTGATCAAACTCAGCACTGTCCAGTCTGGAGAACAGCAGAGTTCTGTCATGCCCTTGCCAGCCCAGATTTCCTTTCACATTCTGATTGAAATCTAAGAAGGGTGAGGTGGGAGTGTGGCTCAATGGATAGAGTGCTTTCCTAGCCTGCACGAAGCATCGAAGTCCTGGGTTCAGTCCCCAGTCCGGGACAAACCAGATGTGGCACAGACCTATAATTCTAGCACCCCGGAAAGGGACAGAGGAACACCAGGAGTTCAAGGTTATCTTTAGTTACACAGAAAGTTTGAGGCCAACCTGGAGCACATGAGACCCTGCCTAGGAAAGAAGGAAGAAAGGAAGGACAAATTAAAAAAGAACAAACTAAAAGCAAATGTAAAGGAAAGGAGACTTAGAGAGGCAGAGGTGAGCGCTTGTGGGGAGCTTGTTCCCAGGGTCTTCTTTCCTCTACCCCTCCCACAGATGATGAAGAGCCAGGACCTCAGGCAAGAGCTGCACAGGCTCCTTGGGAGTCTCTCCCAATGGGAAGGTTCTGCAAGATGGGGAACTGACTCATCTGCATGGTGATTGCTCTCAGAACCTCCATGGGAACTGAGTGTGGTTAACTACCTAGGCCAGAAGGGTTCCTGCTCAGTCTCTCAACCTAAGACTGGAGTAACCATGACTAACAGCTGACTCCCTCCCTCCCTCCCTTCCTCCCTCTGTCCCTTCCTTCCTTGTACCAGTTGTTGAGCCAAGCCACACCCCTAGCCTAAGAGGTAGCTCTTGTGTGCAGGTCGGAGGACAACTTCTGATAGTGGATTTCCTCCTTCCATCCTATGCATTTGGGGATTGGACTTGGGTCATCTGTCTTGGTGGCAGGCACCTTTACCCACAGAGCCATCTTGCCAACCCAAGCAGCATTTTAAGTTGGACTAGACTTTCAATGAACAGAATGTTCGAGCCTCCGCTGTAGTCACCATCACCAAATAAGGATGATAGTGGACTCTGGGGACAACTGGCGGCAGAAAATCAAAGAGGACCAAGGGCTGTATTTATGACTCCATAAATCAGAGCCTTGTCTGCTACATCCCTGGATCTGTAGAACAGTCTTAAGACAGGTGCATTATTCTCTCAATTTTAGGGATGATGGAAGGAAGATGCAGGAGAGGAGAATTCAATCATAAAGTTGCAGCTGATGAGCAGCTGAGCCCAGAGAGAATGCCCACAGGCAGGCCTGTGGCTCAGTCCCAAGGCAGCAGGGCTTTCCAGGGACAAGACTCAGTCCCTCTCAGCAAGTGTCTGAGGCAGGGTAACTTTACACTTCTTTGGTTTCTTGTTTCATTGTCATGTGGCTTGGCGGTGATGGTGGCGCATGCCTTTAATCCCAGCATGTAGGAGGCAGAGGCAGGCTGATTTATGTGAATTCATGAGTTCAAGGCCATCCTGGTTTACAGAGGAGAGCTAGGGATGTACAGAGAAACCCTATCTCAAAATCAATCAATCAATCAAGCAAGCAAGCAAGCAAACAAACAAACAAACGAACAAGCAAACAGTTATTACGTAGCTATAAAGTTTTGTGCTCAGCATACTTAGTCCTCACTCACTAAGTATTTATGTGCATTTTCCGCTGTGCCAAGGCCAGGGCAAGATGTTTGTGCTCCTACCTGTTCTGGGATGAAGGCTCAGTGTGTATAGAAGTATGGCTCTGAGCCCAGGGCACCTGATGCTCTAACCAGATTTTTATGTCCCAGGGCAAATTGGACCAGGCACACATAGTCAGAAATTGACACAGCTGATTAAGACAAGTATTGAAGTTTGAATGTGAAATGTCCCCCACAGGTTCATGCTTTTGAAAACTTTGACCCCCAACTGGTGACAGTGTTTGGGAAGGTTATGGAAGTGGTTATGGTGGTTAAGGAAATGGGCCAATAGGGTCCGGGCTTTGAGATTTTATAGTCTCACTTCATTTCCTGCTCTTCTGCTGCTTCCTGTGTGTGATCGGCCAGCTTCCTGTCACTGCTGCCCTACCTTCCCACCATGATGGACTCCATCTCTCTGAAACTGTAAGCCAAAATAAAGCCTCTCTCCCCTAAGTTGCTTTCTGTTCTGGTATTTTATCAGAGTAGCAAGGGGTGTACCGATACCGAAGAAAAGCCTTCCTGAACTGAAAAGCCCTCCTGAAAACTTGAGCGCACTCGTGAGCAGGAAAAAGTATTCTCTCAAAAGCCAGGAAAGCCCTGGGCATTGAGACTCTTGACTCTTTAGGCCATCAGTATAGTGCTTGCTTCTCCCACGCATGCACATGAGGCTCTTCTCAGACGTGTATTGTTCAATCTGCTCACTCACTGGTGTGAAGCCCAAGCAGGGGAAAGTCTTCTACTCTTTATCTACCGATCCATACGTTAACCTGCAGCTGTGACTTCCTGCCTCCCCTCCTGTCTCCAGACAGCTCTGCACAGGAGATAAGGGGGGTTAAAAGATATATAGATTGGGCTGAGGAAATGACCGAGTGGAAAAACACACTTGCTGCTAACCTTGACGACCTGAGTTCAGTCCTTGGGACCTTCATGGTGGAAGGAGAGAAACTGACCTCTATACATCCTCTGCCCTCTATACATGGACTGTGGTTTATACCCTCCCCTGCCCCACATACCTAAAATTAATTTTAAAATGTAAAAAACAATTACAATGTAATTAATGAATTGCATGTATTATTTTAATAGAATTATTTATGTATTATATTATAGTGTTTATATTAATATAAAAGTATAACATTAATAAACATGTTTTTAACAAAGATTAGTGACTTACCTAAGGTCACACATAGCCAAAGACAAGCCACCAATGTCACACCAAATGCTTCTTAGCGTGTGTCAGGCATGTGTGGCATCTGCCCTCCGGGTGGACCAGGCCAGTACTTCCCACTGCCCAGGGATTCCTCTGTATATTTATTCCTGGTGCCCTAATTTCCTGCAGGGAACCTTTGACCTGAGGGTGGATTCTCTCAGTCTGGGTCAGGCCATCATTGCTGGGTCATTCAGGGAACGCCTTGAGCTTTGGAGAAAAACAGAATTTGACATGTTTCTCTAGTCTGTGCACATCATACCCACTGCTGCAGGAGGGGTGGGAGCCCTTCGTTATTATCCTGTGAGAAAGGTGCTCTCTACATGCAGTGAGTCTGTTTCCTTTGTCTTTATTGCATGAACCGTCTACAGCTTCCAACTTCTAGCCAGACTCAGAGTGCCAAGCTTGGCTGACGGTCTCAGTGGCTCCCAGCTCTATGTTTTGTGATGTGGGTGATCTGCTCAACTTGAAGGTCATGTCTATCTTGCAATCTACATTCTGACTAGAAAAACAAACTTTCAATAAACAAAGCCATGTATATGTGAGTTTCAGGGACTGAGGAGAGGAGTCTATGATAAAGTGCTTGTTGTACAAGCATTTGGACTAGCATTTCTCCAAAAGGTCTGTGTCAGGGCTCCTGTCTGTAATCCTGGCACTTGGGGAGACAGGGACAGGAGGAAACGGGCAGCTAGCCTGTTGCCTAGCTTCAGATTTAATGCAAGAGACTTTGAAAACAAAACAAAACGAAAGATAGAGAAAAAACAGCTGGTGTCAACCTGTTTCCACATGTAAAACGTAGGTGGTTAAGAGCCCTGGCTGTTCTTCCAGAAGATGTGAATCTGGTTTTTAGTGCCCAGTGTCTGGTAGCTCTTCTAACTGCAGCTCCAAGGGGATCTGATGCCTTCTGCTAGTCTTTGTGAGAAACTGTACACACATGGCATACATATAAAGAGATAAATACTCATACACATACATAAAATCTTTTTTTTTTCTTTTAAAGAACAGAGGGTAATAAATGAAGGTATCATGGTAGTGCTCAGCTTGCTTTCTCTGCTCTTACGTAATCCAGAATGCCCCGAACAGAGAATGGAGCCTCCCAAAATGGGTGGGTCTTCCTCCTATCAATCAAGATAATCCTTGACAGAGGTACCTAATTAGGTACACAACCTAATCTATACAACCTCTCGTTGAGACTTCTTTTCCCAGGTAATTACAAAATGTGTGAAGTTGGCCATTAAAACTAACCATCTTAGCTGGGTATAGTGGCATATGCCTTTAATCTCAGGACTCTGAAGAGACAGGCACATCTCTGTGAACTTAAGGCCAGTCTGGTTTCTATGTTGAGTTGTATGACAACCAGGACTACAGAGAGAGAGAGAGAGACACTGTTTCAAAAACAAAACAAAACAAAAAAAACCCACAAAAAACAATAAAACAAACAAACAAACAAACAATCAACTTAACCAGGGTGAATTTTGACTTACAGCTTACTGGTACAGTCCACCATGGTGGAGAGGACCTGAGGCAGCTGCTCACGTCCTCAAGCTCAAGATGCTCAGCTGACCCTCTCCTTTTGACTCAGTCCAGGACTCTAACCCATGGCACGGCACCACACACAGTGTGGTGGGTCTGTCCACCTCAATTACCTCAACCTAGAAACTCTCCCCCAGCTTCATCTGGAGGCTTGTCTCCTAGGTGACTCTAGATCCTGTCAAGTTATATCAAGTTATATGACCATCAGTACCAATCACGAGAGAGGGCTTGGGAAGCAAACGGTTTTTGAGGAGCATTGAGGAGGCTATAGGGAGGCTGTGGGGTTATCCTTGCATTGGAGGCAGCTATCTTTACCATCCAAGGGATGCCTCCTGTCTCCTTTCCTGGTAGGAATGCTACAATGAACTTTATTTTCCTGCAGCTGGTTAACTAGAAGCAAGTAAGCGCTGCTCTTTGGCAAAGAGATGGGACAAGGGGCAAAAGGAAGGGAGCAGGAGGCGGTGAAGTGGAAATGTATGGTTTCTTTGGAAAGTCAATTGTGTGAGATGGTGTTTTCTTAAGGCAGACCCATGAAGGAAAGTTTTGCTGAAGCAGACACAGGCGAAACGATGTTCTGCTAAAGTAAGCACGTGAAAGGACATGTGATGGCCAGGCGGTGGTGGCACACGCCTTTAATCCCAGCACTCGGGAGGCAGAGGAAGGTGGATTTCTGAGTTCGAGGCCAGCCTGGTCTACTGAGTGAGTTCTAGGACAGCCAGGGCTATACAGAGAAACCCTGTCTCGAAAAACAAACAAACAAACAAACAAACAAAGGTCATGTGATGAAGGATTCTTCAATAATGATGTGCATGTATTGGTCTGCTTTACATTGCGTAGTTGAACTCCAGCTGTCAGGAGAGAGAAATGTACCAAAAAAATTCTGGTGATGTCCTGGCAGCTTCTTGCCACTTTCTGACTGGGGCTGATTGGCAGAGTGATATCAGCTGAGACAGACTCACATGCTGAGGCAAGACCTGTGGAGGACACGTGATGTTTGGGTGGCATATAAACAGGACTCAATGGACTGTGAGAGAGGCTGGGGCTGGGTAGAGCTAGCTGTGCAATGGTTGTTGGTCTCTCATCTTTGATGATCTTCAATTCGTTGAGAGAGGCATAGCCGAGAACTTCTGGCATTCCTGCTGGTCAGAATCGATCCTGTTGACTCGTGCCAATTTGGCTAAGGCCTGGCTGTTCCTGCTAGGTTGTGCCACCACTGTTATCCCAACACTACCACACTGATGGTATAGCTGTGAAGTGTTGAGCTGCCAATGCTGACCTGTGAACTGCTGATTTCCTGACAACACAGAGCTGGATTTGCTCCAAAGAACAATTTCTAAACAGGTCCACTTCCCTGTATCCTTTCTTTCCCACGACCTCTGGGCTAGAAGGGAGGTTAAAATGTTTAAGACCCATTATTAAAAGTAGGCATTGAAGAAAATTAAAGTTCAGGGAGGCAGGCAGAAGTTGTTAATGGACTCTGGTTCTTGTGACATGCTCTCAGGTTCTGGGGACTGGGGCATGGGTCTCTTGGGGAGGTCATTATAACTATACTGTGAGGAGTTTTGATGAGATAACAAGCCTGGGAAGGGACCAGGAGCATCGAGTTTGGTCTGGACTCTGTGTTGTTTCATGGTGGCACCGTGGGTCACCTCTTGCCTCTCAGTGAAGATACAGCAGAGAACTTGCCACTCAGCAAGCCTAGGCCAAGACTTCCGTGCAGCCACTCTCTGTCTGTGGATGTCCATGTCTCTCCACCCCCAGGGGAACAGAAGCCTGCCTTCTGAGGCCTTCCCCTCCATTTTCTGCCTTTCCATTGTAGGGCCTGAATCTCATACCTTCCAGAGAAATCTCCAGGCTCCTCAGGTCAGACCCTCACACTCCTCACTCCACTTTTCTTAGAGTGGTTGTTTGAAAACTCAGTTTGATAGAACACTGTTGGGGCATGCTAGTTAAAGGTCACATTCCTCCTTTTGAGCTCAGTGCAACATGGAGGACTCCCCCCCCCTTTTTTTTAAAAGAGGGGGCTTCCTCTTCTCAGCCTGGTCTGGGGACCCCTGACCCCCACATCCTCTCCCTGCAGAATGTCACATAGCCCTGGTGATGTTATAGATTCAGCCTCTGTAGTGGCTATTCCTGGTTGTCAACTTGACTATATTTGGAATGAACTACAATCCAGAATTGGAAGGCTCACCAGTGAACCTAATCTGGAGACTGGGAGATAGAAGTTTCTGATCTGGATCTTGGTATGGAGATCTTGAGACACAGTGGTGATTGAATCCAGAAGATTAAGACAGGGAGATCTCCGAGTCCAAGGTCATCTGGGATTAAAGGTGTGGTGGCACACACCTTTAATCTGGGCTACACCTTCTGCTGGGGACCATATAAGGACTTTGGAAGAAGGGAGTCCGGCTCTCACTCTTTTGCCTGCTTGCCGTGTGGGACTAAGCAACTGCTAGATCCTTGGACTTCCATTCACAGCTACTACTGAACCATTGTTGGGATTTGGACTGCAGACTGTAAGTCATCAATAAATTCCTTTACTATATAGAGACTATCCGTAAGTTCTGTAACTCTAGAGAACCCTGACTACTACAACCTCCTTTCTGCGGACTAGAATATGCCCAGCAAGCGCCTGGAATCCCTGCAATGCCTCTCCATGCACACGAGGCATTCTTCAGTACCCTAAGCTCTATCCAATGATGCTTACCCAGACTAGAAATCCCTACCTTCTTCCCCAAAACTACACAGCCTTTGATTCACCCGAATAAAGTTGAGCTGCCTTTCTGAAGATGATCCCATAAGTCTGTCATTCCCGTTGTACTCATGACTGTCTGGACCCTGTCCCTTGGTTCCTGTGGGCCAGAGGCCAACAACCCTGGGAAGAAGGGAGGACCATAGAACACGAACACACACGCGCACACACACACACACACACACACACACACACACACAGAGGGTGGGGGTAGGGTATCCATATGATCTTAGGCTGGGCAGATAAGCCTACCATTCCAGGAGTCTGAGTGCTAAGAGAGGAAGAAGTAATGAAGACTCATTTCCCAGATGAACCTGCTTGCTTTTGCTTTTGTATTTGATGGCTACTCAAGCATGCTCTTCCGACAGTTACTGAGAAGAGAAGATGGGAAACGAAAGTCTTCCCCTTTGGCCAACTGCAAAGCCTGACTCAGCAGTTTAATGAGCTTTATTTTTTTTTCTAGTAGTCAAGAGGTTTTTGGTTGGTGGTGGTGTTTTGTTTTTTTTTGAGACAGGGTTTCTGTGTAGCTCTGGCTGTCCTGGAACTCTCTTGATAGATAAGGCTGGTCTTGAACTCACAGAGATCCACCTGCCTCTGCCTCCCGAGTGCTGGGATTAAAGGAGTTTCCTGCTATCATCATCACCCAGCAGGAGTTATTTTTTTGCCTTGTGAGCACCTCATACTCTATCTCCTCCTCTAGATATCCTTTCACTGATGTGATCATTTATTTCATCCAGCTTTCCACACTGCATAGTATTCGTGGTATATATTTCATCCGATAAAGGTTCATTTCACACCTATATTATGTTAGGTGCTGTGACAGACAGTGGGGACAACATACCAAGCAGAAAATAAGCCCCCAAAACTAAGAGCTCTGACCTCTGAAGCTAGTATTGACGAAAGAGACAGATAATCAAAACTGTCAGCACAAAACACAGCTCTCACCTCAGAGGGAGCGAGAATAAAGCATCAGTTGATTCTGAGCCAGATATGAGTGACCGCAGCCCTGGGACACACATGGACTCAGGTTGCTCCCAATAACATGTCCCAGTGTGGAAACAAATAGATTGGCTTTCATTGTCACAGAATGAAGGCACGATGGGGAAGTCCCATCTGCTGGTTTTCAGGGTGCTCTGGGTGCCCGTTCTCCTTAGACTAGAGTTAGCTGAGGACCAAGTGTGTTTCCTGCTATAGAGAGTCATGGCGGCTGCTGGGAGGAGAGCCATCACACAGGAAATCAATCCACAGGAAAAGAGGCAACATTCTGGTCAGGAGGACAGAAGAGCAAGGTCGTCCTCGCCTCTGGGGGTGTCTGGGGAGCAAACCCAGCGGCTTTCCCTGCCCTCCTGGCCCAGAGAAGGAACTCAGAGGTGTTGCTTCCCTTATTAATCTAGCTGTAAGTATTTTTTTTTTTTTTTTTTTTTTAACACCAGCCATCCTCACATCCCTGGGCCCCTGAGGAATAAGACACAGAGCCTTGGAATATCATTAAAATGCTGTCCAGAAAAAGGCACTGCTGAGCCTGGTGGGCAAGATGCTAAGAACTGTAGGAGTGAAAGTAAGGACAGGAGTGCTGGGCAGATGATCCGGTTCCCACTGGCTCTGCACCAGCCTGTAGAGCAAATGCAGCTGAGGTTCAAACAGTGGTGGAAAAAAAAACAAAAAACAAAAACCAGCCTCCATGGCCTCAAGTAGCCCAAGCTAACCTCCTATTCGATACGTAGCTGAGGATAAATCTCTTGTCTCCGCGTCCAGATGGCTGGGATTACAGGTGTGCACCCAATGCTTGGTTTTCGTTTCAATGACCTCTGATGACATAGACACCTGAATGGTTAATTAACAGCTCTTCTGTGGTCAAGGGTGGAGAGAAGCTGCCGAAATGACCGACCCATGGGTGGGAAGGTTTTTTTAAGAATTTCTTTCTTTTTTTTTTTTTTTAAAGATTTATTTATTTATTATATGTAAGTACACTGTAGCTGTCTTCAGACACTCCAGAAGAGGGCGTCAGATCTTGTTACAGATGGTTGTGAGCCACCATGTGGTTGCTGGGATTTGAACTCCGGACCTTTGGAAGAGCAGTCGGGTGCTCTTACCCACTGAGCCATCTCACCAGCCCGGGAAGGTTTTTATTATAGATATGAGAGAGTGAGAGAGTGAGAGACCTTTGGAGAACTTTGGAGCAGAGACATGGCTACCTCTCCGGGCAGGGAGGAGAGCGGTAGAGTAGTAAGGGGTGGACTGTCACTCTTTAGGGAGCAGAGAGAAGAGAGGGGACATGGGAAAGCCCCTCATGGGTAATTAAGAAAACCGGTAGCTGCAGGGTCGGGGAAGAGAATTTTGTGAACTGGAGAGGCCTAGAAGTTTAGGGTAGTGAGGGAGGGAGCTCGTGGGCCTAGTGTCTTTGACATGCACTATAGGTAGGGATTAGGGAGTAGGGAAGAAACTAGTTCCTTAGGTTCCTGAGAATGATGAGTAAGCTTTTCAGTAGTCTTAGAGTCCAACCAGAGCGGAGACAAGACTGATTTTGGACCAAGTCAGTGGGCTTGCCTCCTTTTTGGGTGTCCTTGGGGTTTTCCCCTTTGGACTTGATAGCTTCCCTCTCCCTCCCTCTCCCTCTATGTTTGTGTGTGTGTGTGTGTGTGTCTCCAGTCTCCTAATGACAATGAGCTAATTGACTACTGCATGTAGTCATTAAAACCTAGTTGTAGCATGGCCATTTCTATGATGTATATAAGCCCGGGTTGTCATTTAAGCTTCTATGATAATGCTGAGCTGTCATTTAAGCTTCTCTTCTATGTCCTCTCTGCCCAGCCCTCTGCCCTCATGTCTACACAAAACAGAGTCCCTCCAAAGGAATAAGAGTCTATTCTCAGTCATGTCTGAGCAACCATAGCCTGGAGACCCAGATTCAGATCACCCCAAGTGACTTGTTCTCTGCAGACCATGGACTTTGTATATTACAGCCACAGGACAAAAGCCACATAAATGTGGGCATAGAATTTTTAAATTCTACTTTTTTGTTGTTTTATTTTGTGTTATTCTTGTTGGTGTTTTGGACTGCTCTCTCTGCTTTAATTCTCTTATGTCTCAGGGATGGTACCAAGTTTGGCCTTCCTTACATTGCAGCTTGGATTAAATTGATTATTCTTCATTGACAGTGCCCAGTATCTTGAGACCTAAGCTTTATATATTTTTGCCATTTAAAAAAAATGTCTTAAGCCAGATGTGTTGGCACATACCTTTGATCCCACCACTATGGAGGCAGATCTTTGTGTTTTAAATCCTATTTTCATACGGGTTCTTAAGGGCTTTAACCTCCCTTCTAGTCCAGCGCCCACCAAAGGTAGTGGAAAAGAAAGGTTATTAGCATACTGGGAAAGTGGACCTGTTTAGAAATGGTTCTTTGGAGCAAATCCCATCTGCATTATCAGAATCAGAGTTCAGTTCACAGGATTCAGTAACAGCAACTCAATCTACTTGCAAATACTTATGAATATACCAGCAGTCCAGTTCAGTAGTTGCAGGATAGCAAACACAAATCAGCAATGGTGGCATGACTTAGCAGAAACAGCCAGGCCCCCAACGAATTGGTATGAGTCAGCAAGAAAGACCCAGACCAGCAGGGCCACCAGGAGATGTTCTCTGCCGTGCCTTTCTTAACAAAGTGAAGATCAGCAAAGATGAAGTCATGACACCAGGAAGCCCTCATCACTGTCCGTTGAGTCCTATTAATACTCCTTCCAAACATCATGTGTCCTCAAGTGGGTCTTGCCTCCTGGGAGTCTGGCCTCAGTACTTGAATCTGTTAGCTGCCACCACCTTGCCAAGTCCTCAGAAGCAGACCCGAGTCCTCAGAAACAGCAAGAAGCCGCAGGGACCTCATGAGAAGTTCTCTGGAAATTTTCTATGGCGTCACCATAACCTGAGCAACGTAATTCGAACCGACACACGTATGCTGTTATTGAAGAATCCTTCATCATATATCCCTTCACGTGTTTGCTTTAGCAAAACATCCTTTCACCTGTGTCTGCTTCAGGGAAACGTTCCTTCATGTATCTGCCCCAGCAAAACACTGTCCAACACAACTGGCTTTTGAAAAAAACCATAAGTTTCCACTTCACATAAATTCAAGAATTCTGCAAATATACTGATTGCGTTCCCTGGCTAGGCTACAACTAAGAGAAGTCTGCTGCTATAGGCAAAAACCTTACCTGATGGTCAAAGGGTGTTAGGATGCATACAGAGGTGAGTGATTATTGGCTATTGAGAAGGCTGAAGCTGTCTCAAGGTGATTTGAGTATGCAGCATTCCAACTCTCCACAAGGATGTTTTAATCTGCCCACCCATCTATGGAACCTTCAACAGAAATGTGGCTTTTTCCCAGGAACTTTATACCTGGAAACTGAAGATGTGTCTGTCAGATGGTGGGGGGAGAGTCCAGGTTTACCATGAATGACAGACTAAACTAGACCATGAGAGGAGAGAGGGGGAAGGGAGAGCAAGAGAAGAACCACTGATCAAGAGAGGCAGCCTGGGCAAAGAGATCAATGTAGCCAAAATGGCTAAATTTTATATGGGGATCAGGCTGGGGAAAGGAGGTGAAGCCCAGCCCCTGGAGGAACGACATTTAGGGTGGGGGTGGGTGAGAAGTGCTGGGGGGAGCCACAGGGAATGAGTGACCCTTGTCCTGAAAAAGGTCAGTCAGCTCAGGAACTTAGAGAAGGTAATGAAACACTCGCCCCTCTGGAAGGGAGAGGTTAATTAGCATTTCTCAGACCACAGGGAGGAACCGACCTGTGGGTGGGGACACATTCCACAGGACAGACTGTTGCCCACCTTCAGACCAGGAAAGTCCTTGTCACCTCATTTTCTAAAGACCAATCAGTTTAAAGGGTGCACTGTTCCACCAATCATATTGTGCCTAGTTGCTGATGCTCTGTTCTGCCCCTGGAAACCATATAAAAACTAGCTGAACTGGTGCTGGGGGTCACCGCCTCTCCTTCAGGTCTTTGACAATCCCAGTGCACCGGAACAATAAATTCCTCTTGCTTTTTGCATTGATTCCAGCTCTACGTGGTTCATTCAGCCCCCCCCCCCCCAAGCTAAGGCTCACCAGAGTCTTACAGTCCTGGGTTTGAGCCCTAACACAGAGAAGCTGGTTTCTGTTCTTATCTCCCACATAGCAGCTCACACTGTTACTCCAGTGTCAGGTGATTTATCACCCTCTCTGGCCTCTGTGAACATCAAGCATGAGTGCGGTACACAAATATACACACAGGTAAAACACTTATACATAGAATATGGAAATAAGCACATTTTAATAAGAAAAATAAGCAAGGCTCCAGAGGAATGACACTCAGGGTTGATCTCTGGCACACACACACTCACACACACACTCACACACACGCATACGCACATGCACACGCACCTGCATACATGAAGACATGGCTGCTCTCAAGCTCCTTTCTCTCAAGTCTGTCCCTTTAGTCCTCTGAGGCAGCCATGGGCTGAGATCCTCCTCATCCTCCTTCTGCAAGCCTGTAGGACACTCCCAAAGCCCAGCAGGGCCCCAAGACAGGACTCAGGGGTGACTGGGGGGAGGGGGCTCCCGGGCAGCAGCGGTGCATGACCCCCCACCCCCACCCCCCCAGCCTTCGAGCTCTGCCCATTTCTCCGGATAGATTTACCAAATGTCTTATAAGGATCTGGAAGGACTGATCCCTAGGACAATCCAATCACAGTAGAGGATATAATCTCGTTTGTGGTTAAATGCTTGAGTTTTAGCACGTTTTAAGTTAAAACTGCAGCTTATCTTTAGCAGGATACAATAAGCACATAAAAAAAAAATTCCTGTACTTATCAGAAGGAGCGGAGGCATTTCAGACTCTAAGAAGGCTTTCTACCCTACCCATCTAGTTCTGGAGTGCTCCTGGGGAGATATTTTGATATTGCCCTCTAAAATCTTCCATTTGGGTTGAATTCTCAACCTCCATTTTCTTCACTTTCAATTTTGGCGTCAGCCCTCCGAGTAGGTGCCCTCTGCTGGGGCAGGCACCAGCGGCTGGGAACCCTCTGGGCTCCATTCTAAGAGCCTCTTTAGGAGCAGCTCACACACAAGCACTTCTGGCGAACGGCTTCAGCAAGCCTGGTTCTCACTTTGGCAGGAGATGAAGCCTGGCCTCTCCCGCTGGGGAAAGGCAACAGCTAATCAGCCTTCGCCTCAGCAACACGCGTGCAGAGACTGGGGGCTTCAGAATTTCCTTTCCCTCAATTGCTTCCTCTCAAAGGTATTTGCATTTAAACAAGAGTTGGCTCCCCTGCGGGCTAGTTTCCCCTCTTTTGATTCCATGGCTGAGGCAGCCCCCCCACCCCCTACCTCTGTTGCTGGTGTATTGGTGTCTGGAGGATTCCATGGCAACAGCCTGGGAGTTGAATGGTGTGAACCTCACCTCTTTTTCTTTTTTGCAGACTGGTTGGCAAGGCAGACCATTTAGGAGAATTTTCAAGGAAGTGAAAACAGAGCTCTTTGCCACCTTGGTACCTCCTGGGCTTGCAGTTAAAACCTGTTTGTAGATTGCAGGGGCGGGTATGTGTGTGGGTGTGTGTGGAGTTGTGCAAGGGGGGGAAGTAATGATAAATTTACTAATCCCCCCCACTCATGACTGAAGCTCTCTCCCCAGTGGTTCTGAGGGCCCGCCTTATTCGATGATGCTCAACTCCACGAGGGATGTGGGAGTGGGGCCAGACTGGTGCAGGAGGAACAAGGTCCTTGGAAGCCTTCTGTTGCTATGATAAAAACTCTGGCCATAAACAACTTACTGACACTCCTCCCTGAGGGAAGTCAGGGCAGGAACTAAAGCAGGTTCTTGAAGCAGAAGACATGAAGGAATGCTGTTTGCTGGCTTCCTCACAGCCTCATGCTCAGCCAGCTTCCCTAAACAACCCAGGAGTTCCTGCCTAGGGAATGGTGTTAGGCACCAATGATGTGTTTATAAAAAGATAAAGAGATAGAAGAATATGTTCTATATTGTGGTGAGCTATGGGGAAGGGGATGCCTCAGGGGGCCCATGCCAAGGCATCCCTTCCCCTTGAGGGACCAGATACATGACAGTATAGTAATAAAATATAGTTTATTCAGGGCATGGGGAGGGGAGTTAAGAGGGTAATAGTGACAGAAAAGCAAAGAGGGAGGGAGAGAGAGAGAGAGAGAGAGAGAGAGAGAGAGAGAGAGAGAGAGAGAAGAGAAGTAGAGGCTGGCCATGACCACGTGGAGAGTGGGGGGGGATGGGGAGAGAGAGGGAGAGCAAGAGGCTAGAGAGAGAGAAGCAAGAGAGGGAGTGGGGGACTAGCAGCCCTTTTTATAGTGAGCCAGGCCTACCTGGCTGTTGCCAGGTAACTGTGGGGAGGAACATAACTGGCTATTGGTAACTGTGGGGTGGAGTTTAGACAGAATGCTAACATTGAGCCTTCCTACATCACTTAAGATTTGAAACAATCCCACACAGACACACCTCAAGGCCACTCTGATGTCATTAATCCTTCAATGAAGACTTCAGAAGAATCTAGGCTGTCAAGTTGACAGTGAAAGCTGACTAGGACATTTGAGTGTAGTTCACACTGCTGATGAGTGGGTATTCCCTTTGGGGAATAGGAGGCTCATAAGATTCAGGAAGTTCCTGAAACTTACAGGCTCAGGAAGCAGAGAAAATTACAAGACTTCCAAGTCTGCTCCTCAAGGTTACATGAGCAGAAACAGTAGTCGGCAGAGGGGAAACTGTCAGCTGTATGTCAGAGTCAACTGAAGCTGCCTGGTCCACCATGACAGCTAGAGATGCCAGTTTTTGCTTAGCAGCCTTGGATGATGCAGCAATTTAGGGAAGCACCACTGTAAACCCAATCATGTGCCTCTGTAGCACTGAGCTACAACGGAGCCACAGTTTGGGCATTGAGCAGAGCATGCTGGGTAGTAGGCCAAATGCTCATTTCTGCATGTAGTTAAGGTGGCCTGCCTTTTTTTTTTTTTTTTTTTTTTAAAGATTTATTTTTATAAATAGGTACACTATAGCTGTCTTCAGACGCACCAGAAGAGGGCAGGGCATCAGATCCCATTACAGGTGGTTGTGAGCCACCATGTGGTTGCTGGGATTTGAACTCACGACCTTGGAAAGAGCAGTCAGTGCGCTTAACCACTGAGCCATCTCACCAGCCCCGTGACCTGCATTTTTAATCCTCAGGTTATGAATGGAGCTGTGGAGCTTATTGTGGTTCAGTGACTCCTGGAGTCTAACAGGTTAACTGGCAATGGCAAGTTCATAGTTATGACCTTGGACTAAATCAAGGGGTATGCTGGGATTTGAGATATGTCTTGCTTTCCCATAGGGTCCATGTAATTAAAGACTTGCTTAGTCCCCAGGGCAGTACTTTAGGGAAGTTCCTTTTTTGTTGTTTTGGCATGTGCGTACATGTTTTTAGGCACATACGTGTTTGGATGCATGTCTGTGAGAGCGTGTGGAAGCCAGAGAGCAACCTCTCCACTTTGTTTTGTGAGACAGGTCTTTCACTTTTTTCCTGGGACCGACGGGTCTGGCTAAGCTAACTGGTCAGTAAACGCCAGAGCTCCTTCTGTCTCTGCTTTCCCATTCCTGGGTTTACAAGCCCATACCATCATACCCAGTATTTTAAAAGAAGATTTATTTTATTTATTTTATGTATGTGATTACACTGTGGCTGTTTTCAGACACATCAGAAGAGAGCATCAGATCCCATTACATTTTGATCCACCATGTGGTTGCTGGGAATCGAACTCAGGACCTCTGGAAGCAATCAGTGCTCTTAACCACTGAGCCATCCCTCCAGCTCCATGCTCAATACCTTAACATGGACTGTGAGGATTAAACTAAGGTCAACCACGCTTGTGTTTCTGTCTCCAAGTATTACATTGGTTATGGGATTGGCCCATTGTTCCCATGTTCTTTGCACCTTATTCAACGTACTGAAAAAAGTTTGCACATGGATTTGCAAAGAATCAAGGAAAGTTTCTTCCAAGCCAAGCAACAGCACAGGTCAGCAGCACGCTGTCAAGTGTGACTGGAGGCCACATGGATGATGGAACTCATTGTTCAGGGCTTTGATTTACAAAGTTCAAGAGAAGGGGGAGTTTGGTTGCTTGAAGCATAGGGTGGTTTTCTATTTTTTTAAAAAAGAATATTTATTTTATTGTTAATTATGTGTATTGAGTGTGTGTATATGAGTGCAGTGCCCCGAGAGGCCAGAAGACTGTGTTAGATCCCCTAAAGATGGGATTACAGAGGGTTGTGAGCATCCTGGTGTGGGTGCTGAGACTTGAACTCAGATCCTCTGCAAGAGGAGCATGCGCCTAACTGCCCGGCCATCTCCCCAGTACAAGGCTCTCTATTTTGACTGGCAGATTTTAAGTTATATAATCTACAATGTATGTCCTGTCTCATAATGCACCTGATTTTAATCATACACACCAATTATGCATTGACATAAGATGTTAAGTAGAAGATTTGCCTTAAAAGTATATAAAAAAGGCCAACTTATGCCTCTGGTCCTGTCTTTCCTCAGCGTTTTCAGTTTCACACATGCGAAAACCCCGTATTTGTGCTTAAGGAACTCTTTACCACACACATAGGACATCTTTATTCCCCAAGTCTTTAGAAGCAGTGGTTGCATGTCTCTTTCCATATGACATGCTCAGATGAGTGACAAGGACCATGCTTTCTCACAGGTACCCCAATCATTTTCTCCTGTTCATCCAATCAGCCAGGGGATGACCAGAGATCATGCTGGGGCCTCCATTACCTAACTCATGTCCCAGTCTTCTTGTTCTTCAGATGTCAGTGGGAACACAAATTATTATTTCTTGGTCCCCAAAGGAGAGCCCCCCCAAATTCACATGATGTACATCAGGTGTTGCCCTAAGCACAAAACAGTGGAGAACACGTGGGTATTGATAAGAACACGTGAGTATTGATAAGAACACATGGGTATTGATAAGAACACGTGGGTATTGATAAGAACACGTGGGTATTGATAAGAACATGTGGGTATTGATAAGCAGGATGACTAGAAATGATACTGTTTGGTTTTTTGTTTTGTTTTGTTTTTTTATTCTGGTTTTGACTCAATGAGGTCCCAGATCCTTGAGATGGTTTGGGTGGGTGATTGGCAGGCTGGTGGACTGACCCTGGAAGTTCCTACCTAGGCTTCCAGTTCAGACTCTAGGTTCAAACTCCACGCAGTCCCAGTTCCGTGCAATGTGGATGGTATGACTGATAAGAGGCAGGCGGGGGTGGGGGAGGTGTTAAACTTTTTTTTTTTTTTTTTCGAGACAGGATTTCTCTGTACACACTGAGTTCCTGCTGTCCTGGAACTCACTCTGTAGACCAGGCTAGCCTCGAACTCAGAAATCTGCCTGCCTCTGCCTCCCAAGTGCTGGGATTAAAGGCATGCTACCACTGCCCAGCAACCTTTTTTTTTTTTTTTTTTAAGATTTTATTTATATTGTGTATATGAGTACACTGTAGTTGTCTTCTGACATGCCAGAAGAGGGCATTGGATCCCATTGTAGATGGTTGTGAGCCACCATGTGGTTGCTGGGAATTGAACTCAGGACTTCAGAAAGAAGAGTCAGTGCTCTTAACTGCTGAGCCATTTCTCCAGCCCCTCATCCAAACTTTTTCTTTTTTTTCCTGAGACAGGGTTTCTCTGTGTAGCCCTGGCTGTCCTGGAACTCACTCTGTAGACCAGGCTGGCCTCCAACTCAGAAATTCGCCTGCCTGCCTCTGCCTCCCAAGTACTGGGATTAAAGGTATGCGCCACCACTGCCTCGCTCATCCAAACTTTTTGTTTGCTTGTTTGTTTTGTTTTGTTTTGTTTTGTTTTTCGAGACAGGGTTTCTCTGTATAGCCCTGGCTGTCCTGGAACTCACTTTGTAAACCAGGCTGGCCTCGAACTCAGAAATCCGCCTGCCTCAGCCTCCCGAGTGCTGGGATTAAAGGCATGTGCCACAAGCCCGGCATTCATCCAAACTTTTAATAAGCAGTGGGCTTTCTGTGGGAGAGGAGAGTGAAAGTCACACGTGTGAGACATTTCATTCTTAGCTGGCTTGCACTATTATTCTCTTGCCTGTACAATCTCCCCCAACTATAAGTAGTTAAGGAGGAATATTTGCATCCTTTCTTGCTAAATTCTTAGCTTCTACCAGCCTGAGATCCATTTCCTCCCCACCCCGCCTCTGCTTTTCTGGCGCTGCGGAATTCTTGGGATGCTGTCCAAAGTGCTGACAAGTAGTTTTTCGTATGGAAATCTCGGCTTTGCCAAAAAGCTGTACTGCATACACACAGAGTCTAGGGCTGGGGTCCCAGGAAGCAAGTGTTAGTAAAGAGAGGAGACCTCTGACCAGCCCAGGTCTCTTCCTTCCAGCAGTATGTCTTCTGGGAAGCGCTGTCTAGCTTGGCTTTCCCTAAGCCTTTAGGATCCATACACAACCGGGTGGACAGTCAGGATCCAGATGGTAGGTACCCCTTTCGAATGCTCAGCTAGCATGGCAGAGAAGACAGCAGAATCTGAACTCCTCCTATTTAGTGGCTGCCACTGTTACACACTGGCTGTGAGCCAGACACCACAATGTCCTCAGTGCGCACTTTCTCAAACACTTCTCAGCATCACTCAGTGTGGCAGCCGCTGTTATTTTCTCTGTGTTATAGCTAAGGAAGGGTACCACTTAAAAGACAGATGGCAGGCCTGTGAGATGGCTCAGCAGGCCAGGGTGCTTGCTGCCAAAGCTGATAACCTGAGTTTGAGCCCCAGAACTCACATAGCAGAAGACAAACTCTTGCAACCTGGCCTCTGACTTACACCCCTTACCCAGCATGGCACATGAATGCCCCCTTCAGAATTAATACATGTAGTTAATAAAACAAAGATGAATGGTTTGACTGAGTCTAAGAGGTAAGGTTCGATCTGGGGCTTTCCTGATGACACAGATCCCAACTTTCTTTTAAAAAAAGATTTATTTATTTTATGTATATAAGTACACTATTGCTCTCTTCAGACACACCAGAAGAGGGCATCATCAGATCCCATTACAGATTGTTGTGAGCTACCATGTGGTTGCTGGGAATTGAACTCAGGACCTCTGGAAGACAGTTCATGCTCTTAACCACTGAGCCATCTCTCCAGCCCCAGATCCTACTTTCAAATCATTGGGCTATCCATTGTAATTAAGTCCAGGGATGGGTCCTAGATGTGGAAGGTCAGCTCTCTGCTTGAACTGACCTAAAAGGAGCTCTCAGGGTAGGGAGATGGTTTTGTGGGTAAAGCATTTGCCACACAGGCATGAGGACCTGAGTTTGGATCCTTAGAACCCCTGTAAAGCTGGGTGCAGTGGTGTTTCTGTGATCCCCACGCTCTGAGAGATGAGAGGTGGATATGGACTTCTGGAAGCTGTGGGCCAGCTGGCCTGTTGTATGCAACAATGAACAAACAAGAGATGTCTCAAGTGATGTGGAAGGAGGGGACTGACATGTTGTCCCTTGACCTCCACATACACAGTGAGGCACATGTGTGCCCATTCTCTCTCTCTCTCTCTCTCTCTCTCTCTCTCTCTCTCTCTCTCTCTCTCTCTC
>NC_034603.1:25455748-25478893 GCF_900095145.1 Mus pahari | reverse complement strand
GAGAGAGAGAGAGAGAGAGAGAGAGAGAGAGAGAGAGAGAGAGAGAGAGAGAGAGCGCTTTGTTGCTGACATGCCCTTTGTCTTCATCAGGCATCCGATTTCTCTACCTTCAGCACGGATCTCACTCCACGGAGCACTTGAGCGCCCATTGAGCATGTCACTTTCTTATTTGTGGAAATGTCAGGCACCAAAGGCCAAGTACCACTTAACGTGTCAAGGAGCAGCGTGCCTGGCAGACGCTCTTACACCTGAAACTCCACCTCCAGCTCTGCTGCATCTGGAAACCGAGGTAAGATGTACTGAGAGCATCAGAAGGGAAGCTCAGTCTGAGAATGGGTTGAACTGTCCATGCATGTAGCCTGTCCATTTTGCAGGTTATCACACCCCCTACTCCAGCACTCTCCATGTTCATTCACAGAACCCCAATATCCTAACGCCCTTCCTCATTTCCTCTCCATCAGTACTTCTTAGACTTGCCCTTCCACTGCCATGTCCTCCTTTGTCAAGAAACAATGTTCTGCCTCACTCTTCTGCCTCTTGCTCCCCTCCCCCACACATACACAGGCTATTCTGTGGGTTGGCGACTACTAGGAGACTGTAGATGGACTGTTCTCAGGAATGGCCTCCCAGCATGGGAGGTTTC
This sequence comes from Mus pahari, assembly GCF_900095145.1. Taxonomy (NCBI): domain Eukaryota; kingdom Metazoa; phylum Chordata; class Mammalia; order Rodentia; family Muridae; genus Mus; species Mus pahari. Next base: position 25,478,250 of record NC_034603.1, on the reverse strand, counting down.
AATGGTTCCTCCTCCTCCTCCTCCTCCTCTTCTTCCTCTCTCTCTCTCTCTCTCTCTCTCTCTCTCTCTCTCTCTCTCTCTCTCTCCAGGCAGGAGGATTAGAACTTCAAGGCTATTCTTGAATTCCAACTCACTAATTTGGCCAGACTGGCTGTCCTGTAACTCTAAGAAGTCCTATCTTCACTTCCTGCCCCAGGGCTGGGATTACAGACATACACTATGGAGACTGGTTTAGGTGGGTACTTGGGATCCGAACTCAGGTCCCCATGCTTGCATGGCAGGTATTTTACTGAATGAGCTGTCTCCCCAGACCCCATTTTCCACCATGCCTGGATTCTATGGTGCTGGATTCTATGGTGCTGGCAATTGAACCCAGAGCTTCATGCAAGCTACATGAGCTCTGCCAGCTGAGGTATAACCCCACCCAATGGACAGTACTGAATACCGTCATAGTAACTGTGCTATTGCTATGAAGAGAATCTGTGACCAAGGAATTCAGCTGTCAGAGCGTGAAAGGCTGGGCTTGGCATGGGCTTTTTTTTTTGTTGTTTTTTTTTTAAGATTTTATTTTTTATTATTATATCTAAGTACACTGTAGCTGTCTTCAGATGCACCAGAAGAGGGAGTCAGATCTCATTATGGATGGTTGTGAGCCACCATGTGGTTGCTGGGATTTGAACTCAGGACCTTCAGAAGAGCAGTCGGTGCTCTTAACCACTGAGCCATCTCTCCAGCCCAGCATGGGCTTTTGAAACCTTAAAGTCCATGCCCAGTGACACACCTCTTCTCCTTCCCAAACAGTTCTACCAACTGGGACCAAATATTTAAATACATGAGCCTATGGGGGAGAGTCATTCAAAATAAATTAAACTAAATAAATCCTACATGTTGTGCTGGATATAACTTTCTAAAGACACAGAGACACTGAGCAACTACAGACCCTGCCTCCCATGAACTAATAAGTATACGTCTTCATCCAATGAATGTCTACCACAGGACAGAAGAGGTGGTGGGAGAGGGGGCGACAAAAGACCTGCTCCACAGCCAGCTGTCCCCAGAGGCTCTGAGAAGTTTCTGTCTTTTGTTCTCTGGAGTAATACAAGGAAAGATTTCACAAACCCAGACCCCCACCCTCCCATCACCATTGGGGAGGGTCTTCTTTTACCAACTGAGCCTGGCTCTTGCTGGACTTGTGAGTGCCCTAGATCCTGTCCATCATCTGTTTGTCTGTTTCCTCAGATGTGACAGGTGGCTAGGGATAGAGACGGAATGCCAAGCTTATCAGTGGGGAGGAGGGTTCAGAACTGGGAACAATGACAAGATGTGACATTAAGGAGCTATTGGGTCCAGGGCTCACTTGGTCAAGTGCCTCTATCAACCATTGATTCTAGGCGCTCTGACAAGTTGTCCGAACTGTGGGATCCCTTTCCAGGAGACGTGTTCCCACTCTGGTTGATAACAGGCTTCAGTCTTTTTCTTCTCCTAGTGTGAGACTCCTGGGGTGGGGGGTGGGGCACTCAAACTTTTGGGGATCCATTACTTTAGTTGTATGACAGGCAAAAGGAGGGGCTCAAGTCTCTCTTGAAGGCATCTTCTGTCCTACAGGGACAGTTACACTTCTGTGACGTCTTTGGGTTTGGTTCCAAATGTGGTTAGGGAGACTGGAAAGCCAATCTAGTTATTGACCTGATCTGCTTGTGTCTAAAGAACCCATCACCAGACTTCCTGCTTTCCATGTAAGAATACGTGTCTGAGGTGGTCAGGTCTTCTGCTCCCCAGGAAAAGTCGAAAATCTGGCTGATTCTCATGCTTGCCTTCCATTTTTAAATTATTGACAACCCATTGTAAAAATTTAAAGCAGTGGGGAGAGCCTTGGGGTTCCCAAACTGAAGAAACTTTGTTCCGGGCTTGCTGCACAGGCGAGCAATAGAAACTCCGGAGCCCCAGGCATCAGGTGTGCACAGGGGTGAATATAATTGTGCTACCACAGAGGGCTGAGGTAAGGGTTCATGTTCGAGTGTGCTGTGGAGACTTAAGATAAAATACATAATGTGGTTCTTGTGAACATTCAACACAGACATATCATGTGTGTGTGGTTTTTAATTTGAGAGGATTAGATGAAGGTTTGGAAATAGATGACCTTTAAAATGAATCCCAGCTCAAAGATCCTAAGATGATAAAAAGAAAGTCCTCATTAATCAGACTGGTGTGTTCAACAGCACAAGACAGGGCTGTGTTCCCCAGCCTTGATTTTGCTTCTCCATTTAACAAGTATTGTACAGAAGGCATAAGATAAGATAATAGTGCTGAGATAATGGTACTTGAGGCAAAACTCAGGGCAGTGGAGAACCAGCAAGCACCTGCTGGTCACACACAGCGTTCCCTACAGGGTCAGAACACCCCCTTCCCTCCACCCCACCCGCATCATCTGATCACCTTGCTCTTCTCAAGGGATCTGGCACTGACATGTCCTTGTTAGTGAAGAATCAGCATGGTTCCACTCATCAACATTGTTAACTTGACTGGATTTAGAACCATGTAGAGCTCTGGGCCACTCTGGGAGGGTGTGTTAAAAAGGAAACTAAGTTTCACTGTGGTGGGAAAATCCATTCTGAATGTGGATGGCACTGTTCTGTGGGCTTCCGTCCTGGATTGGATAAAAAGGAGAAAGTGAACTGAGTACCAGTATTCATCTCTCTCTGCTTCCCGCTTTTGGATGCACCATGACCAGCTGCCTCCTGCTCCTGCTCCTGGGGCTTCCCCACCATGATCGACTGTACCCTCAGACTCTAAGCCAGAGTAAACCTTTCTTTCCTTGTGTTGCATTCCTCAGGCATTTTGTTACAGCCTTGACAGAAGTAAGGATACAGGTTTCAGGTTTGTTTGTTTTTTTTCTGCCCACTGCACTGCAAGTTGGAGAGAGGAGGCACATACGGTCTATGATGCCTGGCTGCAGGCAGGTTAAGTCTGAAGAAAGACATTTCTTGCTGAGAAGAGACTCCTCTCAGGTCATACTAGGTGCCTCCCTCTCTGCTTTCTAGGACCCATTGTGGAGAAGCACAGAACAGAGCTGGAGAATGCTTGACTCTAGAAAGAATTCCAGGATGGAGTTGCCACCAACATGCTGGACGTCATGCTGGGTTTGAGTACTGTCAACCTAGAGTGGTTTGCACTTGACAGTGGGAAGTAAATCAGATGACTTCTCGGACTGGTACCCAGGGACACTTGGACACACAAACATTTTCCCATGCACACAGGACTTGAGTTATTCATCAAGCTTCAGAGAGTACCAGGTGTTGGGAACATAAAGAGATGACCATTCCCAATGACAGTATGAGGTCACAGCACTTGGCCAGGTGGCTCCTGTTCTCTGCATCTCAAATGTTATCATTATTTTGGTAGTGTGTGTTTATTTGAATGTAAAATATCTCCCATAGTTTCTTGTGTTTGGGGGCTTAGTCTCTGGCTAATGGCACTGTTTTGGAAGGTTGTAGAACTTTTGGGAGATAGATTCTGAAAAAGTTACTTTTATTTGCCAGATGCAATTGTCTACTCAGAGGCTTTCTGCTGAATAAACTCACCCTTTCTAGTTCTTTCTGAGATCTGGCTGACTGGTTCAACTTAGCTGTTCTGGCTCAAAACTCCTCTCCAAGCTGACTGATTCAAATGGGCTTTTCTTGGCTTCTCACTGAATTACTCTGCTTGGAAAAACTGCCTCTGAATTCCATGGATTGAACCACACTGACTGCCCTGACTGTAAGAACTGAACTGAACTGCACAAACTCAACTGCACTGCATTGCCTGAACTCAATTGAACTGCCTTCCATTCCTGACCTGCTTTTTGTTTGTTTGTTTGTTTTTGTTTTTGTTTTTCATGACAGGGTTTCTCTGCATAGCCCTGGCTGTCCTGGAACTCACTTTGTAGACCAGGTTGGCCTTGAACTCAGAAATCTGCCTGCCTCTGCCTCCCGAGTGCAGGGATTAAAGGCGTGCACCACCATGCCCGGCTCTGACCTGCTCTTTAAGTAGCCTTTCCTATGCTGTCCTGAGAGTTAGGCATATCCTATCTCTGATTCAGCCTGTCAAACCTTTCTCCGATTCATTATTTTGTCTGCCCCTCAAGTAGACATAACTTTCAAACACGGCTGTTTCCTTGTACAAGCCATCTTTACCTTCATTGTTTGTAATTAAAGGTATGCACTAAGGGGGAGGGGTCTTTATTCCAGCCAGAGGGATTAAAGGTGTGTCATTTCAGTCACTCAGGCATGTAAATTCTTTGGATGTGATCCCAAACCAGAGCAGCCATGTTGCTGAATTATAATTCTTCTGTAGTCTTTAGGAGGAAGTGAGTCACTGGAGGTGGGCCTTCAGTGAGATTTCATAGGCTTCTCCCTCTTGTCTACTTGTTGCTTCCTGATTGCAGACTGAATGTGACCAACTGCTTCACACTTCTGACACCATGGCTCCCCTGCCATGACAGACTCTATCTTCCTGTCATGAGCCAAAACGCACCTCCCTCCCTTAAGTTGCCTCTTATCAGGTATTTGGTGGCAAGGAAATCGGGTGATACACAGTGATAGGGAAGTGTCGAGTCACCACTTAGACAGAAGGCTTGGATGTGGTCTTACCTTCTGTGAGGCATCAGTCACGTACCCAGCTGTAGTGTTCAACAATGGCCACCACCATCTTGGTTTGAGTAAAAACAAAGAAGCCCCCACATATCAAGGGACTTCAAAAGCATTGGTGGAGGCATTGGGCACGTGGCTTCAACAAAGCAGTGAGGCTCCAGCTGTAGGCCTCAGATACTACCTGCAGGCCTTTGGGTCGGTGGAAGGTAGGGGTCTGTTCACAATCGTGGTTATAAATGACTATGAAGAGTCTAAATGGGCTGGATAGAAGCCTTGGCTGTTATGAGTATGCACTTACATTGTGGAGGACTGGAGTTTGGCACCTACTCTGGGTGGCCTAACCACCTATAAATTCTAGCTTCAAGTGATCCAGGGGAATGAATATATATATATACACATATATATGTATGTATGTGTGTGTGTGTGTGTGTGTGTGTGTGTGTGATAGCCCAGGATAATCTGCCTTTGAACCTGTGACATTCCTACATTCCATGGTCACAGATACTCTGGTCAGTCTGTCAGTCAGTTGTCTGTTAGTCAGTTAGGTGTGAAGAGTCCTTGACAAACACACAGCTTTTTCCTTCTAGGAATAACTATCATTTCCATGCCCCTGCCTCATGGCAGTTACGAGGAAGAGATGAAGACTTGGATGAGTGAGGAGACTTCTGAGAGACTGCAGGAAATGAGGACTCAGAGGAGGAATGGGGAGGGGTCTGCCTGGGGAGGCAGGGACTTTTGTTCAGTCCTTTAGCCAGTGACTCGGGCGGGCAGGGAAACACTTGGGCCACTATACCCTGGAGCTCAGGGCACAGTGGATTCCAGTCATCAGTCACTCTGTCACTCTGAAGCACTGATTAGAGAGTCAGCCATTACATGCCTACAATCCCAATATTGGGCGGTAGAGACTGGCTGCGTTCCAGGCCAGGGAGATTCTGTCTCAAAAAGAAGGTGGATGCTCCTGAGGAATGCTGCCTAGAGCTGCCTTCTGTGGTGGTCTGAGTGAGAACAGTCCTCCATAGGATTTGGCTAGTCCCCAGATAGGGGCACTGTTTGGGGGAGGTTTAAGAGGTGTGTGGCCTTGGTGGAAGAAGTATGTCAGTGGATGTGGGCTTTGAGATTAAAAGCCTCGTGCTACACCCAGTTCACTCTTTCTTCATGTTTGCTATTGAAGGTGTGAGCTTTCAGCTTCTATTTCCTGCTCTGGATACCTTCCACTTCCGTACCTCCCCACCAGAGTGGACTCCTATTCCTCTGGAACTATAAGCCAGAATAAACCCTTCCTTTTTAAACCTTATTTTATTATTATTATTATTTTATAGGGTTTCTCTGTATAGCCCTGTCTGTCCCGGAACTCACTGTGCAGACCAGGCTGGCCTCGAACTCAGGTATAAAATTCTCCCTTCTATAAATTGCCTTGGTCATGGTATTTCATCACAGCAGCAGAATATTAATCAGTATAACCTCTGACCCACATCTACACATAATAATAATAATAATAATAATAATAATAATAATAACCACACTGTCCAATCTGTGGCTCACTGCTCCTTCGTTGCAGGCAGCTGGGGAGGGGAGCTGTTCTGTTACTGCTGCCTCTCTGCTTAGGCTGCCTAGAATGATGGCTACTCTCCCTGCGCTTCTAACTGTCTTCCCAGGTAGAGGAAAATGACAGTCTAGTTCCTGAAATCTAATCTGAGGGGCAGAGGCTGTCAGGCAGGCGGCAAGATTCATGATAAAGTGTTGGTAGATGCAACACTTGTCTGGTTGACTGCAGCAGCGGAAGGTGACCTGGTGTCGCGTGCAGAGGGCTCTCCAGGGTGCGTGCACCACGTACGTGCTTCTTTGGCGGTGCGGTCTACCCCTAGCTAATGAATTCAGAGGCACAGATGAGTGCTTAGAGGAGACTGCTTCTACTTGGGTAGCTCCTGGAGAACCTTTCATTTATTTGAATCGTGTCTTAGATCTGCCCTCTGTGATCAAATTAATGAAGAGAAGCACACACACACACACACACACACAGAGCCCCTTGGTGCAGGATAAAAAAGACATCAGGCTCAAAAGAAAGGGCGAGAGCGAGAAAGCAGCGCGTGCCTGAGGGGCTCCTGTGCCTGGCAGAAGGTTCACAGAGCCGGCTGCTTCTCTTCTCTGTCTAGGGAGATGCGCCAGCAGTGAGGGAAGGTTGCCATCTCAGGAAGCTCGACTAACGTGGCGGTAGATCTGTGTAAAGGCCTCCCCAGGAGAACCTACCCTTTCTGCATACCCGTTTCCCCAGTCATCCAAATATTTTTATTCCTGGCTAATTTTTTTTTAAAAAGAGGGGAATGAGCTCTGCAGGAACCTAGGAGGTGAGGGAGGGCTTAGTTGGGTCGGGGCTGTGTCTGTGCAGCAGAGGTTCAGCCACAGAAGTGATTCAGGTGAGAGGCATGGTGTCTGGGGCCATGGCTCAATAGTAGAGTGCCTGCTTAGCATTTATAAAGTTCTGAGTTCAATCCACAGCTCTGGGGGGAAAGGAAGGAAAGAAGGGAGGGAGGGAGGAAGGAAAAATACAGAAAATAAAAACATAAAGGGCACAGATTTGCTTTTATAGCAATAAGAAAGCATTCAGCGTCAATAGTACTACCTACAGCCCAGCTTCTTAGGAGCAGAGGCTCCTGGTCCCTCCTTCTGTTTTTGAGCTCTCCTGTTTTCCAGAAGCTTCCTGGGAGGATGAACTGGAACAAGATCTGGGTTCAAATCCCATCTCTATTTCTACCTAGCCCTGTGAGCTCACCTCCCTGAATCTCAACCTCCTTCCTTACAAAATAGGGAACGGGCCCCGTGGACTCGTGCAGCTTGCGGTCGAGTTAAGCCTGCTAACAGCTAACAGCCCTTCCGAGTCCTGACTCTTTTGTGTGAACCGGGGTGACTTTCCACTTGTGACCCTTTATGCCTGTGAATCTTTTTTATGTAATTGAGAGTATGTAGGTGTATAAAACAGGCATAGAAGCAGATGGTCACAATGATAAAATGTATATAAACCTAAGTTTTTACATTAAAAATTATTGTGTTTTGTATGTGTGCATGTGCACGTGCGCTCATGAGTGTGCTTGTGCATGTGCCTGAGTGTCCTGGGCATTGAAGGCTTGGTATCAAGCCTTTTCACTGTTGAGTCATCTCATCAGTCCAAGAAACTTACTTTAAAACAATTCTTTGGTATCCATATACTTTTATCATTGATTTTAGACTAAACCAAATGTGCATACTAACGAGATGGATAAGCTTGTTTATGCTTACCTATATAGTTCATGTTGGGCTGCCTATTTGACACTGCAGGACACAGCATCTTCAGTGTTCTTCAGAGCTGGCGGATAGTTTGGTTTTCTATCATCTGTGCTGAGAAGGCTGACTGACTCGCAAGGATACATGGTACAAATGTGAGAAGGGTGTTTACAGCCATTTCAGAAACAGCTGGAAATCCTGTTTAATCCCAAGCCATCGTTCACTTAATGATTTTTTAATGAAGCTCGTCACAACCCAAACAGCAATTTTAAAACCAAACATCCTACAACAACACATTCCAAGCATACACCAATTTGATACATGCTGAGGGACGAGGGTAGAAAATGCTGTCTGATTTTCCTGATTTGATCGCTCCGTTTCTACAGGAACTGAAAACTTGGCCTGGACAGTAAGCCTTTAGGAGACTTGGAACACATCGCAGCCTTGAGTCTGGGCTGATGTCACTCAGGCAGCCTTCCTTAGTATCCAGCGGCTGATGACAGGTGAGCTACAGAGCGCCTGGCTGGCATGTTCAGCCCTAAGGCTGCAGTGACATCACAGAATAGAACAGCGCAGATGGGCACTGCCACAAATGTCATGAATGCACTGTGTGTGTCTTAACCTTTATTTTTATTTTATGTCTGTAGGTGTTTTGCCTGACAATGTTTGGTTTCAAATTAATTTTTGGTTGTTATATATCCAGAAGTCTTTACCATCCCCCCCCCCCAACACACACAACTATCATAGTCGGTGGTATGGCTCCACATGGAGCTGTGGTCAATATGAGGAGTAGTAAGATTAATGGAATAAATGCTGTTGATTATAGCTTCTTAGGACTGATGCTGAGGCTAAAGAGCATCTGAGGTTGGTACCCTGGTTGCAGCTCTTTTGGGGGTCCTAGGCGCTCCCCACTGCTCAGGCAATAGCGACTAGTTGGTTCCCTCATCACTTCTGGGCAGGTGGTGTGTGTGTGTGTGTGTGTAGGCTTATATGTGTGTGCAGGACAGAGAACAACCTCCAGTGTTACTCCTCAGTGTTGTCTACCTTGTGTTTGTTGAGACAGGTTCTCTTACTGGCCTGGAACTTGACATGTGGGCAAAGCTAGCTGGCCAGTGAACCCCAGGGGTCCACATGTCTCTACCTCCTGTGAGTGTATGCCACCAAGCCTGGCTTTTATTTTATCTTATTTACTTTTTTAACTTGGGTTCTGGGGACTGTACTCAGGCCTTATTTGCAGGGCGAGCACTTGGTGGACTGAACCCTCTTTCCAGCCCTCAGGTTGCTTTCCCACACAAGCTTGGACTCCATTTGCTAGGCTGCTTCTTATGTTTGGCAATAAAATCCCTCCTTCATGCCCCTGCCCCTGTCCCCACTTCCAGCTGTGGTGAGCTGTGGGTATGGTTGTCTCTGGAGGAGCCAACAGAGTCCTCAGATGAGAGAGGAGCTCTCAGGGCCTCCGGTAGAATATCTGTGAACAAGGAAATGTCAAGGAACATGTTTTTCTCCTGGTAAATGTCCTGGGCCAACCCGGTCCTGTTTGATTTGAAGGCAGGAAGTGCAAATTAAGTACCTGGGATCATGCTTGCACTCACTCCTGAGGCAGCCTAGGAGGGATGTGTCAGCTCATCAAGGAGGGAGAGAGACAGGGTGGGGCTGTTGGCTCTTAAAGGACAGCTCTAGCAAGTCTAATTGAATCCTAGCTTGAGTTAGAATCTGATGAATTCCAAGCCTGGAAGAACAACTAGACGGCGGCACCGGATGTTAGAGATGATTTAATTGAAACTCTCTCAGGAGAGGGAACCTGAGCTCAGGGAATCTACAGCTGGGAGGAAGGTAAGGCCTAGAAACTTCTTGGGGGTGTTGTGCGTATGTGCATTTGTGCAAGTGTGTGTGTGTGTGTGTGTGCTGTGTATGTGTGGTATGTTTGTGATATGTATATGTGGTGTGTATGGTGTGTTGTGGTGTGAGTAGTGTGTATGGTGTGTGGTATGTGTGTGTGGTATGGTGTGGTGTATGTGTATGTGTATGTGTATGTGTGTTGCACTCAGGACTTTCTTCCTTTGCATTTCTGCTCTACTGTTGTCTGCTTTGTGTCACACTTACATACCGTCTGCTCTGTTATTATCCTGGTTTTCTTAATACTTGAATCAATTCCATTTTTTATTCCTAAATAAGCTAATTTTGAAAGGCAATTGTCATAAAGGGAAAGCAGAGAGCGTTTGCCTCAGTCACAGGCAACTGCAGAAATAAATGCTATGAAAGGCAGTCAAATGTGAAGAAGACACTCTTGTGTGGGGCTGAGGATGTAGCTCAGCTGTAGACTGCCTGCCTAGTATGCCCGGAGCTCTGGGCTTGCTTCTTAGCACTGGATAAACTGGGTGTTGAAGGGGAAACTTCTAGTTTTTTTGAAAGTTATGTCAAATGATGCTTTGCTGCGGCACACAGGTGAAAGGCTGTCTCGCTAAAGCAAACAAGTGAGAGACTGTTGTCCTGAAACAGACACAGTGAAAGGCTGTTAGGTTATAGCAGGCACGTGAAAGGACTTGATGAAGGAGTATAACTATGGCCCCACAGACGGTGGGAGATGAGCGTTGGTTTGTTTGGTTTACTCTGCCTCATTACTCTTCCCTAACAACACACACGTATTGGTTCACCTTACGTAGTGTTGTTGAGCTCAACTTGTGACACTGCGGCCACTGAAACTCGCCCAAGAACTGCTCGTGAGGTTCACTATAGCTGCTTGGTGTCTGCTTGCTGAAAGGACTGGACTGTAGCTGCTGGTTTGTACTGGGTGTCTGCCTGCCTAGAGGACTGGTTTGCAGCTGCTGAATCGTATTTGGTGTTTGCTACAGGACTGAACTGCTGCCCAAGAAGACCAAAGAACCACTGCTGAACAGGTTCACTTCCCCCTATCCTAATAACCTTTCTCATCCACTACCTCTGCTGGGTGATGGGCTAGAGGAGAGGTTGAATCCTTATTAAAAATAGGCTGCAGAAACTATATGCTTACAGGGTGTGGTGGTGCACATCTGTAACTCCTGAACTCAGGAGGCAGATGCAGGAGGATCAGTTCAAGGTTGTCCTTGGCTACATGAGGCCCTGTCTTAGAAAAAAAAAAATGAGATGCTCCTGTACACATGCAGAGAGCTCGCCCTCATGGCTGAAAGACACACATCTGGAAGCCCATTGAGTAACAGATGTCACAGAAAGCACTTGGCAGAGTCAGGTGCTGTAATTATCACAGTTAAAATGTAGTGGTCAAGGGTGGCACAGGACTGTAATCAAGAGGCAGAAGCAGGAGGATTCCTGCAAGTTCCAGGCCTGGACTGCATACGGAATTTAAAGCCAGCCAGAAATGCATAGCAAGGAAGGCTCGGCCAAAATAAGTGACTGGGAAAGGAAGGAAGGAAGGAAGGAAGGAAGGAAGGAAGGAAGGAAGGAAGGAAGGAAGGAAGAAAGGAAGGAAGTTAGAAGCCAAAGCAGGGGCTGGAGAAATGACTTAGTAGTTAAGATCTACTGCCCTTGCAGAGGACGTTGGTTTGTCTTTAGCATCCACATTGGTGGCTCAAAGCTGCCTGTAACTCCAACTCCAGGGAATCTGATGCCCTCTTCTGGTCCCTACAGGTACCTACACTTACCACATGCATACACAAACATATACACGTACACATAATTTTAGAAAATTAATAAACATTAATAAACTAAATTAAACAAATACCACATTACAACAAATAAAAAACTAATCAGGGCCTGGGGGCACACACCTTGATTCCCAGCACTCAGGAGGCAGAAGCAGGTTGGGCTCTTGAGTTTGAGGCCAGCCTAGTCTACAGAACCAGATTCTGAGCAGTCAGAGCTACACAGAGAAACCCTATCTTAAAAATAAATAAATAAAACCTGAAAGTATAGTTTCAAATTTTATTTAGTTATTCTAGAGAAGGTCTTTCTCTAAACCTCAGGCTAGTTAGGACCTTACTATTTAACCTAAGCTGACCTTGAACTCATACCAATCCTCCTGCCTCAGGCTCGTGGGTACTGGGATTGCAGGCAGGAAGAACTCAGCTGGTTTTAACCCTTGCATGTAAGGAGTCAAATAACAGACATTTTGTCTTTCCTTCAGTCTCTCTTGTAGCTACTCAGTTCTTCCTACTAGCAAGAAGGCTGTCATATGCACTACGTAGAGGGTGGGTGTCTTAGTTAGGGTTTTATTGCTGCGAACAGACACTATGACCAAGGCAACTCTTAGGACCACATTTCATTGGAGTTGGCTTACAGGTTCAGAGGTTCAGTCCATTATAATCAAGGCAGAAACATGGCAGCATCCAGGCAGCCATGGTGCAGGAGGAGCTGAGAGTTCTACATTTTCATCTTAAGGCTGCTAGCAGAATACTGACTTTCAGGCAGCTAGGATGAGAGTCTTAGAGCCCATACCCATAGTGACACACCTACTCCAATAGGGCCACACCTTCTAATAGTGCCAATCCCTGGGTGGAGCATATGCAAACCATCACAGTGGGTGTGGCTATGTTCCATTGAAAGATTGCTCACACTAACAGCTGTGACTGGCTTTGACTGGCAGGCTGCAGACGTGCTTAAGAGTCATAGGTGCAGAAAACAAAGCAAGCCAAATGCTGTGCTCATACAATGCTGTGCACATACAATGAATAAAGGACCTAGCCACGTGATTGACAGCACTAGCCCTTCTCCTATGGCCAAACCCCAAACTTCTGAACTGAGTTCCATGTACCTGAAACACAGGCTGTAATCCCAAAACTTTGGTTTCACTAGCTGCTGCCATCTTAACTGGTCCCACCAGGGGTGGTGGGAATGGCTTCTGAACTTGAAGTAAATGGAAGTTAAAAGATGGGTTGAGGGCTAGGGAGATGGCTTAGGTAACAGAGCACAAGCACGGAGACCTGCGTTTGATCTCCAGAATCCACCTGGACCACTAAGCCTGTAATCACAGGGCTGGGGAGGGGAAGACAGGGCTCCCTGAGCTTGGCTGCTCAGCCAGTCTAGTCAGTGAGCCCCAGGACCAAGTAAGAGTAAGAGATCTGTCTCAAAACAAGTAGACAGCTCCTGAGGACTGACACCCCAAATTATCCTTTGGCCTGTACATCCATACACAGACATATGCACCTGCACACACACACACATGTATGTACATATACCCATCTCTCACACACACAGGTGCGCTGGGAGTTGGAATAACTTGAGTTTTCTTTCCTCACTGCACAGGGGGAAACTGCAGCTTATTAGAACGGAGTGAACTGCTCAGCGTTGTGCAACCCTCAGCCTGACATCAGCCCTAGGAACAAAAGGCCCAGGGCCAGCTGTGTGCCATCAGTGAGGAGGCCCTTCCCTTTACAGTTTCTCATTTCCATGATAAAGAAAGAGAGTGCTGGAGAGGGGCTTAGAAGGGTTTTAGAGTGGGAAATGATGCTGACAGCTCAGGACTCTGTGCCAACCTAAGAGGGAGAAGGACAGGCATCCTCAGAAAACATACAATAGAGTGGGAAGGGCGTAGAGCCACCCTGCCGTCCTCATGGAGGGTCGGGCCTGCCTCTCACTTCTCTGTACCTCCCTGTGCACACCCCTGAGGATGCAGAGGTCAGCCTCAGGTGGTCCTCGGGAGCTGTCTATCTTGGTTTTGTTTTGTTTTGTTTTGTTTTTGGTGGGGGATTGGGTTCCACACCCCGCATCCCCATTCAGAGGACTGAGGCCAGGTTTTCATGAGTGCCAGTCAAGTACTCTACCCTTGCCTACCCTCTGCTAGTTCCCTTGCCATCTGAGGCATCTCGCTAGCCTGGACCTTGCCCATTTGGCTGGGCTAGCTGGCCAGATTGTTTCAAATACTCACTTGTCTCCAGCTCTTCAGCACTGGGATTATAGTGCATGCTACTACACCTGTTATGCCCAGGCTGCAGGGGCCCCCTAAGACCACTGAGGAGCCAATTCTGGTGCAAACACACAAGGGTCTTTTAGTATGAGGTCACCAGTAAAGTCTCTCAGACACTCACCATCTCAGCAAGTCAGTGAGAGCCCCAAGTTTAGGGGTGCAGGGTTTTTATTGTGGTTACAGCAAACTTGGCGAATTTCCATATGGATAATCAAGTTAATATTTTAAAAACTATTTCTGGCCTAATCTGCAGTAACCAAACACGGGGGCAGGACCACCTGACAAACAGGATGGTCAAGTTATCTACTCTCTGCAGAATGTCTTAGCTTATCGCTACGTACCTTGGTCCTGCCATTGTAGCCTGGCTGTTGCTAAGGAGGTCGGGGCGGGGAGAGTGGTCATCATAGGTGTGATTTTTCTTCCTGGAATTAGAATTTAACCCTTGCTCATGCACAAAATGGAGTTTCTTCAAAAGTGGGTTCGGTTGGACTTTACGACCTGATGTTTTTACAATTGTTATGGGGATCTGCTGTGAGAACTTTTTCCTTGAGGAGATGGAAATGACATTTACCCCTGTCTTATAATGTCTTGATGATGGACCATGGATTCCACTGAAGTTCACCAGGAAGAACTAACACATTCCTTGGGCTTCCTTATAAACATGGATGTGGAGGGATCCCCACTGGAGCTTGGATGTCCCCAAAGTAACAAGGCTGAAAAGCTCTCACCCAGCAAGGTACAAGAATCACCTCACAGACCTGAGAAGGAATTCCCAGTTAATCTTCACAACCTGTGTATTCTAGCTCCTCCCGAGACACTGTGCCCCGGGCCACATGGAATTATAGCAGAATTGCACACAAATAGCCATGAGGAGTATCTAGGTATTCGGCAGAGGGTCCAGGGACCCCTTCCTTCTATAGAAGATGCCTAGTTCACAGGTCTGATAGCAGTGGGTTCTCGAAGTGAGGCACCGGTGATCTCATGAACATGTTGGTTGAATCCCTCAGATGGATCTGAGTTCCTCAGATCCTCATGCCTGAGTTGCAAGTGTTTTATGGACCATGCCTTCTCTCCAGCTCTGAAGAGCTCTAGAGGGCTGGCACAGGCACCATTTCCCATCATGACTAATGTCCAGTGGCAACAAGGCACCAGGGATTCAGAGCTTGAAGGTTTTCAGGAGGAGTTAATCTAATTGCCTCGGGGTTGGGGGGGGGGAGCGAAGGACAGGTAGCCTGGGCCTCTCTCTCTCTCTCTCTCCTTAGCTTGCAGACACTAGATGGAAGGGGAGATGGATTATAGAGTGCTCTGAGGAAATGGAGATAAATGACTTTAGATTCAACATGATAAGAAGGAAAAATGATTCCTTAGACCCAGGAGAGACCAGAGCTGCATCAGGAAAATGACTTGAAATCGCAGAACTATGAGCTTGGGGCTAGAATTGCAGGTCGGTAACGCTGGCTGTCTTCCTTGTACATTTGGGCTGTGCTAGGATTCTCTGCTTTGGAATTCCCAGAATTCAACATAAAGGTCTTTTCTCTCTGAGTTCACTCCTCTAAGAAAGCAGTTTTAAAAATAACCCTGAAAAAAACCTGAGTTCCATGTCCAAGAGGACTGGTTCCAAAAAGCTGCCCTCTGCCTTGTATGCATAAGACCAAGTCCCAGTGATTAAACAATCCTGGTAGGGCAAAGTGCCCCCCCCCCCGCCACCTCCTACAGCCTTGACTGAGTCATGTTTCAGGTCATGCTTCCATGGTTCCAGTCATGTTGGAAGAAACTGTAAGGTCATCCAAGTCAGAGTGGTAACAGGCAGAGCTGGGGGGTGGGGCAGGGGTCAGGACATAGGGTGCTGAGGCAGGCAGAGCTGGGGGCGGGGCGGGGGTCAGGACATAGGGTGCTGAGGCTGGTGTGGCCAACAGGAGCCTCCTGATGTATAACCCATGACATCCCGTGATACACTCTTCTAAGCATGAAGCTTTCCTGAAACTAAATGCTCACTAAGGCATTTTGCAGCCAGCATACCCAAAGCATCTACACTGTCACTGTACTGTGTACTACTGCTGTGCCCAAGTGGGTAGCTTAGCGCTAAGAGGTTCTTGATTGGAGAGTGGGCGGCCCCAGTCCCCTCCCTCTCTTTCTTTCTCTCTCTTTCTCATTCACCCTTCTCTCCACTTTAATTCTCTTGATGACTAGGACAGCTTTTAGCTTTTCCAAGCCTTATTTCTCCGTTCAAATCTGAGAGTGGGATTAGAAAAGGTGAGCTAGCAGGAGGGGGCAGTGGCTAATCAATGACACTCTCAGGATCCCACAGCTGTGGGGAGCATGGCTCCAACTTCACTGAGAGCAAGCTGGGGAGATCCAAGACCTCAGACCAGTCACAGCTTGAGGATGCTTTTGTTTAGAGACTGGCTGCAAAGCCTGAGGGGACCCATTGAGGGGTGAGGCCAAGGTGCTCGCCTCTCAGAGCTTTGGGACTCTCACCTTTTAACAAGGGCTCAGGATAAACTACAGGGTTCTTTGTCTTACTATTTATTTATATGTACGCTTATGTTCACCATGTGTGCAGTGTCCACAGAGGCCAGAGGAGGGCATGAGATCCCCTGGAACAGGCGTTATAGGTGGCTATAATAGGCCCAGTGTGGGTCCTGGGAGCCGGATCACTGTCCTCAGCAAGAGCAGCGAGTGCTCTTAGCCACCTCTCCAGCCCGGGGCAAACTCCTGTTTAGTGAGTCCCACCAGGCTCAGAGTGTCAGTCCTCCCAAACTTTCCAGGGAAACACTGAAATCATTTTATGGCAGGAAAATCGGCAGCTGGCAGAGGACAAACGTGTTGTAAAGCCAGGTGGCTTTTCACTGCCCTTCTGGCTCACTCCATGGCCTGTTCTGCCGAGCATTCTCCCATCCTCTTAGGGGGCCTCAGACCCCTTGCTTAGCCTGGCTTTGACAGTAGGTTACTTTACCACTAGTGAGTTTCATTTGAGATAGTGGGAGAGTAGAACAGGCCTCGCCTCATTGATTTTCAGGTGGGTTAAATGAAATTAAGTTTGCAGTAGGTTTCTGAGCCCATGGTGAGGGTTTCCGGAATGTTTAGCTAATATGCTTAAGCTGTATGCAAATTATATGCAAACGAACCAGTGGCTCCCCTGAATTCAGCAGCCAAGAAAATGGCTCTGATAAGATCTCTTCTGGCTTTTAGGTGCATACGTGAGAGCTAAAAAGTCACCTCCTATTATCAGCACACTTGGGTGGCTCACAGAACGTTATCAGTATCCCAATCGCTTGCTTGATTAGTGTAACCCATGAAGAGACACAGGTGTGCCAACCACATTTTTCAAGTAAAATCCAAAAGTGGGTCTAAAGAATGTCTAGTTGTTTTAAAATTCTTAAGCCCAGGATTTTTGTGTACCATGTTGTCATAAAGAACAATGATAGGTGAGCTTTTAAGAACTGGAGCCGCGTATGTCTGCCTGCACGTACTTGTGTATGTGAGGGCTAAAGCACAGGGAAAGAGAGCCGAGGACATCCGGGGGCACCTTTGAGCCAGGTTTAGTGCCTACCCGTGCTCTCCGTAATTATTGGAAATCTAGTTTCTGGATGTCAATTCCACATGTTCACTCTAATTGCAACCCGGGACTGTGCCTCCCGAGTCTGGCCAAATTTACTCTTTCCCCCTCCCCTTTCCTCCCCAGGAGCAGGTGTCTGTCCATGTGTTGTGGACAGTTTGTTAAGCTGTCCTCACCCTGATGCCTTCCCTGCAGAAAGCTTACTGAATATGGGTTGCAGCTGATCTCCCGGAGCTGCCCCCAACAAGCTCTTGGAGATGATAATAAACACGCATCCATACCCCAGCTGGGCCTGGTGGCTGTTTCCCACCCAGGAACAGGAGCAGCTGGCTGGTTATTAAGAGCATGTGTCCCGGGTCCTATTAGTGGCATCACAGCGGCCTCTGCTGGCTGCCTCTGGAACTACAGGACGTCTGATCTGCGTTTCCATTTGTCCATTCATAGCTGTTGAGATTTGCTGTGGACCAGATGTGGTTTGACATGCTGTGGAAACAGCAGTGAGAACAAATGTCCTTGTGTTCATTAAATTTGTGCCTTAGAATGTGTGGGGCTGAAAAAACAAATACACATATGTGTCAACACATGATGGATGGTGGGATCTACAGAAAAGGTAAAGTGGAAGTGAGGGATACAGAGGGAAGGAGGGGAGCAATATGTGTGTGCACGTGAACCATGCGTGCGTGCCTGACTGCCTGTCCATGTATTCTGTCACTCTCTGCCCTATTCCCTTGAGGCATGGTCTTTCCCTGAACCTGGAGCTGAAGCTAACCCAAGCCATCAAGCCTGAGCAAGCCTGTCAACACTTCCTCCAGCACTGGGATTTTGTGGTAGAGCCAGACCAAGCCTGTTTTTCTAAGTAGATGCTAAGGATCCTAACGCAGGTCCTATGCTTGCAATAGCAAGCGCTCTTACCACCAAGCCTCTGGACAGGCTAGGGGGTGGTAATTTTAAATAAGTTATTGGAGAAGCCTCACATAATATGGTGGCTTTAGAGGTGGCAGGAGGGGCTCTTGAGGCAGAAGAAACAGCAAAAAGAAAATATGAGTGTCTGGCTTGATTAGGATGAAGAATGTTAGTGTATCTGGCATTAACCAAGCCCATGGAGAGTAGAAGAATTCTTGATGCATTCTGAGAGGTGGTAGGCAGGCTGTGCCAGGAAAGCAGGCCCCTGCCATGGTGCCCAGACCCGGAGCACTGGTGTCCCCAGGAGGCCGGATAGAACACAAATGATCAGGCCCTGTGCAGACTGAGAGAGTCAGGCATGAGTCAGTGGGGCAGAGCTGAAGTGTGGGAACTGCTAGCTAAAGGGGGATGAGGGTGTGCCAGGACTTTGGCTTTTATTCGAAGACAAGAAACCAGCTAAAGTTTCTAGGCATGAGAATGATTCGATTTGACTTTCAGAAGCAGACACACACAAGCCAGCTTTTGACTGGTCTGGACTCTGCAGTTTGCAGAATGCATAGGCAGTTATGCCATGTTGGTTTCTGGGTGGAGAGGTCATGGGAAGAAGCAGGGAGCTGAGCCAGAAGGCATGGCTGTCAGACAGGACAAAGGTGGCTCAGTGGCAGCAGTGAGGAGACAAAGGCTGTGGGTTCTGGCTTTAACTTGAGGTTGAAACAGACACTTGCGGCAGATCTGAGGCTGGATCGGCTGTACACGGGAGGCAGAGTTCTGAATGCTTGTGCTCGCTCCAAGGTTGCTTTTCCCACTCCAGAAGAGGGGAGGTTAGAAGGGCCACAGGTTTGATTTTAAACACATCATGCTTGAGGTGTTTGTTGCTTTGCTTTTGTATTTTGAGATAGGGTCTCACTGTGTAGCTCAGCTGTTTTGGAACTATGTAGACCAGGCTAGCTTGGACGTACACAGATCTGACTGCCTCTACCCCTGCCTCCCGAGTGCCACCTTGCCCCAGCTAAGATGTCTTTTTTGAGGCCCAGCTGGAGATGCTGACTGGGCTTCACTCAGTGGAGGTGACCAGGCTGGATGCGGAAGCCCTAGGTGACAGTCGGTGTTAAATGACTCAAAGCCAGATAAGGTCAGTTAGGAGGGAAGAAAAGAACAAACAAAGTCCCCATATTTCTGAGGCAGCTGCTGGGGAGCGCTACTACAGGAAGGACGTAGTTACCTCAGGGACCAAAGAGAAAACTATTGCAAGGCGGAAGAATGGTCAGAAGCTGATCAGCAAGATGGAGGAAGTTCTCAGGGTTCAGTGGCAAGGAAGCACAGGGGACCACAGAGACAGAAACCTCAGCAGAGGGATGATGGAGGGGGAAGAGTGGGAGGAGGGAAACTGGAGACAAACAGGTTATTGGAAAGTTTTGTCTAGCTGGGCGGTGGTGGCGCATGGCCTTTAATCCCAGCACTTGGGAGGCAGGGGCAGGTGGATTTCTGAGTTCAAGGCCAGCCTGGTCTACAGAGTGAGTTCCAGGACAGCCAGGGCTACACAGAGAAACCCTGTCTCGAAAAACCAAAAAAGTTTTGTCTAATAGGAAAGAACCTGGAAGTTTTACTCATTGTTGGGAAGAAGCTCTACAATACCGGGGAGCGAGTAGATATTTTAAGAAGAACAAATGTTTATTAAGTGTATTTTTATACTCTCCTCGCTGCCTTTAATGCTGCATAAGAATTATGTTCCTGCAAGCACTTCTTCCTCTCCGTAGTGTTCTGGAAAGCTCTGCTGCTGTCTATAATTTACTGACAAAGGAGTCTGAGCTCTGCAGAACGAGTTTTCATCCCCACAGGCAGAGCCAGAGAGACGGGAGAACAGAGGTGACTCTAGAGGCAAGGGCGCCCACAGCGGAGATTCCCCTCACCACCTGAAGAGCCTGTAGCCCTTGTTGAGGAGGGGTGCTCTGTATTCACACTTGAACTTTGATGGTCCCCCAAAAGGAGCACAGTAGCAGTCAATAATTGGTTAAAGCAATCATAACCATGGCACAATGTGCAGGTCTCCAGGCTTTGCACAAGCATCCCGGGATTCTCCTTTCTGCTGAGTTCCCCTGGCTCTGTGTGACTGCACACAGGCCTGCTTACTGCCTGCATCACCCCCAGGGCTCCCATACAGAACTGCAGGGGGCAGATGCTGATTCCATGGAAAACACCTGTCCACCTCTGAACATGAGTGGCACCCCTCTGTACCAGGCTGCAGGTCTTTCCAGGGTTGTAGACACGCTGCTGTGACAGTTTGTATCCATAGTAGAAGCATCTGCATTGAAATAGCATCTGTATTGAGTTGAATAGTGTTCTCCCAACTCATGACTACCTGGAGACTCAGCAAATGACATTTAGAACAGGAGGTTTGCTGATGTGACTGGTTAAGATTAGGTCATGCTGGATGAGGGCAGGCCATACTCCAAGGACTGGTAATTTCCCTCCCTCCCTCCCTCCCCCTCTTTCCTTTCTCCTTTTTTTTATGATTTATTTTACAATTTATTTTATGTATACAAGTGCACTGTAGTCATCTTCAGACACACCAGAAGAAGGCATCAGATCCCATTATAGATGGTCATGAGCCACCATGTGGTTGCTAGGAATTGAACTCGGGACCTTGGGAAGAAGAGTCAGTGCTGAGCCATCTCTCTAGCCCTCCTTTCTCCTTTTAATTTGAGATGGGAACTTGTTCTCTATGGAGCCTAGGCTCCTCCTTCCTCCATGGAGTGCTGGGATCATTGGTAAGCACCATCATGCCCAGTTCCTTTTTTATGAGACATTGGAGAACCACGAGGAGAAGGCAATGTGATGACGAAGGCAGCATTTGCAGTGATGAAGCTACAAGCTGGGAAACAAAGGGCTGGCTGGCAAACACGGAAGCTAGGGAGAGCAAGAAGGGTCCTTCCCTAGGCCTCCTAGAGATAGCATGGCCTCACATCTAAAACTTATTAAGTCAAACTTCGCATTTGTGAAAGAAGGCACTGTTAGAGATTGGTTCTAATGCTTTGATTCAGTCAGGAATCTGTGTGTCCAAATGCTAAAGGTTCTTGTCCCCAATTGGTTTTTGATTGATCAATAAAGATGCCAGCAGCCAATGGTTGGGCAAAGAGAGATGGGGCGAGACCCTTAGAGTTGCTCAGGCTAGGACAAAGTGAAGAGGAAGAAGAAATCACCACCATGACTCGGGGGAGAGAGACAGATGGACGAAGGGGCTACAAGAGATAAAGCCACTGAGCCATGTAAGAATGCAGGTGGGCGGCTACTCGCCACTTCTCCGACTGGGCCTGGGGTAGCAAAGGAAGGTGTAGGAGTGCCCAGCCTTTGAGGTAGCCTAGACATTTTAAAATTAACTGGCGTGTATATGTGTGTGTGTGTGTGTGTGTGTGTGTGTGTGTGTTTTCTCAAATCTAGATGGTTCCTAGGCAGGTGTGTACATGCAATCCATCGAGAGCCAAAGCAGTGTAGCCCAAACTTACCGCTACAAGACATTTCTGTTGTATTAAGCCAATAAATTTGTGATGATTTTTTGTTGTTGTTGTCATCTGTTTTTTCAATACAGGGTTTCTCTGTGTAGCCCTGGTGGTCCTGGAACTTGTTCTGTAGACCTGGCTGACCTTGAACTCAGAGATGGGTCTGTCTTTGTCTCCTGAGTGCTGAGATTAAAGGTGTGTGCCACCATCACTCATCAAGGAGACTAGCAGAGTACCCCCATAGCATGCCAGTAACACGAGAAGGGTTTTGTGCTCCTCCAACCCCAACATGAGTTAGGAGCTGAGATCACCATTAAGAACACAGCTCTTAATGCACAAAGAGCTCTTGCTGGGAGGCTCCAGGGCTACTGTGATTCGGAGCTGGGTTTAAAGACGGAGAGTAAAGTCGAGCAAGAGGAAGGACTCATCTGAGGTCACGTGGTGGATGAGGTGGTAAAGATAACAGCAGGCTTTGCACTTTGGTTCCCATTCTTCTTGGTGTCCATCAGGTGATCTGTAAATATTTGTTGAGTGAGTAACAATCATAATGCAAGTGGCCAGTCTCTTTTCTGAAGCTCCTGCCTTGCAGGATAAAGGCCAGTGCTGCTCTGGTGAAGTTGGAACCATTTTCCTTCAGATGCTGGCGTTAACACATCCTGGCTGTGGCAACATTATTCTGTCAAAAATGTCAAGGCTTTTTGGAGACGCAGCCAGAGGAAATTTCTTTCTTTCTTCCTTCCTTCCTTCCTTCCTTCCTT
>NC_034603.1:25422452-25455633 GCF_900095145.1 Mus pahari | reverse complement strand
CCTGGAACTCACTCTGTAGACCAGGCTGGCCTCGAACTCAGAAATCCGCCTGCCTCTGCCTCCCAAGTGCTGGGATCAAAGGCATGCGCCACCATGCTCAGCCTCAGAGGAAATTTCTAATGTTGAAGCTCATAAGGTTTTCCTTGACCATCGAAAGAGGACTTCATGGGCTGGCAAGATGGCTTAGTGGATAAAGGTGCTTGCTGTTACACCTCACAAACCTAGGTCAATCCTAGGATTCCATGGAGGAAGGAAAGAACTGACTCCTTCAAGCTGTCCTGTGGCCTCCACACGCACATTGTGGCATGTATGCACCCCTGCCCCCAGGTAACACTAAATAAATAATGTAAAAGTTAAAAAGAACACAGGGCATGGTGGTGCATACCTTTAATCCCAGCACTCAGAAGACAGAAGCAGGTGGATCTCTGTGAGTTCGAGGCCAGCCTGGTCTACAGAGTTCCAGGACAGCCAGGGCTACACAGAGAAACCATGTTTGGAAAAAACAAACCAGAACCAAAGCAAACAAGCACAAATATAAGAAGAATAAGACTTTCCAGTTGAGCAGCTCTATTAAATACATGATAACATCCCCACACCAGCACTTGGGAGTCTATCAACCTATGATCCTAGTCATAATACTGCTCATTAGTTATACTAACTGTAATCTTTGGCTTGTAATCACTATAGCACCCTGGAACTCTGATTATACCAACTCATTGACTGTAGTTACTGCAGCGCCCCCTAGAGCCTGTGACTGTACAACCCACTGTAGTTAAGAAACCTTAGGCCTTACCATGAACTCCTATCTGGTTGCTGTTCTAGGATACAAGCAATAAAACCAATAGACAGCATTCATCAAAACAACTATGGGAGGCCACATATCCCTTGAAAGCATGCTTCCATGTTATCACCAATTTCCACCCTAAAAAAGTAATGACATGGAAGACACCCAGCACCCTGCCCTGGTATTTCAGCTCAGGTGACAGAAGACACCCAGTACCCCACCCTCACCTCCCTGCAGGTCCACTACGATGAACAAATATGTGAAGGAAAGGTGGGAAAGATAGAAAAACAGAGCAGTGGTGTGTGTGAAGGAGAGAGGTGGAACTAGAGACATGATGGCTGTTACGTGAGAGAGAGGGCTGAGGTGGACATGCCATTGACTAGTAGGGTCAGTGCAATGGTGTACTACAGCCTGGAGCTTATGCGGAGTCAGACACAGCCTCTGAACCTGCTGCCTGGTCACTAGATCACACTGGCTTTGGGCAATGATTGAGGCCCCAGATAATGAAAGGTTCTTTCTGGATTAGACCTCCTTGAAGGACCACCATGTCTGCAATGCCCCCCAAAGGGCATGTTGGTGTCTGTGGTTCATGCTGCGGCTCTGGGCCTCAATGAAGCCTGAGATCCACGTTGACTTAGGTAGTTTGCACTGCTTCCTGATGCCTTGGTGATACCCTCAAACTTTGCTGCCTCAGAAGGCCACGCTGATGTGAGAGGCATGAGGCATAAAGAGCTACCTGAGGCTGTGCTGAGGCCCATGGTTCCTGTAGCTGCTGTAGGTCCTGAGTGGGTCAACCAGGGGCTCTGCTGATGTCTGCAGCCTGTGTTACCATTGAAGCCCATGTGGATGTCCATGGGCTGGGTTCCTGCCTGGAGTCATGTTGACATGTGTGGGCTGGGCCCACCTGTCTAAAGCCACCATATTTTCCTTGGTTGATTCTGGTGTGGATGCAAACGGAAAAAGATTCATCTTCCCTTGCAGGGCTTGCTACTAGGAAGTTGACCATGTCCCAGTGAGTGTATGGACCACACAAAATGGACTTGTTTCTTTCCTTTTACATGTGTGTATGGGAGGGGTGATAGGAGGTAGGGGCAGACATGGGAACATTGGGAGATGAGCAAGATACAAGTGTATTATGTGAGATTCCCAAAAATCAGTAAAAAAATTAATGACGCATCCTGAGGTATTGATTGCCTCTCTATTGTTCAGTAAGGCAGGACTCTCTTTGGAGGCCCAACAGTATCAGTGATATGCTAGTGTTGAACAAACATACAGTAGAATGTTTATTCAGAGTTTAAAAGTAAGAATTTACTTCTCAGATAAAGCCCCTCAAATGGCCAAGACTTATATTCAGAGAAAGTGTCTTATAAAAGTGCTTGTACAAGTGAAAGATAGAAACATCTCACATATACATCTAGGGAAGCTGGTTAGAGAATACCAGATAGCTGGGTTTGGAGAGATGGCTCAGTGGTTAAGAGCACTGACTGCTGTTCCAGAGGACTTGGGTTCAACTCCCAGCAACCACATAGCAACTTGCACTTGTCTGTAACTCCAGTTCCAGGGGACCTGACACCTTCACAAAGACATACATGCAGACCAAACACCAATGCACATAAAATAAAAATACCTTATTTTAAGGATACCAGATAACTACTCAAAAAACAAAACAAAACCAAAAAAACCAAAAAACCAAAAAACAACAAAAAACCAAGGCAGGTTTATAGGTACAAGTATGAAGAAATTTAAGATCTGGGGTCTGGAGAGAATATACAGGAGAGAAGATGGGAAAGAAAGATGGGGTTATATTTGTGTAAAATAAAGACATTTCAGGGGAATATATGTTGAAAGAAAGGGCAGGAAATTTCTGGAATGATATGTAAAATGTTGTCAGTATGTAAAGCATAAATGGGAGCAGGAGGTGGGCAGCAGAGAATCAATTGTTTCTTCATTAACCCAAAATCCTACACAGTTGATAGTTTAAGACAACATGCTTGCACTATAATTTAAAACCTAGTTATTTAAAAATAAGAAAATCGAGAGAATATGACCTGTTATTAACACCACTGGAGTCCACGAAGCGATCACAAAGAAACTATGCAAGCTTATTTCCATATGTATGCTCTGACAGCAAGAAAAGCTTGGCTGTTAGCAGAATTGATATGGATATATGCTAATTCAGCTTAAGATGTTCAGAATAGACCAGAGATAGCACTGAATGTGTTCAAAGCTGTTAGAGGGAAGCCATCCCAGGGCCCAAATGTTGGACAGATGGAGGGGTAAGACATCTCCCAACATGTTATAACGCCTCCTTCTCCCCCTCCTCCTCCAGAGACATTAATTTCTGAATTCTTTGTCCTGCCGAAGTGGTCTAATATGTGTACTATTAGTTATTAAGCTAAAGGTTACCAAAACGCTCTGATATTCACTGCTGTTCTCTCTGTACCAGATATGTGAAACCCTATGACCTGGTGAGGTAGCATTCCCACGAGCAGCCAATCTGAAAGTCAGAGAAGTAAGGACATCGCTCAAGTTCACTGGTGAGGAGGTGGAAGAGCCTTTGTTTTGGCTCCTGCTGCCTAGAGCTGTGCATCTTAGCGTTCTAGAGAGGGTGTCAGAGATAAGCCAGGACAAGTGACTCTGGTCCTCAGGTAACCATGCCGAGCGCTCATTTCCCTGCTTCAATAAACTCCCTAGCCTTGATATACAGCAGGCAACTCAAGCAATGATGACAAAGTGCCCACTAAATACAGGACCTTTCCTGAGAGATGCACTCCTCACAAAAGTGCACGGTTTTTAACCCTTTCTAACCCCCTGGCACCATAAGTCCCTCTGTGGACAGTGGGACCAATGGGACACATGGTGTTACTTGCTGTCATCTACACAGGGGTACTGGTGACCATGCTCTCCTCCAGCCTGCTTTGAAGAGCCTCACTAATCATGTCACTTCTCTGTAACAATCCACTTTTCTGTGAGGGAAGATGCATTCCCAGCATTGGTGGGCAGGGGATGGATCTGCTGTCTGGCACTGGCCTACCGGGTAGTACCATTAGCAGTCTGTTTGGTCTGTTCAAATGCATGGTCTTTTTTTTTTTTTTTTCCTCTTCTCAGCCTTTGCTAGGGCATTCCAGAAGCATGAACCAGCTGAAAGGGCATTCTCTGAAGGGTCTCAGGTGGCCTTTGTCTTTTTTCTTTTCTTTTCTTTCTTTTCTTTCCCTTTCCTTCCTTCCTTCTCTCCCTCCCTCGGTTCCTCCCTCCCTCTTTTCCTTCCTTCCTTTTTTTGAAACAGGGTTGCATGTATCTCAAACTATTCTTGAATTTGCTATATAGATAAAGATCACCTTGAATTCAATCTTCCAGCCCCTGTCTCCAAGTACTGGGATTACAAGCCTGTGCTATCACCTCTAGTCCATGTGGTGCCGGGGATTGAACCAAGGGACCTGTGCATGCCAATCAGGCTACATCTGGTCCCTTCTGGTGAGCTTTTGAGACTCTTGTCACACGTACTTACTTGATCACAGGGTATCTATCTTTCTCTAGAACATTCTGGGGTTTGGAAGAACCACACTGATCTTGTTGATCATTAAGAATACAATCATCTGCCAGACATCCTGGCATGCAATAAAAGATTTTGGCTGGACTTGGAGTGCACACCTTTAATCCTACCTAGCACTGTGGAGCCAGGGGCAGGGGTAGGGGCAGGGACAGACAGATCTCTGTGAGTTTGGGGCCAATGTGGTCTAAAGAGTGTGTTTCAGGGCAGCCAAGGTGACAAAGACCGAGTCTCAAATAAAATAAAATCCTTTAAAAAAGAAAAACCCTTTCTCCATTTTGCCACTTTCAAATGGCTCTCTGTCCATACAGTGTTTTCTCCTAATACTTCCTGAAATCTTCTGTATTTCTGTATTCCTCTGTATTCTAGGAATCAAGTAGTCTATTACCTTCCTCCATCATGTATAGGGATAAAGAGAGGCAAAGATGCCAAATAATTTTCTTAAGTCCCTACAATCAGTATTCACCCATTTGTCACTGTCAATGAAAGGAGTGAATGACTGACAGTTGGTGACAGGCTCTTTTCCAAACACTGGGGATAGGAAAAGCAAGTGAGTTGGATGAAGCCTCTGCCTTAATGGAGCTGGTGTTCAGGTAAGGAGACCAGGGTCACTAGCTGCCCACTGTGTACACCAGGCTAGCTGGCCTATGGGTTCCTGGATATTCATTCTTTCTTCTGTCTCGGTCACTGTGTACACCAGGGTGCCCATTTTTGGTTTTCAGTCTTCAATCTTGAAAGAGGAACCTTGGAGTTTATGGATTTGTGCTACTATGCTTAGCTTTGTGTGGCTTCTGGGGACTTGAATTCAGATCTTCATGGTTGCCTGATGTTTTACCCACTGACCCATTTCTCCAGGCCCCAGAACTGGATTTGTTTTCCTGCTGAGACAGCCAGCCAGGATGGAAGACTTCTGAGTTTCCTGGTCAAGTTAACAGCCTTCCTTCCCCACCATGGCTTGGCTGACCATCCCTGCTCAGCTTAAATTTCACCCTGACATGGCAACAGGGTTCTTTTCTGTCATACTTACCTTTTGCCCTTCAGTTCTTCTGTCTGTATTCTCCTGTTCTGAGCCAGTTAGCACTCAGCACACAAGCCCTTTCAGGTGGCTTATCATAAGAACATGGTACTGGGGGCTTACAGTCTCAGAGGATGAGTCTGCAACCATCATAACAGGAAGCATAGTGGCAGGCAGGCAGACAGGGACCAGACAGAAAGACTGGGCATGGCATGGCGTTTGAAACGTCAAAGCTCACCCCTAGTGGCACACCTCTTCCTACAGGGCCCCTCCTCCTAATCCTTTCCAACTAGGGACCAAGCATTCACATACTTGAGCCTTTAGGGCCATTCTCATTCAAATCACAAGCCCCAAGCGATTCTTTTAACTTTTTGAGGAACTGTTCTTCTAAGGCCAAATATCTCAGGCCTTTTTTTTTTTTTTTAAAGATTTATTTATTTATTATATGTAAGAACACTGTAGCTGTCCTCAAACACTCCAGAAGAGGGAGTCAGATCTTGTTACGGATGGTTGTGAGCCACCATGTGGTTGCTGGGATTTGAACTCCGGACCTTTGGAAGAGCAGTCGGGTGCTCTTACCCACTGAGCCATCTCACCAGCCCATCTCAGGCCTTTTTGATCAAGGCCATTTCCTTCAAGATGTCCCAGTTTTTAACC
Organism: Mus pahari; assembly: GCF_900095145.1. NCBI lineage: Eukaryota > Metazoa > Chordata > Mammalia > Rodentia > Muridae > Mus > Mus pahari. The sequence goes on along the minus strand of NC_034603.1, from coordinate 25,449,627 downwards.
CATTGCCTCTCTATGTGACTGGTGTGTCTTCTCCCAGCTGGAAGAACAGAGGTGCCTCTGGTTTTGCTCATGGTCCTGTACCCAGTGTGTGTGCAAACACTCACTGACAAAAGTGTTAGAATCCACAACAGAGTGCTGCTCAGACCACACCACCCGCAGCTCCCCTCCCCTCTGCCTAGCCATAGAGGCTCCCTATTGAGAGCATGGTGTGAGACTCTCCAGCTAACAGATCTCCAAGTGCCTGCATTCGGGAAAGTATGCTTTGAGGCTCAGATGTACAGAGTGAGGGTGGCCACTCATGTCCCATACATTCTCTTCACTGCTTTCCCTGCCACCTGTGGGGGAGTCAGAGACCCCGGCTGTAGGCTTCTGTAGAAATCTTCCTCTTTCCTAAGGGACCCTGCCTCTTCTATGTGGGCTTGATTCCTCTTCAGGGCTCCTGCCATGTTGTCCACCTATAGCACCTAGGCCTGAAATCCCCTCAGAACTCCTGACGTGTATTGTCTGTCTGTCCATTCATAGTCTAAGCTTATCTCGGACATTCTATCTCAGGGTCCTTGAGTACTACACTTGAGATGTTCAAAAGGCAGCACCTATAGCCCTAGGTGTTTCAGGTGACAGCATAGAGGAGCCTCGGGAATGTACTGCTTGAGGCTTCCAAAAAAAGCAATGGATTTCACACAGAAACCAAGCATGCATGGAGTCAGTACTTCCAGATACTTCCCTTCTCTTAGGGACAAGCTGTTTCTCAGAAGGTGGCGTATTTCTTGGAAGGGGACCCTTAAGGGCTGATTCATTGGTACTCAGGACACTTGAGTGTTCCATCTTGAACAGCTGAGCGGGAGGCAAAGCAGAGTGCCCAACTGTCAGAAATAATTAGCAGCCAGCAGCACCATGGGTCTCCCACCATATGGGGTGACATATGTGTATTTACATATATACACTGCCTAATCGATAGTTCCAGTGAAAACATAAAAACTCAAGAACATGGCTGTGATTTAAGGGGCTTAGATGAAGTTTTATTCCTTAAAGTGTGTGTAAGCTGCAGACTTTAGAAAAACCAAAGCTAGTGGGGCGGTGGTGGCACACGCCTTTAATCCCAGCACTCGGGAGGCAGAGGCAGGCAGATTTTTGAGTTCGAGGCCAGCCTGGTCTACAGAGTGAGTTCCAGAACAGCCAGGGCTACACAGAGAAACCCTGTCTAGAAAAACCAAAAAAAAAAAAAAAAAAAAAAAAAAAAAAAAAAAAAAAAAAAAAAAGAAAAAAGAAAAACCAAAGCTAATGATAACGCTGACTATTAAGTCCTCCTCTAGAAATACATAAGCCTCCTTTTCCAGATCAGCTGTTTTTAGCATTTCCTCTGGAAACAGCCTGGAAGAGCTTGAGAATCTACTTGCATTTGTGGCTTTTGCTTGCCTGTCTCATGAGCCCACAGGCCTATGGTGAGGCACACCTCTGCAGTGGTGTCTCCAGAGAGGATTAACTGGTTGGGGTGGGGGTCAGACTCTCCCTGGATGTGGGAGGCATCATATCATGGGCTGGGGCCTGGGGTAGAACAAAGGAGGAAAAAGGAGAAAGCTAGCTTGTTACCACCAGTCACGTCTCTTACTCTGATCTGCTCAAGTGATCAAGCCCTTGCCCCATGCCTTCCCCATGATAGACTGTCCTCGCACCGAGAACCCTAACAACCCTCCCTCCCTTAGGCTGCCTTTGACAGATATTTTGTCACAGCAGCAAGACAGGTATCACACCCTAACCTAGTTATGGCAGCACGTGGGTACAACTTCGGGAAATATATTGCTTTCTTGATAAAAAAAGAACAGACTCAGCTTTGCCCTCTGACTGCCCTTCTCCTACCCTGAACTCATATCTCATGCTAGAGACAGGAGGGCTGTCCTATGAGCCAGTGATGTTGGCACCCTGCCTGTAAATCGCTGTCACTCACCATCCCTTCAATCAACACAGACTTCCTACTGACAGACTCGAACATTCATTCACCTGTCATCCAGGGTCAGGTGGGATCAAATACCAGTGTGTTAAGAGACCCTGAGAATACCCTGTAACTAATAACAGATATTTTGGAGGGCGAATATCCCATCTTGCTGGCTTTTGGCTCAGACAACTCTAGATGTATCTCCAGGAAGACCAAACACCAGGAGCCCATAGAAGTAACCCTCTCCAAAGCATTCCTGGATTGGCTTCCTTCTTCATGTCTCACTTCCCTGCATTTCTACAATCATCTCCAAAATAAACTGATTTCACAAAAATTATCTCAGGATCTCCTAGAATCCAACTGTGATATCCTGTGACTATGCGAATGAAAGCCACATGCAAGGATGGAGAAGAGTCTAGAAGTCAAGTCTTCAGTAGCTGGCCTGAGTCCTGGCATTAGCCTTAAGTTGCTTGTGCTGGAATTGAGAAACAGTTTGCTTTTGGTAGGCCACCATCCCCAGGTTACCTCAGCACACAGCCAGATACAATTCTGAGAAGTGTGATGAACTTACTTATGGCTGACATGAGTATCATTTGGACATGGCTAACAGTGCTGATGCAGCCCTTGCACTATATATCGTTCTAGGCAACTCATGTGTCCTTATGCTGCTCCAGTTAATCCTAGTGTGGATTCCTCCACCAAGTAGGCATCATCAAGCCTGGCCAGCAAATGCTGACATGTGTGGTGGAATCCCATGCTTAATTTAAATTTGCTCTTTAAAGTTAATTAACGTCAAATTCCACATACCCATCCTTGACTAAAAAGTCAATGGTGGCATTAGGATCATGTACTTCGCCAGTGAAAGTTGGTTGGCTCTTCACTCCAGAGCCTGTGGCACTCAAGGCTGTATGTTCTATTCTTGCCTTTCTTCTTTTTCAGAACACACACCACATTTCTCCCAGAGCCAATGCTCCCAGCTGCTGAAGCTCATGAACATGACACACTGGGAACACATGCCAGGCTACTGACTCTTGGGTGGCTCATGGTACCACGCACATCAGGAGAATATTGTATTGAAACAATCGTACTGCATTCAAATACATTCTTGTTTAGAATCATCAGGATCAAACTTCAGGGGCTGGAGAGATGGCTAAGCTGTTAAGAGTACTTGCTGCTTTTGTAGAGGACCTGGATTTGGGTCCCAGTCATCTACATGGTGGCTTACAACCATTCATTTCTCCAGTTCCAAAGTATCAACACTCTTTTCTGACCTCTTTGGGCACCAGCCATGCACTTGGAGCACAGACATACATGTAGGCAAACACTCATACAACATAAATCTGAAAAATGATCAAACTGGATCATATATAAGTCCTCTCTGTACCTATATATACTCCATTTGATACACATCATTCAACTCTGACTTTTTAAATGCAAATTTTATTAAAAATAATTGTTGGGATACAAGTACTATCAAACAACACTCATTCCCTTTTGTGTGACAGGTTCATACGCACCCAGAGGTTTTCACGAGGCTGAGTGTTGTCACATTCCTGCCTAGATGAGAAGACTGGCTCTGGAACGAGGATACATTATAGTTACAATGGCTGGTGTGGGGATGAGGCCAGCATTGTGCTGAGTGAGGCTCTAGACAGTATGCACGCAGCCTCCTGGGTCAGTCAGGGATCCAGCTTAGTCTGTTGTAGGGTGAAACCACATGTAGGATGTCGGAAGCATTGGCCCATGGGCTCCTGAGGTTGTGCAACTGAAGAGGAAGTGGCATGCAGATGGGGATCTGACCTTTAGCATGTGGAAGGGAGGCAAAGTAGCAGAGGGGGCTTTCTCACGATTGTCCCAGAGTCAGCAGTTCTTACCATGTTTATATCAATGTGTAGTGGACAGGAAACAGACAAGCTCACTGGGCTTGACTCAAGAAGTAAGCCTAAAAGGCAGGCATAGTGACATACACTTGTAACCTTAGTGTTTGTGAAGCAGAAGCAAGAGGACTACTCCAAGTTCAAGGCTAGTCTAGGCTACCTATTGAACAAAGGCAGATGAAGGCTGGCATGGCAGTGCAGTGCATGCATGATTCTAGTATCCAGACTGAGACTGGAGGATAACATGTTTGAAGCCAGGTTGGACAGTAAGGCAAGTCCTGCTTTTTTAAAAAAAAAATTTAAGCCATATTAGACATGGCTTTGAGGACTGGGGTTATCAAACTGTTCTAAACACAACAGGGCATCAACTTAAAGAGTGCATGTGTGGAAGGAGTATATGAAGATGCTGAAATGGCAACTTTTGGTAGATCTATTTTATGAAGCCACTATTTAATTCTGTAAGGACACTGAAGTTCATTAAATGATGATACAGAATTCACAATACGGCAACAGTCCTATTTTAGACATATTTTGCTGTTCAAAGGCATTTAAAACAAAACAAAACTAATCTATAAAATTCAGCCATACAGAAAGATAATGACACCACAGACCTATTTTAGACATATTTTGCTGTTCAAAGGCATTTAAAACAAAACAAAACTAATCTATAAAATTCAGCCATACAGAAAGATAATGACACCACAGACCTATTTTAGACATATTTTGCTGTTCAAAGGCATTTAAAACAAAACAAAACTAATCTATAAAATTCAGCCATACAGAAAGATAATGACACCAGCTGGTAACAGACTTTCAGACTGTGGTTTTAAGTTCCTAAGGTAAAAAAGGTGAGATTAAATTCATTTGGTTTGATTAGACATAGAAAATATTAACAGTTGTCCTCTTCACTTTGAAAAGTAGCGTTTATAGGTGTGCCATTCCTCCTGAGTTTGACCCTACCCCATTTTAACAGAACTTGGAAGGCTCAAAGCAGGGCAGTTGCATTGGCCACTGGTTAGGATACTACTGGATCAAGTCCAGGCTTAGTGCATGCAGGAAAATTGACCCCCACCCTCAAATAGATGCCTATTGGTTAGCTTTTTGAGACAGGATCTTGTTAGATAGCTCAGGCTGGCTTAGCACTTGCAATCCTCCTGCTTCTGCCTCCCAGGTGCTGGAAGTACAGCTGTGTCCCACCACATTGAGTGTCTGTTTTATGTTTCTGTGATGACTGACGCAGGCTATGGTGGAGTGGCCTATATAAATTCTGTAAGCTTACCCAACTGTTTTGGTATTTTCCACTTTTGCAAAGTATCATTTTCTGAAATTCTGGTCACTCAATATGTCTACCTTAAAGTTCAAGTCATTAATGTCCCTTCTAGGAACACGTGGGGGTAAACCCAGTATTTAAGGCAACAGACTTCATTATAAGAAATGACCCCAACCTTGCTTTATCAGGCAAAGGAATCCAGATCTGAGGGAAATTCAGGAGACTGACCCCATACTATGTCCAAAGAACAGTAGGAAGGGAAATCATGTTCTGTAACTTGGGATATGTTTAAGAGCCCTTATTCTCAGCCAAATATAGGAAAACAGCTTTCCTTAAAGAAACTCACATCTCTGAGCCAAGGCAAGCTTTTGGCTGAATGATTGGTAGCTTTTGTTTGGCCCTGGAGGTTTCCATGGAAACAGCCTGAGAGACAGAAAAGGCAGAATTACCATATTATCCATATGCCACTTGATAAAGCTGCACACTGATTCGTTCACATTGTCTAGAGTGGAGGTGTCCTATCTGATGAGCCTAACAAAGGCAGTCACTGAGCTCACTGGTTACAATTTGAATCTCCTGCTGTCCTCTGTTTGACACTTTACATTTCCCTCAGGACCTTCTAGCTCAAGCAAATCTCCCACAACCAGAAGCCAAATGAAGTGAAGCGTCACAATGAGCTCCACAGCCACGATGTTAAAGATCTATGGCACGCGATTCCTACAGCGGAGGGAATGATTGGGAAGACTATTTACAATCTGTCACGTCACTCTCAGCCAGCAGGAGGGGCCAGCCAGCTTCAGTGCTCACTGCATCCAGATGAGGCGGGCAGCACCATCACTTGTCATTTCCCTGCTTAGGTCTCGATTGCCCGTTTTAATGTAATAATGCACTGAGCACAATGCTCTCATCTGATTTCAGGTAGAAAGGCTACAAAAGAGCCCTCACTCAAAAGGATATATCCGAAGAACCAAAACACTACCACTGAGTCTCAACACGACAAGAAGAGGCGTGTCACCTTTAGCACCAGGTTGAAGCGGATTTTGCAGTTCTAGACCTACACAAAGCCCACCTGGGAATTTGGTTCGTCTAAAAAGAGAAAGCCTGAGACATTATTAAAAAGTATCAAAACTGATGATTTTCCAGAGAGGTGACTTGACACAGTTCTTGTTCACAAAACACCAAAAACATTTTCCCTTGGGGACATCAAGGCCAGCCTCGATGGACTTAAGGTTTCGGTAAGCTAAAAAGACAGGATGTAGTCCCAAGAAGAATACATTTCTCACGGAGTGGTTTTCTTCTTCTCCTTTTGTTTTTGAGACAGGGTTTCTCTGTGTAGCTCTGGCTGTCCTGGGTTTGCGCCTGGAACTCAGGGATCTGCCCATCTCTGTCTCCCTAGTGCTGGAATTAAAGGTGTGAGCTACCACGCCCAGTGAGAGTGACTTTCACTTTCTAGATCTGTGTAACTAAGTGGTACCTCACTTAAAACCTGCACCAGCACACGTTCACTCCCCAGGGCAGAGAGCATCTCCACGTCTGGCATTGGTGTAGACAATTAGAGTGCAGAATAAAGTCTCAAAGGATGGACCAAAGGTCTAGTGAAAGGCTGACTTAGAGGTGTAGTAGGTAAGAAGTTTTGGTTGAAGTCTCAACTCAACGAGAACAAATCACTGATTCCACTGATGGGGAAACTCAGGCTTCAATGTGTCACACATGAGCCATAGAAAAACTGTGACCAGAAGTCTTACTCAGGCCCAGGCACCTTTCAATTTTAACATACATCACTCTAGCAACCTTAATGAAAATGACCAAATATCAGAAAAATGCTGCCCTTTCACAATGACTTTGGCAATTCACGCTGTGGTGTGTTTAAGGTTAAAGGGAAGACCCTGGTCATTTCACAATAATGTTATGTTCTCATAGCCAGGCTCTTTTCTTGAGCTCTGGGCAAGCTGTCAGTTGTCATATGCTCACTCTGTGGTGAATGCTGCTCTCAGCAGGTGCAGGGTCACTGGGTGGGCTGAAATGACTACTGTCTTGAGAATCTGTCCCAATGCTTTTGGTCTCTGACTGAAGGTGGACAGACACCTGCACTGCTATCTCCTGTCCTTGCTCACTTAGAGAACCATCATCTGAATCTCCACCAGGAGAGTTACTTCGGCCTAGCTCTGGGTTAATCACATAGATGCCACTTTGAACATCCAAAGCAGGTCTCTCTTTAATTCTCTCTCCCATGTCATCAGGGTCATCCACTCGAACAGCCTCAAACATTTCCTCAACAAAGGCCCGGCAGTTCAGAATAAGGGGCGGGAGAGGGACACTTCTGGCCAGTTCCTCAATATATCGGGCAAACTCCATGGTCTTAAACTGTGTGACCTTGGCAAGCTCGAGGGTTTTGGCTGAGGTGATGATGGGGATACGCTTTGCAATCTCAAAGGCCTTCTGGAGTTTCTCAGCCCCCTCAGTCCTGAAGAACTCATTGATGGCCTTCTCAGTCTTGCGGAGATGGGTGCTCATCAGGCACAGCCGAGTGACATTCAGGATGAGTGTGATTGTGAAGGCGATCAGGCAGACAACCATATAGTAGACACTCATGTCTCCAGAGGTGAAGATCACACGGAGGGTGATGGAGTAGGAGGCACGTGTTGGAGAAGTGATGATACATGTATAGAGCCCACGGTCATCAAAGGCTACGCTGGTGATATTTAGGAAGTTATCAGAAACCAACCATTTTCCACCTAATAAATCCAACAGAAACGAAGAAAAAAATTACAGAAAAGACCTTATTTGCCTTTTCATAAAATTACTGTAGCTTGTCTGTTAGGTCCTACTGTTTAACTCATGTTAAAAAAAGAGAAAGGAAGAAGGAAGGGAAGGAAAGAAGGCAGGCAGGCAGACTGTGACGTCTGACTAAGATTCTATAAGCATAAAACAAGCAATGGAAATTGATCTTCTGACTATCCTAAAGCCAGCACTGCTTTCTCACTGCCACACACCAAGTCTGTCAGGGAGACAGGTACGTCCACACAGACCCAAAAGACCAATCTTTCAAAGACATGGTCATCCATGTGAGTCTACACCATTTTGCTACCTATACATTTTTATACATGAAAAGAACATGTCTCAGAAGTATAAAGACATATTTGTGGGGTGATGGGTTATACACTTTGACTGAAATGTTGCTTACTTTTTATCATGAGCTCATACGACAAGGTACAAAAGTTCTGTTTTTAAATGCATCCAGGATGGGGCAGAGCTAGTTCAGTGGGTACAGGAACGCCTCACCAAGCCCGGTAACCTGCAGCTACTGAGCCGAGCAGCAGCATGCTTTGGGTGCTCTCTGCTTCTTGATTACAGATGTAATATGACCAAGCTGTTCTCAACGACTGCCACTGCTTTCCTGAAATGACAGACTGTGAGCTAAAACCCTTTCTTCCTAAGCTCCTTTGTCAGGGTATTTTATTACAGCAACTGGCAAAGAGACTAAGAGCTTTTTGTGTGTGATGTTGGAGATCTAACCCGTATTTCCCAGGAGAGGACTTACCACTGAGACATACTCCACTAGTTAGTGTATGGGTGTGAGAAGGGAAGAGCACTTGTCTCTTCTGCTTTAACTTAAAATGAAGAGTGAATCCCCTCTATGTTTTAATAGGTAATACTGTCTATCTGGATAACAGTATTTCTTGAAGGTTTGGCTTTTCTTTGATACCTATCCTTTTATAAAACAAAATATTTATAATTATTATTATATTATTTTGTTCTTTTCGATATGTACAATGCTTTAGAACTTAACCCCCTATCCACTACCCCCTTGCTGGGGATCACACCCAGGGCCTTGTGCATTCTAGAAAAGTGCTCAACCACTGCTGTATCCCTAACCCCTTTGGAGCTAGTCTCCTTGACATCTTGTCTTGGAGAATTCTTCTCAGTCTGTCAGAACCCCCAAGAGCAGGGTTGTCACCTGCCGATCACACCTTACAGGATTACCTCTGCTGTGCAGCTGCTGTCCTTTTGAGTTGTACCAGTGGACTTCTCCATACTGATCCACCGTGAGAAGACACTCCAGTGAAACATTTGTTCCCTCTTTGACTATAATGACATCATCACCTGAGTGGGAACCTGCCGAGAGTTCAAAGCTTGGGAGAAATGATGCATTGTAAGAACTCTGATTCGCTCCCAGTGGAGCCACATCTTCCAAACCCAGAGCAGCTGGCACAAGAGTGACCACCAGTAAGATGGACAGGCGGTGATGCAGCTTCATGGGAAAATCAAAGGCAGTCCTGTTTAGACTTGGAAAACTCAAACGTGGCTATGCTGAGGAGGATCGCAGTGAATGACTTGTTGCTGGGAGAAAAGTTTTCCAAAGAAGTGGTCCAAGGTGTTCTGAGGCTTTCAAAATTAAAAGATGAATGTGGAGGCCAGCCTAAAAGAAAGCCACATAGTGTTTACCCAACCGAGACTCATAATGGGATAAAACTGCATGCCCCAGAAACGAATAGACATAAACCAATTAAAAATATTGCCACATCAGCAGTCTTAGATTGTAGCCAAACCTTGCTGTCAGCACCTCCACTGTGGCAAGCAGCTTTCCCTGGGCTTCCACCTTCTCATCTGCCCACTGAGGAGAAGGATGAGAAACTCTTTAAGGATGCTTCTGGTTTGGAACACAAGTGATTCCATTCCACTTAGAAAATTCTATGCAACAGGGAGTCAATGAGAGCTGGAATATAGTTTAATCTTTCATTTCAACCTGCACCACTACCATATGCTAGATCAGTATGTAAAGCAACTGATATGTCTTCCTCATTACCACAGAGATCAAAATCTGTATAATTCAACTACATATGCAGATCAAATAAATAATTCAGGGACATCTGAGGTAAAATCTGGCCTTGTTAGGAAAAAAAATATACTATGTGACCTACATAAGAGATACTGACTTCTGAGGCTATACAATCTCCCTCTCAGAATGCTATGCAAAAAACCCAAAACAACTCCCATGGCCCCAAATCCATAGCATCTTCTTTATAATTAAGAGACAAAAGAGTATATTAATAGTTTGTACAGAAATCTATTTCTAGATTGAAGTCTAACAAAATTGACATCTTAAGTGTGCAGTTGGTAGAAGCACAAATACACAATTACAAGGAATGACTATTAGATTTGGAAGAATAAAAAGCAAAATGAAAGTCTGTCTGAGTTCAGGTGTTTAGGATTTTCTTCTTGCTAATTTGATTCTCCACTTTAAACCACCAATTCACAAGAAGAATGTCAATCCATATTTCTATAAATATGTGTTGAGAAGCTCTGTTTTATTTCTTCTCAAAGTTCAAGGAAATAAGCTTTGAGAATGACATCTCCTTTTATACTCACAGGAAGGCTCCATATAAAACAATGGGTCATTGCATTTTGCCATTAAACTTTCAAAGTCTGAATTACAAGTTTTAAAATGTCATTTAATTTTCATTAAGCTCTTAAAGGATTGGATGAATAATGACAATAAAAGATCCCAATCTTTACAATTTGAGGATAGACTATTTAGAACAAAAGAAAAACTTCAGACTTTGGCTCTACAGAATATATTAAACATGTGTTTACTCTCATTTCCTCATAAAAACCTACTAAGATGACACTGAAGGAAACAGCCTTGGGCATTTAATAAACAATTTAGCTTACTTTATAAACTTCACAGTGATGACTTGTTAGGATTATGCCAGAAGTTAATGGGAACCAACAGGTACCAACAATGAAACACTCATGAGGTCCAGAAGCCAGGCTCTGTGCTAGAATAAGCTTCAAGTTCTTGGTGACTGAGGATGAGCAATATCTGATAGACTTCCTCCTAGACTAGCAGTTCTCATGATGAGAATCCAAGCTTTCCCTGGGACTTTGACGGGGAGTTCCCCAGGTTCATCTGAATCAAACTGTGAAACATCATTCATTCTCACTGCCATGCTCTTACTGTCCGCTATGGCAAAAACCTTTACATTTACTCATTTTCTTTTCGTATTTTTATTTTAAAAGAGACTTGTACACCACTTCTGTGGGTAAAATCACCTGTATGGCCAAGTATAAAAATGACGCGCTTCAGTTACTGTCACCTGTCAAGTTCAGGGCTGTATCCCCACTATCTCTGTAGCCTTGTGGTGTGAGGCCTGCGGAGTCAGCAGTCCTTGTTAGGCCAGGCATTGCCCAGTGTTGTGTGTCAGAGGAAGGTCTGCTCCCATGCTGTTTTTCTCTCGATGCCTTGATCCTGCAGTCCATTTCACAAGTGAGCCATGTTGCTTGAACTACTCTATTCTTTGACCGCTTCAATTCTTGTTACTGGACAAGTATCTCTCTTATTTATCCCAGTCATTACAATCCCGAGTTCATCTCTGATTTCATGTCAGAACCAAGAATCCACCCCAGTTTCTCTCCCTCCAGAATCAGGATCCAGCATTCTTTGCCCCGAGTTTGGCTGAGATATACCCACCACAACAGCTGTGGCTCTTTCCTGAACCTCTTGACCAGTGAGCCCCTGCTCATTGCTTGTGTCTTGGCCTCCAACTTGAGCAGTTCCATTCTTGACCTGCGTATCCCTTGGATCTACTGCACTGTTTACTTTCTTGGAGAGGCTTTCTACAGTGTGCACTGCTCTACATTTTGAGTCTTCCTGCATTTCTGCCTTGGGTAGCATCAATGTATATCCTTTGACAGGTTGGCACCTCCTATATGCTCATTAGAAACCTGAATAGATGAAAATGTGACTCTCTACACCGAAACTCTGCTGGTAAAGGTAGATAGGAAGGAGGTGTCAGGATAGGAGGTAAAGCAGAATTGGTACAGACTAGAGCCGTGGAGAGCTACTTGATATGAATTTTGTTTTCTTTATAAACATGGTGGGTGTCCATCTCAGAGCCTGAAGCAGGTGGCAGTACTTCTGGAGTAACACTGGTTAGCGTTTTTATTCTCAAGTGTACAAGTACTCTTCAAATAGACTTGTAACCCTCTCATTACCAGGTATTAAAGGGAAAAGGTTGAAGCCTCCCTCCCATCACCAAAATTCAGGAATTCAAACTCATCTAAGCATTATCATTGTCTAGAGAGCTTTTAAAAATATAGATCTAGGGGCTGGAGAGATGGCACAGTGGTTAAGAGCACTGACTGCTGTTCTAGAGGTTCTGAGTTCAGTTCCCAGCAACCACATGGTGGCTCACAACCATCTGTAATGGGATATAATGCCTTCTTCTGGTGTGTCTGAAGACGGCGACAGTATACTCACATATATAAAATAAATAAATCTTAAAAAAAAAAAAAAAAGCCAAACAGGGGGCTTAGGTTAGCATCCTGGGTAATTCTGAGGCAAGGGTCCTTGAGCTGACATTTGGCAGCACCAACATAGTTCCTCTTCTCTCTGACATCCTGCTAATGGTGCTCTAGACTGCTGGAACACTTTCTACTACAGAGCTGGCCTGTCACACTCCATTCTGGCCCGGCTTCCCCTGCACGGGTGCAGCTGAGCGCCTGCAATCTGATAAAGCCATGGTGGCAGAGGCTCAGAGTGCAGACTCGGCTGAGCCTGCTTCCTACAAGGACATTCAAGCAGAGGCTCAGGGTGCAGACTCGGCTGAGCCTGCTTCCTACAAGGACATTCAAGCAGAGGCTCAGAGTGCAGACTCGGCTGAGCCTGCTTCCTAGAAGGACATTCAAGCAGAGGCTCAGAGTGCAGACTCGGCTGAGCCTGCTTCCTAGAAGGACATTCAAGCCAGGACTTAAAATCTGTGCCTTGTCCCCCTTATCTTTAAAGCAGGACAAACAACAGTACCTATTCTTATAGGACAGTGACATGTAGAGATAATCCACTCACTACATGCACTTTATTTATTTATTTATTTATTTAGGTTTTTCTGTATAGCCCTGGCTGCCCTGGTACTCACTCTGTAGACCAGGCTGGCCTCGAACTCAGAAATCCGCCTGCCTCTGCCTCCCAAGTGCTGTGCACTCTAGTTATTATTGCTGATGGTTCTGTAAGAATAGTTCTTACTCGTACACCATTTGACAGTTATACCACTAAGCACTTTTACTCAGAATACCATAACCTATGTAATATTCTGGGGTGGGGAGGCACCACTGCAATTTCAATTTTTAATTCAAAACATCACTTTTCTTAGACTAAATACAAATCATTATTTTTCAGTAACATCAATCAAAATGTCACATCACCTGTGCCCTGCATTTGTGGCAGGCAAGCTTCCTTATAACCCACTTAGCCCTTTTCAAGCCCTGCCTCTGCTTGGGTTAATCTCCCAGTTAAGTAAGCTAACTGAAGCCTTTGTTTTAGAATGGGTTTAGAATGGAGATGGGGTCATTTGAGAAGAGTGAGCATCCAGGGTACTGAGACAGTTTGGTTCAGCCTAGCTGCAACGGAAAGCTGAGAGACAGGACGAGAGGGACAGAGAGGAGAGAGAGCCCTGAGAAGATGGAAGAAGTGGTGGAGAAAGAGGCTCGTACATGCTGCTTTGGCTCTTACAGAACTCACTTTTTTGGTACCAGTGACTTTTTTTCCTTAAAGAAATAAACATCTTTACTTGTTTGTATGTTAGTTTGTTTTTTTTCAAGACAGGATTTCTTTGTGTAGCTCTGGCTGTGCTGGAACTCACTCTGTAGACCAGGCTGGCCTTGAACTCAGATATCCACCTGCCTCTGTTTCCCAAGTGCTGGAATTAAAGGCATAGGCCACCACCATCTGGCTCTTTATTTGGTTTTATTCACAATTAAAACTACAAATCATTAAAGCTTATCTTGCAAACAAGGAAGCAAATGGGGAAAATGGTCAGGGGGAGAAAGACGATTAAGAAGCCTTGTAAGACTAGATAACCATAGCTGCACTCACCAGGGGACCCTTGTTATAGCCTGCATATCCAAATACTTACATTAGAGTTTATAACAGTGGCAAAATTACAGTTTGAAGTAGCAACAAAAATAGTTTTATGGTGGTAGAATGGGTCACCACAAAATGCAGAACTGTATTAAAGGGACCAAACATTAGGAAGGTTCAGAAGCACTGCACTATGGGATGTTCTGAGCAAAGTACCCTATGACCCACAACTAGTCTTTGTTCTATATTAACACAGTCACTTGTTCACTAGTGGTTCACAAACACCTTCACAACAGGGTCTAGAGAAACACCACAGTCACCCCAAAGCTGATCCCATGTCAAAGAGAGCAGAGCAGCCTGACGTGACTTCATGACAGGAGACTATCAGCTCTGAATATCAACAGCCTTGAGTGTCCACTCAGCACCAGCCACTTTAGACCCATCACAGGCATATGACCACAAAGGCCTTCTGGTATCAGCCATGAAGAAGCAGAACCCACCTGCAGGTAAGAGACGTTGAGTGGTTGGAGACAACAGTGACGAAAGTCCGAGGTGACAGCAGGAGAGTGAGGATTCAGATCCCTCATATGAAACCTTAAGTTAGTGTTAGTAGTCTCTGCTACCTGCAACCTAGACTTAATGATACCATTCTCTTTCCCAAAGCAGTGATGATGGAGGTCAGCGACTGGCACTGCTCAACTCAAAGTCTGACTTGACATCATCAGTTAAACCTGGAACCTATCCCACGGAAGGGGAAGCAGCCAGTGTTGCCGCTGCTGCTCAGGTGAGTCAGACCGTCCCCCACGCTCAGAAATTTACAAACTAGTTTAGAAGCTGGGGGCAGAAACAGCTAAGCACGTACTCACAAGATGCAGGAGCAGTGCTGGAGGGAGGTGCAGCTGTGCTGCGAATTCTAGAAAACGGGGATTCATGAATGCTAGGAGTGTGACCCACTTTTAAATTTGGCATTTCCAATACCATGCCTGTTATTGTCAGTGTAGCGGCTGACTTGTTAGGATCCTGAATAAGCAGAAAAGTAGATGATTTTACCCCAGAAAACCACTCTGAATACCGACTATTATTTTAAAAGTCAGGAAGAGAAGAGCCTTTGCTGTCATCCCTAGCAGACTGCTTGGCTGCTGCTCCTGCCAACTTGGAGTGAAGAAATATTTCCATTTGGCTCCAATTCTCAACAGAAGCAAATAAGGAAGCAATATGGCTGCCTTCCGTTCCCGTGGCACAGCATTTAGTTGGCTGTGGAAACTGCCGTTTGCAGAAATCATTCTGGTTAAAGTCAAGGGGGAGGACACTGGCGCGCAGATGGCAATGTTTTTCACTCCAATTACAGCAGGATACTAATGTCTTATTCCCAACATTAACTGCTCCTTGTTGTATTTACAGTGCCTCCGCTCTGCTCTGCCTTTAGTCACACTTGCAAACTGGAGGTTCCCATACAAACTGCCACACAGTCGACAAAGTGGCATTCCGAGGTGGCAAGGAAGAAAGTAAATGGAGAACAGCTTGCGTGTCCCCACCATCCACTGCAAAGAGCAAACACAAGTTGTGCGGCTTGCCGCTAGTGTTGCCATGGGGATCTGTGATATGGCAAAGTTAGTTCTAGGGCCAAAGAGACGGTCCAGGGGGTAAAGACACCTGCTGAACAAGCCTGGAGACCCGAGTTCCATCGTGGGACCCACATAAAGGTAACAGGGGAGAATTCAAGAAAACGGGGATTCATGAATGTTAGGAGTGTGACCCCCTTTTAAATTTGGCACTTCCAATACCACGCCTGTCCTCTGACCTCCACACATGCACCATGGCACACATGCTGTCTGTTCCCATACGCGCACACACACACACACACACACACTGAATGTATATATTTAAAGTTACTATTATTCAAACAGAGGTCATCATTTTGAAGGCCATATACTTATAAGTTTCTAGTCTATATTTCCAGTCATTTCCTGAAGCCTACCACTCTACCCCCATACATAGGGACAATTTCAGCTCAAATGTCAACATATTTTCTGGCACAACAAAAAACATTTTCTGTATCCATCAATGGTAGTTTGAACAGGTTTGGCTCCCACAGATTCATATGTTTGAGTACTTTGCCTATAGGGAATGGATCTATTAAGAGGTGTGGCCTTGTTGGAGGAAGTGTGTCACTGTAGGGGTGGGCTTTGAGGGCTCCTATGCTCAAGCTCCACCCAGTGTGGAATTCCAGTCTCCTGTTTAGCTGTAGAACTCTTAGCTCCTCCAACACCAAGTCTGCCTGCATGGTGCCACACTTCTCGACATAATGACTGAATTTCTGAAACTAAGGTAGACCCAATTAAATGTTGTCCTTTATAAAAGTTGCTTTGGTTATGGTGTCTCTTCCCAGAAATAAAACCCTAAGAAACCATCCTTTTTAGAGCTTTGTCTAAATGCCAGTATCATTCTGACTTGTATCCTTTTTTGGCACAGCAGTGACAAGAGGTGGATGGCAGGATGTCTGAGAAACAGGCTTAGATTCCGGACCTTCCCACCTCATTTTCTTTCCTCTGTAGTCTGAAACTAAGGAAGACGCCACTGTATCTTTAACTCAGTAGATATAGCCCCTCATGGTAACCCCAGACCTACTTGTCCAATATATACACAGCTTAGACGGGATCCACAAAAGCCTTCCAGTTTTGTAATGCCAAAATTATAGGAATATGTAATTTAGTGGTCAGAAGAATGGGCTCTGGAGTTATAAGTTCCTGGTCCTTGTTCTGAGTGAAGCCCAGGCTGGAAAAGCCTTTGTTTTCACATCTACTGAATGAAGTTAGTAACGGTAACAGTTTTGGAATGTCTGGAAGCATGGATGAAGGTACATTATAAATACATGCTATTGTCGTTATTACACTTTTTAGATACTTTCCAGTTAGGTCCTACTGTATCTGCCTAGATCACAGTCCTTTTACCCCATCTGGGTACTACACTTATTTAAATCCAATCTAACTGCTTGTGATATATCCGAATACTGTCTTTTAAAGAAAAACAAAATCGATCAGGAGACTTCTCACTATTTAGGAGATAAGCTTAAAACTTCACATAGCAGTTGCAACTGTCTAGGAGTTCAATATGTAGGAACAGTCATGCGTGCACAAACTGCCTGACATAGTTTATAACTTGGTATGGTCTTTAGTTGCCCCTCTATCATTTGCTCTGATATGCTCTAGGACTCTTAGTTTCCGTATCTGGAGGCTGATTCCACCATCATTCCCTTCTTTGCCTAAAATCATACAATGTTTCCAGTCCCCACACAAAGCTTCAGTTATGAGTGTCTTACTCTCTACTGTCTCTAAACAGTCTTCAACTTAACATCCTGGTTCTAGTTGTTCTTTTGCTTATCATTTCCTTTCCCCAGCAACATCTTCCCATGAGAAATTAGAGAAATGTCAGTGATCATTTAATGACTTACTTTTTTTTTTTTTTTTTTGGTTTTTCGAGACAGGGTTTCTCTGTATAGCCCTGGCTGTCCTGGAACTCACTCTGTAGACCAGGCTGGCCTCGAACTCAGAAATCCGCCTGCCTCTGCCTCCCAAGTGCTGGGATTAAAGGCGTGCACCACCACGCCCGGCTATGACTTACCATTTTAAAGCTTTTTTTTTGAGAGTAGTTTTGATTTCTTAAGTGGAATGTACTGGCAGTAGTAATCTATTAAACAAAACTCTTCAAAATTCTTGGTGAGTTTAAGTGTAATGGACTCTAAGACCAAAATTTTTCATAATTGTTGCTATAATATTAATGGCAATATGTAAAAGACAGTTACTAGTGGGCCAAGATACACTCCTATACATTTTTCCTTTACAAAAGAAAACCAGAAGAAATCTATTTTCTGGTTTATTTGTTGGACCATTTTTGTTTGAGACTGGATGAGGTTACTTAGCTCTGGCTGGCCTAGAGTTCACGATGTTGCCAAGGCTAGCCTTGAACCTGCAATTCTAGTTCAAAGGAACAGGCATTTAGTAAGGTCGTAGATAATATCAGCATTCCAAAATTTAAAGAATTAACATTGAAAGTGAAGAAAAATATTTGAAGAGTTTTAGGAAGTGGCAGTTACGTCTGAACACTGATGTAAGGGACTGCATGGAAGAGGGGAATCTGTTCCTTTTTTTTTTTTTTTTTTTTTTTGTGCTCGGGATCGAACTGAGGACCTTGCACATGACAGGCAAACGCACTACCACTTAGCTATAAACCAGCACAACAGCGAGACACTCGAAAGCAAGTCTTTAGGGTTTCAGGTGCCCCCCCCCGCCCCATTTTAACACAATTTTGCTTAATGTCTTCTTGGTTAAACTGCCCAGGGGACAAAAGGAAGCGATGCACTGCACATCTGAGCGACCCTAAAATTTCAGATCTAAAGCATGCCACTCTCTTGCTTAGAAACCTTTAATTACTTCGCACCGAGTTCCAGATTTAAAGTCCAACGCCTGGTCACCGACCTGACAAAGACTCAGCGACGAGGTCTCTATTCTCTTCCCTCTCTCCCCGGGTCGTCTCCCTTGGCTATTTATTCAAAACCTCCACTCCTCCTCCCACCAGGCAGGCTTCCTCCTTCTCACTTCCTCACTCAGTTCCGTTCCATCACCGCATTTAAACTTGGACGGGAGCACTTAACGACCCTCTCCGATTCCGTTGTTTTGATGGTGGTGGTCTCCCTTCCCCACCACCTTTGCAGTGAGCTGAGAGCAGGGCCGGCCCTGGCTTCCCAGTTGTGTCCCGGGTCGTCGCTGGCCCTCGAGTATTCTGTAAATACCTCATGGCGGACCCCCGACCCCCCACACCCAGCCTTCACGGAGGCCGGACATCCTGGCATCCTCCGGGTCCAGCTTCAAGCATCCTTTACCTCTCTGGAAGCCACCGGAGCAGAGGATTCACTCGCCTCCCTGCAGTCAGCGCCTTCCGCCCCAGCCGACGCTTGCCCCGGAAGCACTCCTCGACGGCGGCCCCGCCTCCGTGCTGAGGTCAGGAGTACTTCCGCGACGGTCGGGTCGGATCGGCGAGCGAGCGGCGGTGGCCGCGGTGAGGGGCGGTGTCGGGGGCTGCGGGGCTTCCGGGTGAGGGCGGCGAAAGCTGGGGGTCTCGGGGGGTCACGGGTTGAGGGGCTGCAGCGCTTCCGGCCATGTTTGGTGGGCTTGTGGTGCGAAGGGGCTGGAGAGCTTGTTTACCCGAGGCCTGGGGGTGGGACCTGCGTATGGACGTGCGGAGACAGGAGACTGGCCACGTTAGCCGGGGAGTCGCCGCTGTCTGCTGCCCGGGGGGGGGGGGCTCCTTGTCGCGCTACGGGTTGCAGCGCTGACCCCAGGCTCGGCTCCCAGCTAGTCAGCCACGCCAGCCGCGCTGCCTCCGGGTAAAAGCGACGGGCACGCGTGTGCTCTGGGCTTGTTTGTGTCTCGACTGTACGGCGCCCTGTTTGACTTCTCCAGTCACCTGGATTGTTCTCCTCCAATCAGGAAAACCCATACCCGGAAACCATTAAATAGTACAATTCCATACGTCTGGTATGTGTTTAATCTTACAGGGACGGTGGAGAGAGACATCACCACACACACACAAATCTTGTCTCCTGGCTCAGCCTAAACTCTTGGCACGTTCTCGATGCTTATTAAAATCTCTATTGTGCAAGTGAAATAATAAAGACAGCCGGAGCTTCCTAATTGGAATGTTCTAGTTTCATAAAATTTAAACGAACTTATGCAATATGTATGTTCTACTTGCTTACATAGAGCACGTCGAGGGACTATTTATTAGATGTAACTCGGAGAAAGAAGAAAAAGGCAGCTCTAAAACAATTTCTATACAGCTGCAAGATCGCCGCCTGAACTTTGCGCGCAAGCAAGTCGGTTTCTGTTAGATGAGCCTTTGGACCGACTGGGGCAGAAATTGCCTTACATATCTTCTCTGTCTCCAGGGGTGGGTCCATATGCAAAAGGTTCCTGCCATGAATAAGGAAATGAGTTGTTTTGTTTGTTTGTTTGTTTTGAGTTAGTTTGCATGGCAAGTGGTACTTGCGTACGGAATTTTTTCCTCCACGAGTTTTTGGGACAGTTTAATATATGCATATCATGTACTCACATAGTCTAGGCAACACATTCTTAATCCACCTTTCTAGCCTGTCACCCTTGCTTCTTCCCTAATATAGACATGACTCTAGGTGACTATATCATGGCTCCCTGACCTTTCTTCTGTGCTGTCTCCATACCCTTTGTTTATTTACTTTCCTGTTACTCTGATAAGATACCCAGACAAAAGCAAGGAAGGCGATCTTATTCTGAGTCACAGTTCGCTTGTCCAGTGGCAGGAAGGTCACACAGGAAACTGGTCACATTGCACCCCCAGTCTGGAAGCAGAGAGCAGGGAATGCTTGCCGTCAGCTGGCTTTCTTCTTTTGATACCATCCAGGATCCCGGCCTGTGTCATTGTGCCACCTACAGTAGATGGGTCTTCCCGAATCTGTTACTCTCATCAGGACAGTTGCCACAGATGTGCCAGGAGGACTCTTTGGTGGTTCTAGGCGTATCAGCTTGGCACCTGAGATTGACTGTCACAAGCTTGAACTTTTCTTTATCTCATTGGCACTTTCATTCGTTAAAATCTTAAGCATCTTTAAGATGCATGCATGGTCTAATTGGATTACTATAAAAAAAACACTATAAATTTGGAGATAGTAGAGTGTGAGAGAATACTGTTCAAATGCGAAAGGATTCAGCAGCCATTTGGTACCAGATAGGTCTTACCTACTTAGGTGTCCCTGTCGCATTATTTTTTTACAAGGGGACCTAGAAATGTCGTTTTGTTTCTACGGAATATGAGACTTTAAATGTTAGCAACTAATTTAAAAAAGGTTTAAACAGTGTGGACTAATTAAAAACACCTATAAGTTGTAGTTAGCTAACAGATTTCCAGTTTGTGACCACTGCTCTAGGAACACTTTATGAATCGTTCTCTGATGCTTATGCCGTCTTCTCTGTTCTTTAAGTTTTGGTGTGTGTGTGTGTGTGTGTGTGTGTGTGTGTGTGTGTTTTGAGACAGTGCCTCACTATGTAGCTCTGTCCTAAGACCTGCTTTGTAGACCACACTGGCCTTGAAATCTCAGAGGTCTGCCTTTGCCTCCTAAGTGCTGGGATTGAAGGCAAGATGCCACTAAGTATTTTTTGTATGTGCTTCAGTTATTGTGCTATATCCCATCTGTCTTTTTTGTTAATTTTTTTTTTTTTTTTTAGTGCGTTAGAAGCATTGGATTTATCCTGCACTTAGTGCATACCTGAATAAAATGTTTGTCAGCATACCTGGTGTGTATGTTGTATGTGTGTGTATGTTCATTGGTGATAATTGGTTATTCTGGGAACTAGTATTTCTCTTAGTGGGAGTACCAGTGACATGTTGGCTTTAATTGCCAAAGAGTTGTATTGGAAGGGATTGAATTGGATAACATTGCTATTCCAAAGCTGACCTGAGGGACCAGTGGATGGATTTAGGTGGTAGAGCTCTTGCTTAGCATGAATGAGGTCCTGGATTTGATCCACACACAGCAGAGTAAATGAAATAAAAAGTGGAATTCAATTAGGCTTTGGTTACATCAGATGACCTAACTATCAAAACAGTATTAGGAGTATTTACAAAGAATATTAAAAAATAGAAAGCTGATCTAACATAGTTTAGACAGTCTCTGGAACAATTAAAGTCAGAATGGATACTTAATGATACAGTTTTTTGAAGGATAGTCTAGTGAAAGGAAAGATTGATAAACCGGCTTTATCAAAATGAAAACTTTTCATGGTGAAAGACCCCATGAAAATAATAAAAAGATAGGCTGTAAAAAGATGTCTGTAATTCCAGCACTTGGAAGCTTGAGGCAGGAGGATTTCCATAAGCTAGTGGTCAGCAAAGAGGGAAATCCTGTCTCAAAAGATGAAATAAGACAATGAAAATAAGTTTTACACTGAAATGATAATTGAACCTAGATTTGGGAGGACTAATTTTAAGTGACCAAGCAACCTAATGAAATAACGTGCAAAAGATGGGCAACTAGATGTTTCTTAGTAGAGAATATTCAGATGGCAAATAAGCACTTGAAAAGATGTCAAATGTCTTTAGTCTTGAGGAAATGAAACAGAAGCCATACTGTGCTACTACCACATCACTTACAAAAATGACTCAAAGTAGGGGGGTAACCTCATCAGAATGCAGAAAGTTTTGAATATTTGTACTACTCTGGAAAAGATGACAGTGATATATAAAAATAAGCACGGATTTACTATGACCCATATTATTAATGTGGTCTTCATTATTTATTCCAGAGAAAAAGCTTATGTTCACATAAATACCTGTATGAGAACTTTGTTTTAGTTGTACGACAGCCTCATGTTGGAAACTGTAGATTACCTTGAATGGGCAAATATATTGTGATGTATGTATGTATGTATGTATGTATGAATCCATCCATCCATCCATCCATCCATCCATCCATCCATCCATCCATCCCTCTCTCCCTCCTTCCACAATGATTTTACTGAGAAATTGAAATTTGATGCAACCATAGTAGAATGGAGGGACTTAGGCTGAGTTAAAAAAGTCACTCCAAAGATAATCTGTGTACTTCAATGTCTTCAAATGACTTCAAAATGTCAGTGTCTGAGAACAGATCAGTAGTTGGTTGCTGTAGGTTGAAAGAAATGTGGGAAGTGTCTGGCTACAGAAAAGATGGTCCAGGTATCCTTAGGATTGAACTGTGCCTTACCTGTACCGGATGCTCAGTAGAGTTAAGTAGTTGACCCTCTGTGTTTGGGATTCAGCATTTGTAGATTTAAATAATCATAAGTAGAAAACAGTTGGAAAAAGTTTCATCTGTGCTAAACCTGTGCAGACTTGTCATTGTTCCCAAGAGAGTTTAAGGTCGATTGCAAAGCATCATATGTGGTGTTAGGCCTTACAAATGAAGTAGAGGTCATGAAATTGTGGGGATGCACGCTGGTGATATGCACATGCTGTCTGTTTTATAGAAGGGATGTGACCACTGAGATTTTGTTGTCTGCAGGGTTCTTGCAGCCAATTCCCTGCAGATACCAAATGGACGGCTGTAAATGTGGTAGCATTTTATGTAACTAATGTACACATAAAGGCACATTTAAAAACTGTAAAATTGGAAGGACACTGGTGAATTGTAACAATGTCAGCTTCTGATGGGGAGGTGGCTGGAGGTATATAGAATCTCTTTGTATTATTGCAGTAGTATATGAATCTGAATGTCTCAAAAACATTAAGCAAAAAGTTTATACTAAAGAAAGTGGCATCAGTAGATTCTTGTTGGGCTTTTGTTTTAGCAGGTGATGCTGTAGTCATGTCAGATAAGGATCCTCCAGAATCTCCAGTGGTAACCGAAGCAGCCTCGATCCTTAAAGATGAGAACTGTGAGCCAGTGGAGAAGCCAGAGAATAAATCTCAGCCTGTAGTGTCCACCCGGAAAAGACCAGAGACCAAACCTTCCAGTGATCTTGAGGCTTCTGCACTTCTTCCTGCTCAGGTTTCACAGGCTGTAGCCAAAGTAGCATATCTATTGAAATTTGGGGATTTAAAAATGCAAGTCTTAAAAGGGATGCGGGATCAGTACTAATTTACAATGGCATTTCCTTCTTTTTACAGCCATAAAATGTCAGCTTTCTGATGCAGCAATGCCTTTATCAGGAATTGCATTTGCTGCAGGGTATTTATACACTGCTGGCATTCATCTGGCAGGCCAGCAGGATTTCTCCAAGTCATAGATTTGCAGACCTGTGCTTCTCTAATGATTAGATACCCTGTTTGGGCACTTCTGAGTCTCCTCTAACTTTCTGTTTTCTTTTGTCTTGTTTCTTCTCTCACTGGAAAACAATAGGAGACTGCTTCTAAAGATGTACCTCAGACTGGATGGGGTTATTGGGGCAGTTGGGGCAAGTCTCTACTCTCCTCAGCCTCAGCTACAGTGGCTACAGTGGGTAAGATGCTTGTTCATTTTCTTATCTATTGTGTGCACTGGGGCTCATGTCATGTTCTATTAGGAAGTTGAAGTCTAGGGATTCATTTAAGCCTACTTTTTAGTGATAAGTCAGTGGGATTTTTGTTTCTTGGTAAGGAGATAATGACAAAGATGCGTATATCATTAAAATAATGTCTTATGACCATGATTTTAGAAATAAGCAGATATTATTATTATTATTTTCTTCAGTTTTAGTAACAACACACAGCACACTAGTGTTAATTGTTTTTTTCCATCAGGACAAGGTATTTCAAATGTCATCGAGAAGGCAGAGACTTCTCTTGGGATTCCTAGCCCCACTGAAATTTCAGCTGAAGTCAAGCAAGCAGCAGGTCAGTATATGTGCTTGGGGTTTCGGTTGAAGCTGACAGTTAAGTTCGTTTTCAGCACTAGCACTTAATGATAATACTCATTCCGTCCCTGACCCTTAGGGTATCTTGAGACTGTATGAGGAAGGGGGTCTAGAGTCAGGAGCTCCAGCTGTGTCTCCTAGAGCCACTTATGTGTCTCTTCATTGCACTTTTGCATGGATGAGGTGGTTCAGAGGGTGGTGAACACTCAGCAGTGAGGCTGGTCGCGAGCACGCCATGTGAGAAGAGCTCGCCGCTTTGCTTCATAATTAGGTTTCCCGTCAGTAGGGTTAGCTCAGTTTGAGTGTGCTGTGGCAAGGCAGAGTGATTGTAGTGTGCTAGCTGGTTTGTTTTCACTTGGGTTTCTGTATGAAGACCAAGTTCTATTCTGGTTTGTCTGGATCAGAGGGAAATCTACAGCCACTCAAACCCAAAGGACACAGTTATCAATAGGGCCCAGCAGAGTTTTAAGGCAGGCTTACTTCTTCTATCCCTTGGGAGCCTTACTTTTTCTCACTGTTGTTTTCTTTGCTTATTTCTATCATTTTTCCTTTGAAGCGAACTGGCTCCGTTTTGGTCTCCTCCAGCTCTACCTTGATAGAGCTCTGACATACATGACCACGGAAACTAGCTGGCTCCGGTTGTTCCCATTTGTGTATTCCTTGGAGTAAGAATCAGATTGGCGTAAAGTTAGGTCACTTGACTGCAGTTTAGATTCAGCCAGGAGACAAGCTCACTTTACACAAACATGGCCTCACAGGCTTCTACGTGTGTGAATTTGAGGCACTGTTCATGATGGCACCCCCTTCTCCTCCCCTCCTCTTCCCATCTGCCTCCTCTTCTCTCTTTCCCCTTCCCCCTTTCTTCTTCCCTACTCTCTCTCTCCCCATCCCCTTTCCTCTTGCCTTCTTACCCTGGATGGCTTTGAAGTCACACAGTCCTTTTGCCGTAGTCCTTCGAGTGCTGGATCATAGCCCAGAGCTTACACTGGCTTTCCTTATGCTTTCCTGAGGGTCATCAGATGACACTGTAACTGAATGTGCTCCAAGTCAGGAGTGGAGTAGAGAGGAAGGGACCTTTCCCTACCATCTCTCTTTCTTTGAAGAGAGTCAGTGTCTTCTCGGCAGCCCCTAGCATAATTCTCAGATGGCATTGGTTAAGAATGGGTCTTGGGCTGGAGAGATGACTCGACCCCAAGAGTTCTTCCTATATCTCCTGAGGACTGAGGTTTGGTTTCCAGCACTTGTGTTAGGCAGCTCAGCTATAATTTCAACTCCAGGGGGTCTGATCCCTTCTTCTGGACTTAAGGGGCACCGACACACACATAGCTTTTACTCACACAGACTCACACATATACATAGATAAAAATACATCTAAAAAGTGTGGGGTCTTAGGCTGATGCTGTAGTGGCCAGAAGTAAGAGAAGAGTGGGTTTGGGAGTTAGATGTGGCATTAGATGGAAACTGTGTCATCTTCATAGCACTGGAGGACAATCTGCTACTGAGGTTCATGGGCTAAGACATGCATTGAAAGACTAACGTCCTCCATGGTGAACTCCTTGGTGGGATAGCTATAGATAGCTATAGCTATACCACGAGAAAGGGTTAGAGTGGGTATGAAAATGTGAGGAGAGAAGGGTGTGTCCGGGCGCTGGTTCTTTTTCTGTCTTTGAAGATGAGAATGGGGCTCAGCCTCAAGGGGTAACAGTAATTCTACCCAGTGGATGTCCATGGGCTTAGATTGTAGTTAAGTAAGAATGATAGAACTTTGCCAAATTAGAGTAGACTACATTTTGATAAGAAGTCCTTTCCAACCAGACTGGCCTCTAACTCAGAGTCTGCCTGCCTCTGCCTCCTGAGTGCTGGGATTAAAGGTGTGTGCCACTACACCCGGCTGCTTTGGTCATCTTTTAGCCATCTATGTCTCTTTAAAGGACCATGTTCACTTTGCTTTCCTTTCATTTGCAGGTAGTTATGGTGTGTGTGGCTTAAATGAATCTTTTAATGTTTTTAAGCTGGATATAGTGGCACACAGCAGTTATTCCAGCAGTCAAGAAGTGGAGGCAGGAGGATAGAGAACCTGAGACCTATCTCAAAACAAAACTAAAAATGTTAGTGTGCTTGCTTAGTCAGAACCTGGAATAGCCTTTACTTGAAGGGTTTGTTTAAGGCTTGGCTCTTTTGTAGGCTCCATCTATTTCCCAGGTGCTTAATGAGTCTGCGAGGTGTCTTAGCCTAGTGTGAGCTCCGGGGATTATTTAGCTTACTGCTCCCAGGCAGTTTCTTTCCCCAGCCTTGTGGAGTCTCCTTGTGCCTGTATACTGCATACTGAGCAGTGCAGCATTCATAGCAGGCACTCAGGATCATGTGTTTCTGAAGAAGCTTAGAATTCTGGGATAACTCCATCTTTTTTGTGTTACAGACTCCTCTCAGCTCCTGCTGTCTCTCATCTCTGCCTTTGCCTCCCTGTAGTTAGAAAGTTCTTCTGAATAGCAAGCCAATTTAGTCACAGTAGTCATTTTGTTTCTCTTTTCTGCTGGACCAAAATCTCCTTGTCTGACTCGGAAAATCGTTTTTTACCTCTTGTCCAGTTTTATAGCTGTTATAGTAGGAGGGCAAGTCCAAGAGCAGTTAGTATGTTATCACCGGAAACAGAAGCCCTCCTCTGGGCTGGAGAGATGGCTCAGCGGTTAAGAGTACTGACTGCTCTTCAGAAGGTCCTGAGTTCAAATCCCAGCAACCACATGGTGGCTCACAACCATCCTTAATGAGATCTGACTTCCTCTTCTGGTGTGTCTGAAGATAGCTACGATGTACTTACATATAATAAATAAATGAATC
>NC_034603.1:25389332-25422294 GCF_900095145.1 Mus pahari | reverse complement strand
TGAAGACAGCTACAGTGTACTTATGTATAATAAATAAATAAATCTTAAAAAAAAAAAAAAAGATTTATTAAAAAAAAAAAAAAAAAAAAAAAAAAGTCCTCCTCTAAGAGATTACTTCAGACTGGGTACTCAAATGATGTGGTAGCACAGTCTGAACTGCATGCTATAGCATGAGGCCCTGACTCCCAGAACCCATGCGAAAGAGCTATACTACTACTGTTGGAAAGGCAGAGAGAGGTAGCTTGTGTGGGACTTGATGGCCACCTAGCCTAGCTTAGTCAGTGAGCTCCAGGTCCCAGTGAGAGAGACCTTCAGAAAAGAGGCTTTCCTAAAGAACATTCAAGGTTAACCTCTGTTCCACATACATGCGCATACATGACATATATGTGTACTACACATGAACACATGATTACACTCCCTTTGCCCCAAAGGTGACCTCTCTCAGGATTTTTGAAGTTAATAAATGGGAAGAGATTGTTTTTGAGACATGAGTACCTGTTCAGTGCAGGTCTGTTTGATGACAACTAATAAGCATCATTTTCTAGGACAAAGTGAGTTGGAGTTTGCTTTTAGCTGTGCAGTTTTATAATTAGATGTTTGGTGAGGTAGTTACGTTTATGCTGTGTAATCAATGGAACACTGTGATACGTACTTCCCTGGATCTAATTGGAATATAAGAATATTTTATTGACTCAAAAGGTTCATGTAACTTTTATCCCTGCTCAGTCGTTTGCCTGTTTTCCCTTACCTAGAAGTTTGTGCCTATGAGATCATTTAGTTTATAGTCTGATTTCATATCAGTCTTTTGTTTTTTCAAGACTTGATTTTATTATTGAAATGAAGTGAATGAAAAAAAAAACCTGCCTACCTTTTTTTTTATTAGATATTTTCTTTATTTAAAACTGCCTACCTTATCTTTCATTGTAATATAACAAATGTTTTAAAATAAATACATAAAGACCTGAGGTCTTGTGTGCATAAACAGTGCCTAATTTTTTTTTTTTTTTTTTAAGATTTTTTCTTATGTATGTACGTACACAGTCTCTATCCTCAGACACACCAGAAGAGGGCATCAATTCCCATTACAGATGGTTGTGAACCACCATGTGGATGCTGGGAATTGAACTCAGGACTTCTGGAAGAGCAGTCAGTGCTCTTAACCGCTGAGTCGTCTCTCCA
The DNA here is from genome assembly GCF_900095145.1 of Mus pahari. NCBI lineage: Eukaryota > Metazoa > Chordata > Mammalia > Rodentia > Muridae > Mus > Mus pahari. The sequence goes on along the minus strand of NC_034603.1, from coordinate 25,421,115 downwards.
TTCCCGGTGTCTAGTTTTTAAAAAACCACATATTTGTTGTTAAAGCAATGAATGATCCTTTCTTTCACGTTTCTGTACCTTCTCTGTTTCAGGAGAAACAAATGCTGGTGAGAATGGAAGCTTACTAGTGGCTGGACCATTCGGGATGCTCTCGACCATCTCAACAGCTGTGCAGAGCACGGTGAGAAAAAGTACAGGGGCCTGTGCTGTCATGATGGGCTGTGTGCTTGAGCCAGACAAGTGGAGTGTAAGCTGCAGAGCAACAGATTGTCTTAGGGACTGGCAGGTCTTGGCTTCGTATCCTTAGGAAGTGTTTCTGCTTTACAGAATTATTTCTTGGGCCTGGAGAGATGGCACAGCAGTTAAGAGCACTGGCTACTCTTCCAAAGGTCCTGAGTTCAATTCCCAGTAACTACATGATGGCTTACAACCATCTGTAATGGGATCTGATTTCCTCTTCTTGTGATCATGAAAACAGAACATTCACATACATAAAATAAATACATTTTTTTTTTTTTTCGAGACAGGGTTTCTCTGTGTAGCCCTGGCTGTCCTGGAACTCACTCTGTAGACCAGGCTGGCCTTGAACTCAGAAATTCGCCTGCCTCTGCCTCCCAAGTGCTGGGATTAAAGGTGTGTGCCACCACACCCAGCAAATAAATAAATCTTTAAAAAGTTATTTCTCTTGTAACTTCATCTTTTAAGCAGAAGGGACATGTGATGTTTTTTGATGAACACTTGCTAAACTCTAGATGATGAGAATGTTTGAAAAATGATAGGGCTCTTAATTATTATTATTTTTTTACTTTAAACTTTTTTTGCTTGAAACAGGATCTTTAACTTTTTGAAATATGGCATGTAATACAGAACATGACATCACATATGTTTAGATGAATTTCCATGGCTTTCTAACTTTCAACCATAGTAAGAAACCTGTAAGTCCATTGCTTTTCCATCTTGAGGCATGTTTTCTTTCCCCAGCTCAGATAGCCACCATTGGAACTTGTGTTATCATGACTTAGTTTTGACCTGCTCTTCTGCTATGTATAAATGAAGCCATAGATGTACATCTAGTCTCCCACATACCGTGTCTGAATATATCCATGTTGCAGCTTTGCTGTATTCATAGTGTGACTTGGTCACATTTTATATATCCTGCAGTTAGTAAATACCAAGCCAGTTTCCAGTGTAAGCTGTTACAGAGTGTTGCATTGCACACTCTTATACATGTCCTCTAGTTCATCTTGTGTGCGTTTCCCTTGAGTATGAGTTAGCACAGGGAGTAGCACTGTTAGGAGGTGTGCCCTTGTTGGAGTAGCTGTGACCTTGTTGGTGGAAGTATGTCACTATAGGAGTGGGCTTTCAGACCCTTCTAGCCATATGGGAGACAGTCTTCTCCTGGTTGCCTTCTGATTGAGATGTAAAACTCTCAGCTCCTTCTCTAGTGCCATGCCGTCCTGGATGCTGCTACGATTCCCACCTTGATGATAATGGAAGGAACCTTAGAACCTATAAGCCAGCCCTAATTAAATGTTGTCCTTTATATGAGTTGCCTTGGTCATGGTGTCTCCTTACAGCAATGGAAGCTCTAATTAAGATTCTGGGTAATTCCAGCACTTGGGAGGCAGAGGCAGGTGGATTTCTGAGTTCGAGGCCAGCCTGGTCTACAAAGTGAGTTCCAGGACAGCCAGGGCTACACAGAGAAACCCTGTCTCGAAAACCAAAAAAAAAAAAAAAAAGATTCTGGGTAAGGCAGCTGTGGCAGGTTCTGACTCTGCTTCCCCGAATGGTTCTCTGTGTGTGCATTGGGGTGAGCCATGTGTGCTCGCCTCAGCGGCTCTTCAGGCTACCTAGTGCTTGGTATTGTTGGCTGCTGCTACTTTCTTTTCCTGCTGGTACTGGGATTGAGTTTAAGGCCTCACACATGCCAGACAAATACACTGCCACTAAACTAGCAATACATCCCACTGCCTTTTAAACTAAACTAGCAGTACATCCCACTGCCTTTTAAACTAAACTAGCAGTACATCCCCACTGCCTTTTACCTTTGTTTTGAAGAGGGTTCTTACCATTCTTACCGTTTGCTCAAACAGGCCTGGAGTTTACCAGATGTGCCTTTGCCATACTTGAACGTTCTCCTCCCTGAGCCTCCAGAGTAGCTGGGACTGCAGGCCTACATCAGCAGCTCCACACTATATAGCTATTCCTGAACTGTCAATTAGTTGTAATGGAGGTTTGTGGAAATCCGTTTTAATGGAATTTTTTTGGCTTTCCTAGGGCAAGAGCGTTATCAGTGGGGGGTTGGATGCCTTGGAATTCATTGGGAAGAAGACAATGGATGTCATAGCAGAAGGGGATCCTGGATTTAAAAGAACCAAGGGCCTGATGAATCGGACTTCTACGCTGTCTCAGGTTCTGTTTCCTTCACCTATGCTCTTCCTATGTTTGTGTTTTGATTTGATTTTTGCTGATGTCAACTTGGAAACCTTGACAGTGTTACTTTCTTTGGGATCCTTTGTGGTTGTGGGATGGGCAGTGAGCCCCGGTGCATAGAGGAGTTCTAGCTGTTTGTCTCTCCATTTCCCTTTGAGATGCTAAGCCCTGTCAGAGCTGTTAGATTAATTGTTAGATTAATGTTTACATCTCCCCCTCCCTCAAGCCCCCGCTCCCCAGGACAGCACCTGATGTCGTGGATCAGATTCTGTGTGGTAACTTCTTCCTGCTGTGCCCGAGCTTCTTGGATTTGGACTGTGATGCCAGGATTGAAGGGGCCATGCTCTGAGTGGAGCCTGAGCATCTGTGCTCCTTCTGCTCTTTAAACTCACTCTCGAGCTCTCATTACGTGGTGCAGTACAACGCTTCAATCTCTTTTTAGGTTTTACGAGAGGCAAAGGATAAAGAAGAGCAGTGGCCTTCCAATGAGGTAACCATGGAAACAGACAAGAAAACTCATTATGGGCTACTCTTTGACGAGTTTCAAGGCCTTTCTCATCTAGAAGCTCTGGAGATGCTTTCCCGAGAAAGTGAAATAAAGGTAATTCCCAACTTCAGAGGCTTTTCTTTGGTGCACTCGGAAGGTGAGGCGGTTTTGGTGGAGGCATGAGAGTTTGGAAGTATCTTCCACAGCAGGCAGAAACCAATGTATGAGTAAAGTGATGGGAAGGATCAAGGGTGATTGTCCTAATTACACAGAAAGGACAGGGTTAAAGAGCTTTTAACATGCTTGTCATTTTCCATGGTCTGTCTGTCTGTCTGTCTCTCTCTCTCTCTCTCTTTTCTTTTCTTTCCTTTCCTTTCTTTTCTTTTTTTTTTCTTTTTTCTTTTTTCTTTTTTCTTTTTTCTTTTTTCTTTTTTCTTTTCTTTCTTTTCCTGAGGTCTCTTTGGCTTTAGCTGCCAGAAACCTTACTGACAGTCTGCCAATTTGCATACAGTTAGCTGTTTGCTTTTAGTTGGCTCAGGGATTTTTGTTGTTACTGCTTGTTTGGTTTTTTGTATTAAGATTTGTTTTATATTGAGGCGGACCTCACTATGTAGCCCTAACTGGCCTGGATCTTGCTGTGTAGACTAGGCTGGCCTCAAACTCACTGAGATCTGCTGTCAACCTTCTGAGTGGTGGGGTTAAAGGGGACATCATCATACCTGATTAAGGATTTTTTTTTTATTACTCATGTGTGTGTGTATGCCATACACTGTAGGAACCCATGGATGCCAGGAGAGGATACCAGAGGTAGTAGGTGGTAGTGAGCATCCTGGTGTGGGTGCTGAGATCTGAACTCAGGACCTCTGGAAGAGAAGCAAGCACTCTTAGCTTCTGAGCCTTCTCTCCAGCCCAGTTCGAGACCAGTTCATTTCTCCTTATTTCTAAGCTGCTGTTAAGCACTAATAGTTTCCAGCTATCTGTTACATTAGAAAGTACAGATTCTCCCACCTTTCTGTAGAAATTCGATTCTTGAGTTAAATTTTTTTTTAATGATTTATTCTTTGGTGTTTTGCTTGCATGTATATTTGAGGAGGCTATCAGATCCTCTGGGACTGGAGTTATAGACAGTTGTGAGTTGCCCTGTGGGTACTAGGAATCGAACCCAGGTCCTCCGCAAGAGCAGTTGGTGCTCTTCAACTCTGAGCCGTCTCTCCAGCTCAGGATTAAAATGTTAAGGAATGGGAGTTAGCCATGATAGCACAAGCCTATGATTGGAGTTCTCGGGAGGCTGAGGTAGGAGACTTGAGAGTTCAAGACTAGTGTGGGCCACATAGTGTGCCACTGCTCCCCTTCCCCACCCAGAAACACTGACTGGTTAGTTTATAATTCATATTTGACCTACTTCTCTACTTGAGATTTTTTTCCAACAAATTTTAATTGTCTCATACCCATTTAGGTGAAATCTATCCTTAGTTCTCTGAGTGGAGAAGAACTACAGACAACTAGACTTGAGCTAGAGCAGCTCAAAGAAGCGTTTTCCCTAGCCGAGTTCTGTGAGGAAGAGGAGGAGGAGAGACAAGGTAATACAGGGTTCTGCAGCCAGTGGGCGTCCCCCTGTGCACTCTGTCATGGCTCTCCATGCTTTCCTCACACCCTTGCCTGAGGGCCCTGCCACTTTTCTAAGCATAATCTGCAGCATGTCGCTGCTTACCATTTCTGCTAGAGAGCCACTATGTTGGCTTTCATTTGCCCGGTGGTCACTGTTAGCCTCTGTATGCGGTTAGACGCTTCATCTGTGCCTACCCCGCTTCTGTAACCCTTGATCCCATCTTGAAGCTTGCAAGTTGTTATCCAGAAGGTGGTGATCCTTGGTCTTTTTCGTGTTTACAACCTACATCTGGATGTTTTAGAAAATGTAAATGTTGAAACTACTTAGTTTTGCAAAATTGTTGAGAAATATGATTTATGGGTGTTGTGTATTGTAATATAGGTGCATTGTAATACAGGTAATTGCAACTATCCTTTAAGAAATAACCATCTGGGCCGGGCATTGGTGGCGCACGCCTTTAATCCCAGCACTTGGGAGGCAGAGGCAGGCGGATTTCTGAGTTCAAGGCCACCCTGGTCTACAGAGTGAGTTCCAGGACAGCCAGGGCTACACAGAGAAACCCTGTCTCGAATAACAAAACAAAACAAAACAAAAAAAGAAATAACCATCTGTTTTTTTTTTTTTCCTGTAGTACTAAAAATTATTCAGTATGGTCTAGTGAGATGACTCAGTGGTTTGAATGCTTGCCGTGTAAGTGTAGGGACTGAGTTTGAGTCTCCAGAACTCATGTGAATGCTGGGCATGTGTTGTACCATGACCAAGGCATACTTACAAAAGAAAGTATTTAGTTGGGGCTGGCTTACAGTTTCAGAGGTTTAGTCCATTATCAGCATAGTGCGAAGTATTGCAGCATGCAGGCTGACATGGTGCGGGAGGAGCCAAGAGTTCTACATCTTGATCCACAGGCAGCAGAAGGGCCATAGCTTGAACACAGGAGACCTCAAAGCCTGCCTCCAGTGACACACTTCCTCCAACAAGGACACACCTACTTAAACAAAGTCACACCTTCTAATTGTGCCTCCCTATGGGCCATGCATTCAAACACATGAGTCTGTAGTGGAGGGCGTTCATATTTAAACCACCACAGTGTGCACAGTGTGGTAGAGGACTTCTATAATCTCTGCACCCTTACAGGGAGATGGCATGCAGAGACAGCAGAATTCCCGGAAGCTTGCAGGCCAGTTAGACTGGTATGCTGCAGTGAGCAACAGAGACACCCATCTTAAACCAAGAGAAGGGCAAGGACTCACACCCAATGTATCTTCTGACTTCTACACATGTGTGTCCCTGTCCCCCTCTTTCTTCCTCCCTTCCCCTTTCCTCCACTTCTCCCCCTTCTTCTTTGGCTGGCATGCTCGATCACACACACACACACATACACACACACACACACACACACACACACACACACGATTATTAAGGGGTAATTATTATTTGAAAAGTCACTAAAATGCATCTAGCCTTTGCAATAATGCATCCTTGCATGGTTAGATATTGTCCAGCTTAAACATCCTGTCTTAACAGTCTAATTGTAAAACTGAGTAAGAGAATCTCTTTCATTAAGCTAGCAGTTAGACATGTCACAAAGATATAAAACAATGACATTGTTCTCAATAATTTTTCCTTTTTTGGAAGATATATTTTTCCTTAAAATTTTATTTCATTGGGGTCTGCAATGTAGTTCAGTGTGTAGAGTGCTTGCCTGTACATGTGAACCTCTGGGTTCAGTCCCCCCATTCACATAAAGTTGGGCATGGAGGCAAGATCTTCTGTTCATTAGCCCTGTTTCAAAAAAAGTTTGTTTTATTAACAAGTAGTGGGGTTGTTACCATTTTGTGCATGCATGTGGTGTGTGTGTGTGTGTGGTGTGTGTGTGTGTGTGTGTGTGTGTGTGTTGGGGGGTGGTTCGTGCCCATATGTACATGTTCTTGTTGAGGCCAGAGGATGATGTTGGGTGCCTTCCTCTATTGTTTTCCATCTCTCAATGAGTCTGGAGCTCCAGACTCTTCTAGGCTGGCCGGCCAGTGAGCTCCCAGTATCCTTCTGGCCCTGCCTTCCAGCATTGGCAGTACAGACACACGCTGCCATGCCTGGCTCTTGTGTGAGTGCTGCAGATCTGAGCATAAGTCATCATCCCACAGCAAGCACTTTACTCATGAAGCCATCTTTCCAGCCTGGGCTTACTACTATTACCTTTTGTTCCTTCTTTTTAAAATGGAAAATAGATTCTTTTCTTATACAATATATCCTGATTACAGTGCAGTTATTATTTTAAATGAATAATACTTTAGACATTTAATTTTTATTTTAAATATGTATAACTTGCATTTCAAATAAAAGCTCCTGGGAGGCCACAGTATTTCATGGTTTGAGAATTTCTAGATTAATTATGCCAACCGGCTGTGCACTAAAAGCCCTCTGCCATTGCCTTTTAGAGCTGTGTGTTCTTGTTTCCTTCCAGGGGCGTGTTTATTTTTTACTTCTGTTGAGTGTGGGAAGCTTGCCTCAGACAGCTCTCAGTCTCACTTGATTTTTCTCATTTCTCATCTACTGTGAGTGGGAAGCCAAATAACTTAATTTATGAGAGCAAAGCAAAGATCCTCTGGGACGGGGTTTGAGGGCCTTTTCCGTGAGAGAAAAACAGAAATTGAGTATTGGTGTTACTTAAGACAGGGATGTTTTCTGTTCCAAGAAGTCAAGCTGGCTTCATCTGTAATGTCTCGCTAATGACAATTTATGTGAAGGTTTAGCTCTTGATTAGAAATGGTTTTGAATATGCGTCCTAAAAACTGTCTGGAGATCCTGAGACACTAGTGCCCCAAGTGATAGTTTGAAGTTAGACTTGGCTTCCATGAAGACCTGCCTCTCACCAAGCTGTGCAACCTCTAGAAGAGGCTCAGCACAGAGCCTTTGTTTCATCTTGGTTAGAAGATGATCTACTTCCTCTGGTGGTGTTATGAGGAGTTAATTAAATATATTTATTGTTGGGCATATAGTAGCTGCCTAACAAGTGCTCACTGTCATTGTCACTATTTAGAAAATATAAGTAAAAAGCTTCATTTGAAAAGTCTCAGCAGGAAACCAATAAAACAGTTTTGGTTTTGTGAGAGGCAGGTTCTTCCTTTGTTCCTAAGCAGGCTAAGGCAGAACAGTTCCTATTCATTTGTCAACCTAGTTTAGGTTATTTGTACATGGAGCAATTAACTGTATTTCTTCAATTTTGTCAACATCTGGGCTTTGCACAGTAATTAGAAATCATTATGTATGTATGTATGTATGTATTTATTTATTTTACTGTTCTGAGGGCTTCAAGTTTTCTGAACAGATGGAACAGTCTGTGATATTCCTTCTTACCTTTGCTAGGAATGAAGCCTTTGAAAACATGGTGATGTGTAGTCCTCCTGCCCTGCCCTACCCTGCCCTGCCCTGCCCTGCCCTGCCCTGCCCTGCCCTGCCCCAGCTCTCCTCTGTGATTCTCTTGCCTGCTGTGTCTTTCTGATTTTGGTGGGAAATGCACCAGTGACTTGGTAGTTAATTGTATGTCACTGATGCTGTTAAGACAGAAACTTGGGAATAGCAGGAGGAGAGAGTGCAGAGCTCAGCTCGGGATGTCTTCATTCCCGTGGACCCCTGCGTTTTCTGGACTTCATTTCAGAGTCCTCTACCCACAGCTCCCTCACCCCTCCACCCCACTCTTAAGCAGTAGTACCATGCTTCCTTTCCACCCATGCATCTAGACAAGCACTCAGCATTGCACTACACACCCAGCAACTACTTCTGTTCCAATGCAGCAACTGTTTGTATAGTCAGTTCTGGGTAGCAGAACTTGACAGCAATTTGCCAAATATTTTTTTCATCACTACATTTGATAGTAATAGCTTTTTGATCACTTAGACATAATATATTTGAATACTTATAAATTTAATATATACACTACCATAATGTTCTGTTACTAATAACCCAAAATATGCCTCAGGGTAGAGTTGTTAGGTGTAGTAAGCATAGATTCCTGTTCTTTCCTCTGTGCCACTGGTTTTTTGTGAATTCTTTGACGCACCTGTGCCCAGGCGGATGCAGAGCCCCCTTATGCCCAGTCACACTCAGTTGGGAAGACCAAATGAGTATGGAGGTTTTGTGTCCTTTCATGGTAGGTTGAGGCTGGGAGTTGTTTACTGGAATTAATGTGAGTGAAGGCTGTATCAGTGAGAACAGCTTTCCCCAAAGCCCATCACACTGGGGATCAGTAAATCACTTTTATTCTCTGCCTTAACTATCAAGAGAGAGAGAGAGAGAGAGAGAGAGAGAGAGAGAGAGAGAGAGAGAGAGAGAGAGCAGAAGTACAGTTGAAGGAAAAGAACCAAGATGGCTTCCCTGGAATTCCGCTGGGGATGTTTCTGGGGAAGTAGCAGGCGTAACAGGGAACTAATTTGCTCTCATGTAGCATGGACTTAGGATTAAGAAATACTCTTACAGATATTCATGCTCAAAGATTTTTATGGTTTAAGATTTATCTTCTGTACCACTCAGCCGGGGCCAGTGGGCAGGATGTAGATGAGAAAGAGAGAAGGCATTGTTATCTGTTTAGATGCCTCGTTGGCTGTGATCATGGCCCCCATTTGCTTGCATGCTTTGTGTCTCCTTATCCTACTGAGGGATTGCTGTAACAAACACCATGACTGGAAGCAACTCGGGGAGGAAAGGGTTTATTTTGCTTACACTTTCAGGTAACAGTTCAATGCTGAAGGAACTAAGGCGAGAACTCAAACAGGGAAGAAATCTAGAGGTAGCAGCTAATGCAGAGGCCATGGGCAAGTGTTGCTTATCGGCTTGTTCCTCATAGCTTGCTCAGCCTGATTTCTTAAAGAGCCCAAGCCCAGCCCAGGGGTTGGTTGGTACTGCCCACAATTGGCTGGGCCCTTCTCCATCAATCACTAATTGTTGACAGTCTTGCTTACATATGATCTTATGGAAACATTTTCTCAGTTGAGGTTCCTTTCTCTCGGATGACTCAGCTTGGATTAAGTTGACTTAAAACTAGACAGCACAGCATTCTTCTTCTTCTTCTTCTTCTTCTTCTTCTTCTTCTTCTTCTTCTTCTTCTTCTTCTTCTTCTTCTTCTTCTTCTTCTTCTTCTTCTTCTTCTTCTTCTTCTTCTTCTTCTTCTTCTTCTTTAAAGATTTCTTTATTTATTGTGTGTAAGTACACTGTAGCTGTCTTCAGGCACCCCAGAAGAGGGCATCAGATCTCATTAGGAATGGTTGTGAGCCACCATGTGGTTGTTGGGATTTGAACTCAGGACCTTCAGAAGAACAGTCAGTGTTCTTCACTGCTGAGCCATCTCTCCAGCCCCCAGCACAGCATTCTTGACAGCCTTTCTTGAATGTTTTATGTGGCTCTTGGTTCTTAGGGGATGAAGATTTTACCAAGGAGATAACAGATCTGTTTGCTCAGCTTCACGTCTCTTCCCGACCAGAGAAGCTTGCCAAGGTAAGTTACTCCCTTATGGGGATTTCCATTACTTCATTTATAATATTTTAATGGGTAGTCAAGTGTGGTGGCACATGCCTGTGATCCCACCACTTAGGAGGCTGAAGGCAGGGGAATTGCAAGTTCAAAGCCAACTTGGGCTATATAGCAAGAGCTTGTCTTAACCTCCCGGCAACACATACATATAATGAGCATAAGATTATAATTTTCTGGCCAATGGGATTGCCAGCATGGAGGAAGTATTCTTCTTGATTGTTCTAGAAAAGGATTCCACAAAATTTCCCTGCCTACTATTCTCTTGGTCAGTGTGCAGAGCTCATGTCTGTCCTCCCAGCATGTGTCCCATCCTGACCTGTTTTTTAGAATATTTTGTTTGAATGCTTCATTGAGCCTGTAGAGTTGGTCGTTTAAAGTTGGCAGTACTGACTAACCTTTACGGGATCAGAGATGGTGAGGATGGGTCCTGCCTGCACAGGGCTGCAGCTTGGCATTGCTGTGACTAGACAGTGACTGACGGTGACTCTGCTGGTGATCATTTAAAATTTGGGAATGAGAGTCCCATGGCTGAGCCGTGGTGGTGATGTTGAGATGTCATGTGTTTGGAATGAGTCTTGTCAGAGCTCAGAGGAGCTGACAAGATGGCAGTCTGTAAAGCCCTTCAGAGGCTTTACATACATTCCATACATACATTCCACTGTCTGCTCATGAGATACTGTTTGTTGTCATGCACTGCTCCCTGCCTCTGTATCCACCTTTCCCAACTCCAGCAATTCCAGCAGCTGTTAGCAGCAGGCAGGCATGGTTGTCTGGCCATGAGAGCTGCTGGCTGTGTGGAGTCAACACAGCCATCTTCTCTCCAAGCAGGTAAGGCTTGAGAGACACTGGCCTGGGGCAGATGGTGCCTTCCCCAGTGAAGCCTTGCAGGCTGTGCTCAGCAGCTGCCTCGAGAACTCAGCTCCTGACAACTTTATATCCCTGTGACTGAAACTCCTGTCACCACAGCTCAAGGGAGGAAAGTCTTACTTTAGCTCACATTTTCAGAGGATCTTAGTCTACCATAGTGGGGAGGGCATGGCAATTCAGCCCTGACTGGATGGTGCCAGGAGTGCGTGCGTGCGAGGCAGTGGTTGTTCCCATAGCAGTAGAGGATGGTCTGGGCCACACCCTTCAGAGTCTCCTCACCCCAGGGACACTGTAGGCCCCACCTCTTAAGGGCTTTACAGACTGCCATCATAGTGCCACCAGCTAGAAACTGTGTCCCAAATATGAGCTCTTAGGGGTCATTTCACATCCAAAACATGCCATTGCTTATGGCATTTTGGAAACATCAAACTGAGAAAAAAGTTGTAAAAACAGTACTAACAGCATTGGATGCACTCACTAGTGCTGGCGTGCTGCTTCTATTGTCTAACCACGTGCACCGCGCTGACCCTCACTGTTTGAGAATAACCACAGTACAATTGTCACTTCAGCATATTTAACATTGACAGCAGACTTTGACTTTGTCTGTTCTCCACATTTGTCCACTGATCTGTTTCTAGCTGGCAAAGAAATAGGGCCTAGGACATTAACACAGGCTTTTGAAACCTCAAAACCCACCTCCTTTGACACTCTCTCCAAAAAGGCCACACCTCCTAACCTTTTAATTCCCTGACTAAGCATTCAAATGTGGGAGCCTGTGGGAGCCATTGTCATTCAGACCGTCCCACTCACTCACCTGGAGCCCATGGGATTGAACTATCCTAACTTGTCTAGTTTAGACTCCTTTAATCTGTAGTAGTTCCTCAGCCCTTAGCTTTCATGGTTTATATCTTTTTGAAAAACACAACTGTCCCTTCCCCCATTCTAAGAGTAAAACATTCCCTGTCTGCTACCTGTACTGGGGGTTTGTTTGTCTAAGGGTTTCTCTCTTTTATTAGGTTGTACATTCCTAGGGCCAAAATCCTGTGTAAGTGATAGCTCGTCACATCTGCAGCTGTGAGATGTTTGTCTGTTTCTTATTGGTGATGTGTTGTACAATTCTCCGTAGAGTGATGATTTGTTTCCCTTTGCTGCTGCTAAGTGCTGTGACGACTGGTAAAGCTCCTACGACGGTCTTCCTACTCCCACTCCTCATAGTTTCCTTTAATTTTTTTTTTTTTTTTTGGGGGGGGGTCGGGTACTGGGGATTCTTCCTTAAATTTAGCATGTTATGAGTCTTATGAGACATGTCGCCCAGGTTGGCTTTGAACTCCCCCTGTAGCTGAGGGAGACTTTGAACTCCTGATCCCCTTGCCTCCACCTCCCCAGTGCTGGGAAAGGGGCATATGTTACCATCCTGGTTTATGCAGTGCCAAGGACAGAGCCCAGGGCCTTGTGCATACCAGGCACTCCTACCAACTGAGCTTTGTTTCCAGCCCTTCTGGTCTTGATTCACATACACTGGTCCTTACTGTGAAAACAATAAAACATTTGTCTTCTAACTTGTTTATATTCTATACTCTTGTCTTGTTAATCTAATACACTCCAATTATCCCTGTCTCTGCACTTCGATATAATCCACTGTTTGTTTTTGTGTGTGTTACATATTCATGTGTACATAGAGGTCATAGGTTGAAGTCAGTTGTCTTCTAGTCATTTTCCCATTTTATTTTTTGAGATAAGGTCTTTTGCTTACTTATCTGGCTAGCTGGATACCAGGGAAATCCTCTAGTCTCTAACTCACTAATGCTGGGATTAAGGCAGCTGGCTGTTTGCCAACTTCATCATCTCTCTATCTCCTTCTGTTTACTTTTTTTTTTTTTTTTTTTTTTTTTTTGAAAAAGAGAGGTTACTATTTAAGTAATGTGAAGGTTTTCTTTTTCAGTATTAGATTGGATTGTTCTTGCAGGCTCTTTGGGAGTAGAACTATTCTGAAGAGGAAAGAACCCTGAAACAAATGAATACCAGGTTTTCTTCAGCTCACTCATGTTGTAACCTTGGTTACAGCATTACTCATAGCACTTAAAGGCTCAAGTCCAGTGCCTTAACTGTAGTCTAGTTGGAATGACCAGGGTCATTTGTGATCTCTGTTGCCTGGCTCCATTTTTATTTTAAGTTTAATTAATGTAATTTTTTTGTTTTTGTTTTTTGAGAAAGGTTTCTCTGTGTGGCCCTAGCTGTTTTTGAACTGGCCTGGAACTCAGAGCCTCCCAAGTGCTGGGATTTAAGGTGTGTGCCACTACTGTCCAGCTCAATGCATTTTTTTGTTTGTATAAAATTAATTAAGTGGATTCCTTTATTCAAGGGCAGTTATTTTCTGTTACCATGATAAACACATGACCAAAAGCAACTCAGGAAAGAAAGCCTTTATTTCTTCTTACAACCCTCAAGTTGCAGATCATCACTAAGGGAAGACATGGTAGGAACCTGGAGGCAAGAATTCATTTAAGACATCCAGGAGGAGCATCGTTAATTGGCTTATTCCTCCTGCTCCCGCTCAGCCTGCTTTATTATTTATACAACTTGGAACCACTGGCCTAGGGGTGGTACCAATGGAAGTGAACTGGGCCCTCCCATGTCAATCATTAGTCAAGACAATTCCTTCAACTACTTACAGTCATATGGAAGCATTTTTTCAGTTAAGAGTCCTTCTTCCCAGATATGTAGTTTTGTGTCTAGTTGACAAAAACCAATTAGCACAGGTAATGGAGTTCTTCTACAAATAATAAAAACCCAAGTGGAGTGGTATAAAAAGAGAGGACGCAGTAGTCAGTAGGAGCAGTGTTGCCTCTGGGGTGGCTCTGAGAGGAGCCTGTACCTCTGGGCTCTGCTTTTTTCCCATGGCTTTGATCTTAGCAGGCTTTTGTACATGACTTTAAGGGAATGCTAACGGCTTTGGGTTGATGGCTTTCCTTTCTTAGCAATTTTACTGAGACTCAGGGTTTTAGATTCCAGAAGAATCTAAAACCCAAACCAGTATGCTACAAAGAAAGGAGATAAAGCAGTTGTGAAACACACATGCCAGGGACTCGGTATGCAAGCCAGATGGGCGCTGTCCTTTAGTACGTGACCTACTTAGGAGACTAACAGTTGATTTCAGTATCTTCTGTAAGCCCTGGATTTTGGTGGTATTCTGGGATTGTGGCAATTCAGAGGAAGGTTGTTGAGGTAACTTGTCTTCAGAAATTATGTGGAGAGGATGCTTTAGGTGAAGGGCTGGGAGGAAAAGGTGCAGTTACAGGTCATCTTATTGAACCACACTGTGAAAAATGAGATTAAAAGGTGCTTAGATCATGTGAAGGAACATGGGCTAGTTGATAGGGCACCCATGACCAAAAGGGATTTGTTAATTACTGTTCTTTGGCTGTGACAAAACACCATGACCAACTAAAAGGAAGCATTTAAATTGTGACTTGCTTACTTACACTCTTAGAGTTAGTCCATGACCATCATGATGGGGAGTATGGTGACAGGCAGGCAGGCAGCATGGGACTGCACACGTGTACAGGCGCACACACACACCAGCCACACAGTGGGCCTGGTGTGGGCTTTTGAAAGCCCACCCTCAGTGACACATCTTTTCCAGCAAGGCCATATTTCCTAGTCCTTCCCAAACAGCTCCACCAACTACTGACTAAGTGCCACAGATGGGCCTCACTTGGGTCCCCGATCTGCTTGGAATGGGGTCTCTTGGTTGCAGGTGAGCGAGGAGTCGGTGAATGAGTGACAGACAGTCCACATGAGAGAGGGTGTAGAACTGAATGCATTCTCACAAAGTGAACACCAGTGTTATAAAGTACAGAGAACAAAGGAGTAGGATGTCACAGTAGGCAAAGTACATTGAAGTTACTTGACACAAAACAGAGGAATGACTTCAAAGGGACTTACAGGAGCCAGGTAATGTTTACAGTTAAGATAAAGCAGTTCTGCCTAGGGTCAGCTAAAGACAGGTAAGGATTTCACACCCTAGTCACAATTTGTGCTTTTCCTTTGAGCTTTGTGAAAGCTAGCACTAGGGGGTTCTGCACTAGCAGACCTTCTCATGAATAATGCAATACCACAACACTCCCCCCCCCCCCTTATTTCCTAGGCCTTGGTAAATACTGAATTCCCAGCTCCTGGCTTTAAGGAATTTTTAGGACTTTGGAACACTGGTGAGAACTTTACCTATGGTAAAAAATCAATCTTTAGAGACATTAATAATACTGAGAGAGAGCATACACTATACTAACATGCGGATAGGGTTCATGTATATAGATTATTGGAAATGCCAGGACTCCAGGAGGCTGAGTCTCCTTGAGACACTTTTTCCTCAGGACTCCTCCAGGTTTTTAGACCTGATGTGAGTCACTACTAGAGTGGGTGTGGCAACTAAGCATCAAATATATGAATCTATGGAGTCCATTCTCATTCTAGCCCCTATAGGGCAATGGTTAGCTTTGCATGGTCACCAGATCATTGATAGTATTATGACAGTGAAAATAAATTTAAGACACATCAGAAGTAATAGAGTAGTCATGATGTTGCTCTGAGTGCACATGATGGTAATAGAAGGGAAAGGTTGGGGCAGGTTGGACCTTGTGCAGAATCAGACTGATGGAAAAATCCAAGATGGCTGTCAAATTTTTGCTTGAGCCACTACAGAACAGTACCTCCAAAGTTTGGCTGATAAAAGGGTAAATTAGAGATAGAAAGAGCAAAGTATTTCATTTCCTTTACAAAGATTTTATTTTCATTTAGTATCTGGAGTAGTTGCCCAATATCAGATGTGTGTCTAGCAGGCATTTGGGGTGCTTCGTTTTTTTCCAGAGAAAGAAGTTAAGATTGGAAATAGTGATCTAGGCAAAAGCAGCAGTAGGGTGAGCGAGGTCAGAGGATATAGGTAGGCCAGCAAGATCAGGATTACACCAATCAGGATAATCAATGAAAAGCAGTAATTATAAAGATAGGCGAAGAATTAGAAGATCGTGTTTAAAACAAAGCAAGCTAGAGAAACTAGAGAAGTCCATCATCAGGAGAAAGGAAATTTGTGGCATTTGTATGGAGTGACAGTCTTTATGTATGAAGTCAGTGAACTGGTACATGTGACAGTGTGGATGTGTCTGTCATTGGTTGCACTTAAAACATGCAGGCACAAATGAAAATGAATATAGAGCCTATTTTTATGAATTTTACTAGTGGTGAATAGTTAATCTGCTTTGGCTCCCAGTGGGCTGCACAGACCGTACCCACCCTAGAGCTCTGGGTACATGAATGGAAGGCACACTAACATGACAGCTAATTTGGATATGCCTTGAGTAGGTCAATGGCTGGGCACTTCTGAACCTCCCAAGACTAGCACATACTCCCCTCCAGTATTCCTGAGTAAACATCTTTTAGAATCTAGATTTCATCTCTGCTACCCCAGACCCAGTGGGGGAATGGCCCCTAAGGCCATGTTCCTGGATTCTTACATGTTAGTGGGTCTTTAAGTCTGCTCTTTTTGCTCCCTTGTCATGATGATTCTTTTTCCTCAGTCCCTTCCCCTCACAATCTAAAAGTCCTGCCTCCGTCTCCCTGCCCAGCCATTGACTGTATGGCACTTCTTTATTACCAATCAAAGCCAGCTGGGGGCAGGGACCTCAGTGTCTGGAAGCTGGCTTTTTGGGAGCCAAATTAAGACAAAGCATTAGAATTAATTCCCAACATTTTGCAAACAGTTGAGGTTGTTGATGCTGAGCCAAAGTCTTTGGTGTGAGCATGAATAAATGAGGGGCATGGTGGACTCACACATACATGAGTGCACCCTCCCATCCCCCCTCCACAGGTGAGTGCATCCTCACCCCACACTCATGCACACAGGTGAGTACACCCCTGCACACACCCCAGAAACATTCATTAGAGGTGACCAAGGTGCTGGGGGCAGTGCTCTGTACCTTGACCTACCTGTGAAGCATCTGGTCTGTGCTCTTTCCCTAATTCGAAGCCACAGGATGGGGTGGGGTGGGGTGGGGTGGTTCACAGGGAGCCATTGAACAGGATTCAGTGTAAGGGTTTGTATCTTAATAAGGATTGAAAAGTTACATAGTCTGTTCTTGTGTGAAGAGCTTGTCCTCTAGCGTGCTGATATGTTGCTGGTAAGAACTGCATTTAATTGTTGCCTAAATCCTTATTTAGGCAAGAAATACAGCCTACAAATGGATCAGAACATCTCTGGCTAAGCCAGTAGGAGAGAAAGAAGAAGGAGAAAAAGAATTAGAGGCAGAAAATACTGAGGAAGCCCAGAAACCTTCAATAGAGGTAACCAAAGCAACTCAGCTCCTTTAGAGAAGGGTGAACTTGGGCTGGCAGATGGCTCAGTGGAAAGGGTTTGCTGCCCAAGCATTAGGGCCTTAACTTGGGTTCCTTGCATCCATATAAAAGGCTGAATGTGGTATCATATGGTTGTAGCCCCAGTGCAGGAAGGTGTGGGGTGTGAAGGCAGGAGGGTTCCCCAGATATCACTGGTCAGCAGTGTAGCCATAACAGTAGGCTCCAAGTTTAACGAGACACCTGTCACAAAAGATAAAGTGGGGCCTGATAGAGGAAGACATCGGACATGGGCCTCTGGACTCCACACTCACACACACAGGTGAGCGCACCCTCCCCCACTCACACACACACACAGGTGAGTATCCCCCCCACACAGGTGAGGGTGCCCTGTCACACACACATAGGTGAGCACACCCTCCCACTCCCCTACACAGGTGAGTGCATCCCCACCCCATACTCATGCACACAGGTAAGCACCCGCCCCCTTCCCCCTCCCCCCCCCACACTGATGCACACAAGTGAGTACACCCCCTCCCTTATAATCACACAGAGGTGAGTGTATCCTCCTCCCACCTCACACTGATACACTAAATAGAGGTGACATTGCAGTTGAGCTGAGGGCCCTTTTATTTTGTTATGCTGGTATCAATAATTTCAACATTAAGATTCAGGTTGGTATCATTTCAGTTCCAGAATGTAGAAGAGGAGTGAATAAAAATGATGAAGTGAAGGAGAGAGGGAGGGAAGGAGGGAAGTTGGATGTAACTCAGAGTAAGTTGCCAGACACTTACCTTAGTCCTTTGGCCAACCTTAGTTACACAGTCACAGCCCAGCTGTGGAAGGTGCCACACTGTGGAAGAAGAGCAGGCCCATTAAACAGTGGCCATTCTTCTCTTCTACTTGGAAGGCATCATATTCTTTGTTTAGTGTAGGAAGCCAGGGGCTGTCATTCCCACTCACATGATAAGCAGTAACAGTGCTATTGTGTTTGTGTTGTTTGGCTCTTAGGATATCCATGCATTTGCAATTCGGAGTTTAGCAGAGTTGACTGCCTGCTCAATAGAATTGTTCCACAAAACAGCAGCATTGGTTCTGCATGGCCAGAAGCAGGAGGTGACAGCCTTAGAGAGGAGCCAGACTCTCTCCCAGTAAGTACACGCAGTCTGCATCTCCCAAAAGAACCTGCTGAGAGGGTTTCTTCTTCCTTCCAGTTTTTAGAAAGTTACTTTTTAACAGATACTGGTCCCATTGCACATGGGCTCATTTAGGGTATTGCTACTGAGTAGGGACAAGTCTGCATGTAAATCCGCCTGTCTCATTAATCGATTTATTCTCTGAAAACTATGTCTTTGCAGATTGTTAGTTTCGATAGGAGCGGAACTTGGCATAGTAACAACAGAAAGTCGTCCTAAGTTCTTCCGCTCCTAAGTACAGTTACTAGTCGCCAGTGCTCACTGCATGTCAGGCACTGTGCTAAGGGAGTCATGGATAATATTTCTAAGTTTTACAGCAGCACAAAAGGTAAATGATTAGTACAAATGGAGGAGGTATAGACCCAGGGCAGTTAAAGGAGGCTGCCCAAGCCCCGCATATAGTTTTTCATTTTTGCTGATTTTGAACAAACATTACAAACTTTACAAAGTAGTAAAATGTGAATAATTGCAGTAGAAAGGGTAAGCCTAAGTCTAGTAGTTTATAAATCTAAATAGACATCCTTGTGTGTGTGTGTGTGTGTGTGTGTGTGTGTGTGTGNAGAGAGAGAGAGAGAGAGAGAGAGAGAGAGAGAGAGAGAGAGGATGAATGTGTATGTATGTATGTATGTATGTATGTATGTATGTATGTATGTAAGAGATAGAGAGACACATACAGAGACAGACAGACATGGGGGAGGCGGGGAGAGCACCTTGCTATGTAGCCTAAGCCAGCTTCAATTTTGAGGCCAACCTGGTCTGCATAATGACTTCCAGGACAGCCAGAGCTATGTAGATGGATCCTGTCTCAATATTAACAAACAAAGCAAGCCAGCCAGCCAATATTACCAGTGACTATCTTATGGAAATATGGGAAATAAAGAAGTCAACACGTGATAAGGAGACTATGTCAGTGTTTGAGCCTTAGGGAATTATCACACAGAGTGTGGAAGACTTGATGTAGGTGACAGATGAGCAAGGGCAGGGAGCTGTTTTCATAACTCAGGCTGGAGGGCCTTGGGAGAGAAGGAAAGGAGCTAGGAAAGCCCTGCAGGTACTGGAGCCTGGGAGAGGGGTTGGTTTAGAAGTCATGATGGGGGAAGAAAGCATGGCTTCCACTCAGAGTCAGGGAGCTCACTCACCCACCCAGGAAGCAGCCCTTATAGGAAAAGGCAGGTAAGGGTCTGTCTGTAGCCAGAAGGAATGGGAACTTATCACCAAGGACTGGCCATAGCCACTGGAGCCCAAGGTGGTGTACAGATAAAGTGGCAGGATCAGTATGTTGCTTAAGTATATCACTCTAGAATTGTGTATTCCATACTGAAATAGTGGAAAGAGATATATTTATGCCATTAAAGGTGTCTTTCTTCATTCCTAGGAGGGATCTGACTCTGTGTAGCAGTTGTTAAGCATAGTGTGTTAAATGGATAGAAAGACAAAGAAGAGTGGAACCCTCCTAATGTGTTCTTCTCTCCAGGATGACAGTCATGCTGTGTAAAGACCTGGCCTCTCTGTCTAAGGAGTTCACCACCTGCCTGACCACAGCTGGGGTAAGAGTTCGCCTGTCTCGGTACAAGTTGATGCTTGTCAGTATATTTACAGAGCTGTACAGTTGCTCTTAGGAGTAGAGTTTAGGAGCGTTCATCTCCCTGTCACTCTCCTACTAGACGAGGGTAAGCTTTCTTGTTCTAGACGCTTTCTAATAATGGGTAACATGCGTATGTTTTGTTAGGTTGGAATGGTAGCTTTGAAGTTGCTCCTGTTTTAGCATGTGTTTGTACCTCCTGTTTTTGTTAATACTTTATGATTGAATTACCTCATTTTTTTTCATTTGCTAGACATTTGGATTATTCTTATTTGTGATTATTGTGAATGATGTTGTCATGAACATAGTGTGAGTTGTTTTCACTTTTCTTGGGTAGATGGGACTTGGTGAGGCTCTGGGTAACATGGTAAATGTCACATTGTTTCCAAAGTGACTCCATAGTTTTACATTCTTACCAGCAGTGGATGGAGTTCCAGTTTTCTTGCATCTTCACCTGAACTAGCCGTCTGGTGAGTGTGAAGTGGCGCCTCACTGCCGACTGGATTTGCATTTCTCTAGTGTCTAATGATACTGAGTCTCCAGCATTTGAGTGACTGAAGAGATGTCTGCTGCAGTAACTTTAACTGGCTTGTTTGTTTTTTATTACCAACACGTAGAAACCTCTTGTGTCTTATTGATGTAAATTTCTTGTCAGGTGTGTGATACACAGACTTGCCCTCAGTACGTGGGTTGGTCTCACTTTCTGCTTGTTTGCTTTTAGAGTGCTAGGGATCAAACCCAGGGACGTGTACATGTAAGGCGAGCTTTACCACTGAGTTATAGGCCCATCTTGTAGGTTTTTGAGATAGGGTCTATGTAGCACAGGCTGGCCTCTTGTGTTCCTTTTGCTTCCTGACCAATGGAATTATAGTTGTGTGCCACCATATCTGGGTTCTGGGTTTATTTTCTTGATTTTTTGTCCTATGCAACATTTATGAATTTCAACAAAATTCTGCTTTCATTGGTCATCGTCATCACATACACTTTTGGTGTTTTAACAGAAGGCATCGCCTCACCTGAGACCAACTCATATTTTCATTGAAGAGCTCTTATGTCTGTGATGAGGGTTGAGTTGATGCAAGTGTGTGTGGTATGAGGTGCAGGTTATAGCTTCACTGGTTTGCATTCGTCTGTCTCAGGCACCAAAGGTTACCCTTTCCCCATTGAAGTCTCTGTCCTCCTGCCAGAGGTCATAAGATTACAGACACACGGTTTTATTTCTCACGTCTGTATTTGAGTGCCATGTCCTGTGGTGGTTAGCATGAGAAATGCCCTCCATAAATTCATGTGTCTGACTGTTTGGTCTTCAGTTGATGGCAGTACGTGGGGAGGCCATGGAATTTATAGGCTGTTGAGCCTTGCTGGAGGAAGTGTACCACTGGGAGTGGGCTTTGAGAGTTCATGGCTTTGTTCTTTATTTTCTGTCACTCTCTGTGGTTGAGGTGTTTCCAGCCAGTCTCCTGCTCTGACAGTCTGCCATTCAGCCTTCCGCACCTGTATGATCTAATGTTGCTGACGGTCTGTGAGTGATGTAGGAGGTGACTGGGAAGCTAATGATCTCTGGGGAGGGATAAACCAAGAGCAGGGGAGAAGACGAGGCTAGCTCCTCAGTGTGTGTGTCAGCGTTGTGGTGGCAGAGGTGCTGCAGAACCTAGTCTCCAACACCATGGCCTAGATGAAATGCTAAAGCTGGAGTTCAAACTTGTCCTGTTTGGAGTCCTCCTTGGATGCAGCTTCTCCTTCTTCCTAGCATTTCCTTTAAAGGAGCTCCTGGGTTCCCCGAATAGTTTAATGGAGTCATTTTGTGTTTTCTGTGAAGACACACTAAGATAAGTCAACTACAAAAAACCGACATGTTTGTATTCGTGCTGTGTTTGTATGAATGAGATGCTCAGAGGCCTGTCTTCAAAACAGTTGAAGTGTTTGTGCGCTTATTTTAGAATTGTCCCAGTGTTTGTAGTCAGGTTTCCAACTGCCCTTCCAAAATGAAGATGACTTTTCTTCCTATAGTTTATCTGCACGTTTACTTCATTGTTTTAGTTTCTGTGAGTGCACTGTCCTGGTTTCTTTTCCTGTTGCTGTCATGGAATGTTGCAAGAGAGGCAGCTTAAGGGGAAAGTTACAGGGTGGTGTCCATTGTGGCGGGGAGTCAAGGCAGCAGGAGCCTGAAGCTGCTGGCATTGTGGTCTGCAGAGAGCAGCGAATACCTTTGTGCTAGTGTTTAGCCTGCTGTCTCCACTAGAGCAATGCAGGAGCCCCTGCGAGGGGCGGGTCCCACCAGCAGTTCCTTAGCCCAGACAAGAGAAGCCCTCACAGACATGCACAGAGGCCCATGTCCCAGATGATTTTAGAGTCTGTGACGTTGACAACACTGTCAAGCGTACAAATTCACCCTCATTTTTCTATCTTGTCCATCCTGGTGCTGGCAGGTCACCTTCTGTCTCTTGAATAGTCCTGCTTGCACTTTCCTGCCTCCCCCAGCCCTTTCTCCATGCCCACAGAGGACCGTTACTCTGGGCTCCACATCTATTAGAGAAAACATGTACGTCTTTCTTTGTGAGACTGGCTTGTTCTACTCAACATGAAGACAGTTCTGGAGAGTGCCGTCTCTTCTGCTAATGACATACCTTCATTTCTCTTTTGCCTGAAGAAAACTCCATTTTGTATCATACAGAAAGAAGATATTTTTAAAAGATGATAAATGACTATAGGGTTGGTGACATGACTCAGGGTAAAGGTGCTTGCTGAGTTAGGTGTCCAGAGGCAGGAGGAAGGAGAGAACTGGCTCCTGAAATGTCCTCTGACCTCCACACTTGTGCTGTTGCTGTTACTCATGTGACCCTCAGAACACACACACACACACCCACACACCCACACACCACACCACACACCACACCCACACCACACCCCCCCCACACACTACATATACCACACACATATCACCCCCCCACCACACATACCACACACACACACACACAGACACACACACACTACATATACCACACACACATCACACTCACACCCACACACACACACCACACACACAAAAGACAACAGCAGCAGCAAAACTACTAAGCAGTGTGTTATTCTGTATTTGGGAGCATAGAAAGGTATAAAAAGCAAGCCTTTAGTCCCAGCACTCGGGAGGCAGAGGCAGGCGGATTTCTGAGTTCGAGGCCAGCCTGGTCCACAGAGTGAGTTCCAGGACAGCCAGGGCTACACAGAGAAACCCTGTCTTGAAAAACCAAAAAAAAAAAAAAAGTGAGCTTACAACACTGAAGGTTTCTTCCCAGAGATGACACTTGGCTCACCCTTGGTCGAGATGTTCTGTGCCTTTTACCCATGTGTGTGTCAGGGTGAGAATCTGTTCTGCCTGTTTGTTTGTTTTTTTAAGGTTTGCTGTGACAAACTCTCTCCTTTCTTCCAGGTCAGAGAGAAGGCAGATGTTCTTAACCCACTCATCACTGCAGTGTTTCTAGAGGTGAGTAGTAATGGTTCTTACGTCTCTGACGCCTAAGGTGTTACTCTGCATTAGTTTGTTTTTATATCCTTAGGTTCTGCTTTTTAAAAACCAGATCACAGTTTAGCTCTGCTGATATAGACATCACTAAATGCTGTTTATTTGATATATACTCCCTACTCAGTAGTCAGAAGGTGTTTCAAAGCTGAAGGGTAGAGTGACATCGAAGGAGCCATAGGCTGTCATTACTCAGTTCCTACCCCTTGAAGCTTAATGCACAGTTCTCAGTAATGAGACACCTTCCGGAGACCAGCTGTTTACCATGAAAGACTGAAACTCACTTAGACAAACACTGCTTCCTGAAAGGCTGGGCCTCGTGCAGAGGTGTTAGAAAAGGGCATGTGGCCATTTCCAAGGAAAAAGTTCTCTCTTTTGACAGAGTGGCACCAGAGCTTGCATATCCTTGTCAGTCTGGGAGTGGTAACACCATAGGGACTAAGTCTTTGAAAGGGGTGTGGGGAGAGTTGCCTTAGTGGTTCAGAGTACCGGCTACTCTTCCAGAGGCCCCAGGCTTAGTTCCCAGCCCCCAAGGGGTGGCTCCCAACTGTCTGCATACACGCAGGCAAAGCACCAATGTATATAGAGAAAAAGTTTCCAGAGGAGGAGTGAAAGGATGCTGTAGTTGGTCAGATTGCCACCCATGAGGGGCGGTTTCTAGAGTCCATGCTGTCAGAGTTACGACAACTTAGACCTGTGATGGCCTGGTGAGAAGAGCTTATGTAAAGCTAGGAGGGAAATATGTGGCTAATTGTCTAGGTTTTAATTATGAAGTAAGGGTCAGTTTGATGGCTCAGTAGATAAAGGTGCTTGTTATCACGTCTGACAGCATGGGTCTGATTCACAGGAGCCAGTGGTAGAGAACAGATTAAAGGTTGTTCTCTGACTTCCACATGTGCATTATAGCATGTTACACCCACATGTGTGCACACGTAAATAAAATAAATAAATAAATAAATAAATAAATAAATAAGTTTTTGAAGAACCAACTAGACTGTTTAGCTTAATATTATGTTAAGTTACTGTTAAAGAAATGCTCTTAGCTCTCCAGCTACACAGCTCTGAGTAGCTCAGACCTCTTGTGATAAGTTAAACATGAGCCTGTGGTTTAGTGGCTGGCAGGGTTGAAAGCACTTGGCAGCCAAGAGGCCTCCCTCATAGTCCTGGGTTAGAGATGCCTTTTCCGGCAGTCTTACCCGTTTTAAGTGCAAGGAGCTGTAACTAGACGATCTCTAAGGTCTCCTTTGGCTGGAAACTGTGTTCTCAAGTTTCCCACTGAAGTTCTGATAGGAGTGCCAGCCATTGATAAGTGTACAAAAGGCAGGCTCTCTTGGTGTGAGCTCCCTGTTCCCATTTTGAATGGGCTGTTCTTACATATTGTCCTTGGAAATGTACATCTTTATTTTAGGCTATTGTTCTCGGAGGGGAGAGCCTGTCAGATATAAGCCAGCTCTGCATACTTGGGTGTCGATCTTCTAAGGCTTCTCGTCCACATGTTCGTCATACTGAGCAGACTGTGCCTGTACTGTTCATACCTGTGTGTAGTGCTTCCATCACCGAGTCAGTGGAAGGAGCTGTGATGGTTCAGAGCCTCCTGAGAGCGTCTGTCAGTCTTGGCTCTAGTGCGGGCGGGAGGGAACAGAGTGTGCCCATTCAGTAGTGGGACAGAGTCCTTGGTTGTCAAGTTTGAGGAGCAGTCAGAGCTGCCGAGATGGGTGGGCCGAGGAGCTGTGGTATTCTTTTGGTGTTGCTGCATTTTCTGAGTCCTAGGTCTGTCTTGTCCCGTCTCAAACTTGAGTGCAGTCGTCAGGCTTGTCCTTTGTTTACTTGAGAAGCTGCGGCTCCTGTTGGATCGCAGACACAGGTCTGTTTTTTCATTGTCTTTAAGCATTTCCTCCTTCATGTGATTGTAACATTGTCTTTTTGGTGACTTCTCGATCCCACCAGGCCTCAAACAGTGCCTCCTACATTCAAGACGCCTTCCAGCTCATTCTGCCTGTGCTGCAGATCTCGCTCATCGAGAGCAAGACAGAGTCACCCGGGTGCGAGCCGCCAGCCCAGAGACCTCTGACAGAACACTGAGGAGCAGAGAAGAGTCTGCGAGATGGTGATAGCCAAGAAACCTGACTTTGCTCAGGGACCCCTGCAGCCAGAGCGAGACAGACATAGTACTGAGTGTGTGGAAGGCCAGCAGGCGCAGGCTCACAGAGCTGCTTGCTTCTCCACGTAGCTGATGCGCTCAGGGGCTCACACTGCTCTTCCAGCCTTATAAGTAATAAATTATTAAAAAAAGAAAAGGAAAAAACCAACTGTATTTCAGGAAAGTCAGCAGGACATTCTGGCAAAAATACTGGACTTTTTAGCAAGCTCAGAAAACACTATAGACTGTTGTGGATTTCATTTGCAGCCAGTGGTAAAATTGTTAAGCAGGAGAGAACAAAACCTCAGTTTGGTGTCCTGGGGTTTATGACATTTGTCTACCCTGGGCTTTCTCCTTTCCAGAATAAAGCCTGGCTTCTCGAGGACTGAGACTCCGTTAGCCCTAAGTGAGATAGATGCTCAGGCAGGGCTGTCTGCCCTTTCACCTCTAGATGTTTGGCATGGAGTAGAAACTCGTAGCCATGTGTATGAACCACAGGAAAATGCCCTTTGGCTTCAAATGCCTCTCTTCCCAGAGAGACCATGCAGCTGTGTGTCTGCAGGTGCTCTGAGTCTCTTCTGGCTGCATTGTGCACGCCCTGCCTCAGGCTGCACTCATGCAGGGCGAATCCTTCAGCTGCCAACCCCAGAGCGGGAGGGAGGAGGCTCTTTTGGTGATGGGGTTTTGTTGAGTCCCGTGAAGATGTTCACCTCCAACAGGATTTAGCCTCGTACGCTCCCCTCATTGTTCCTCTGTTGTAGTTGTTATTGTGTTATGTTTGTTATTGTGCTTTGAGAGGAGCTCAACTGCCACCCCATACTCTCGAGCCCTCTTTGCAATTTTCAGCAGTTAAAAGCTATTTTGGTATCCAGGCTTTTTGAAAATGTTCATTAACTTTGTGATTTTTAGTGGCTCTGGCAACTTTCGAGAGCCCTGTCCTTCATCTTTGAAAACCATTACAAATAAAATATAATTATGCCTACTTATAAATGTGGTATTTAAGAAATATCTAGAATTAAAATATTTTACTTAAGTGTTATCCATTTTCATAAAAGGCTTAAAAATGAAGCATTTGAGAAGCAAGAGTTTTCTGAGAATAAGCACCCCCTCCCTTTTTTTTCCTTTTTGGTTTTTCGAGACAGGGTTTCTCTGTGTAGCCCTGGCTGTCCTGGAACTCACTCTGTAGACCAGGCTGGCCTTGAACTCAGAAATCCGCCTGCCTCTGCCTCTGCTGGGATTAAAGGCGTGGGCCACCACGCCTGGCTGAGAATAAGCCCCTTAAATAACATGTCATTAAGGCCTGTCTGGCTTGTGAGGGAACTTTGAAAATTTGCACACTGCTGACTCCAGCTGCAGCCCACTCCTCAGACACCAGTCTTCTCATTTTCTGCTCAGAATCCTTGCTGGTTATTTTGTCGTCTGGAGGAATCCCAGGTCCCTAGGTGCTTTGTGTCAGTCATTTTCCCGGGGAGTGAAAGGGACATCTAGATGCTCTCCCGGCACTTGTCACTGAGCCAGAGGTGAAGAGAAGTGACAGGTGTTTCTCTTACGGATCAGAGCTGTCCTTGCCAGAGAGCAGGCTTCTGAGAGGCCTGACCTTGTGGAAGACCTTGAGCAGAAGGGCGGGAGCTGCAGGCGGCCCACACTTGTGAATTCTCTACACACTGCCACTACTGTGCACTCCATGCTTCTCCAGGGCAGGTCAAGTGACTCCACTTCACATGGGTGTGCGTGCATGTATTGATATTCTTAAAGTATTTCATTATTGAGAATAGCATACATGTGAACAATGCATTTGAATTCTGTACACTCCAAGCCTCATTTCCAACTCTCCCGAGGCTTCTCCACAGCGTCCCCTCCCAACCTCACGTCCTTTTAAAGCTTGGTTTTCTTTTTTTGATGACTGAGTCCTAATGGTTGCCCACCTGTGCACATATGCAGGGCCACCCACTGGAGCATGGGCAGCCGACCAGGCACTACGCCCTACAGAAAACAGACTCATCCCTTCCACGGCAGCCATCAGTAGCTCCTCAACTCAACTAGCAGTTGGTCCTCATGAGCCCTCCCCAGCCATGTTGGGGTGCTGACTGGCTTGAACTGGTTCAGGTTGTGTGGTATCCACAGCTGCCCTCAGCTCATGGGTGCGACGTTCCTATCATGTCTAGAAAACACTTTCACAGTAACCCTCCACAACCTGCTCTCCAGTCTGTCTGCTCTTTGAAGCTGTCCTCTGAGCCTGGTGGGGGTAGGGTGTGGTACAGGCATCACATTTGTAGCTAAACGTTCCCCTGCCTCTTATTTTCTGCATATTAACCCAAATACGCTTATTTTATTTTATTTTTTTAAATCTGTGGCTGGTTTGGAGCTTGCTGTGTAAACCAGACTGGCCTCAAACTCTTAGAGATCTACCAGCTTCTGCCTAGATTAAAGACATTCACCACCATGCCTGGCTTGCATAACTTTTGAAAGCATATTTATGAACTAGAGTGGGCAGTCTCATCTGATTAATTTAGAGTGAACATGGAAATTTCAGTTGAAAAAAAAAAAACGAAAAAACAAAACCAAAACAAAACAAAACAAAAAAAACAAAAAAGGAAATTTCAGTTGAGATTTTAAACCCGAAGGGCTTTAGGTGTTTTCATGCAACTGAAACCCGCTTACCTCTCAGGTGGCGCTGAATAATTCAGCTGTGCGTTAAAGGAGAAGTTTCGAAAGTCCAACAGTATGCAAATACTACCTCCAGTAAACCTGGATGTACTTCTCTGTGTAGCATAACTGTATTAGTAAGAGCTCTCTAGAGCAACAGAACTTTTAGGATGACTCTCTCTTTGGGGTGTTTATTAGCATGGCTTACAGGCTGTGGTCTAGCAAATCCGGCAATGGCTGGCTATGAACAGGAAGTCTGAGAATCCAGTAGTTGCTCCTCTGCCAGGCTGGATGTCTCAGCTGCTTTTCAGTGTATGCTGGCAACTTGAAGATATAGGCTTGAAGAAGAGATGCCAGTGAAGGAGTGGACTTGCCAGCAAGTCAAGACAAGCAGGCAAAGAGCAAAAGCGTCCCTCCTCTCATGCTCTTATATAGGCTTCCTGCAGAAGGTGTGGCCTAGATTAAAGGTGTGTCTTCTCACCTTAGCATCTGGATTAAAGATCTAGCATTAAAGATGTGTCTGCCCACCTCAGAGATCTGGATTAGAAGTGCACCTGCCTACTTCAAACTAGCAGAACCCCCTCACAGGTGTGGCCCCCATCCCACCCCAGTCCCAATTTTAGATTTTAGTTGATTTCGGATGTAGTCAAGTTGTCAACCCATCACAGGGACTCTCCAGCTTACTTTGGTGTTCTGTTGCAGGGTCAGAAGTGTGGCTATCAGTACAGAATAGGATCTGCTGACATCTGGAGTGTGTGCTTAAACTCTACAACTCCCCTGCCAAGGACACGGAGGCCTCCTAAGAGACAGACTCAGCTAGGCCCTGTACCCAGGTCTTCTGCTCTGTCTGTGCCTGTCTGACTTTAGAGCCCACCTCACTTCGGCATGTGTAGAGAGACACTGGGCTGAGCGCTGGGGAAACAATATGGAGTGCGTGTGTTCTGTTCGGGTTAGTTCATGCTGGTGGTTCTGGCTGAGCCATGGAGCAGCTGTGAAAGCTTCAGAGGGAAGGAGGGAGGGAGGGAGGGAGGAAGGGAGGGTACCCCTCAGGCACACCAGGCCCTGGTGGCTGCTGGCTTTTCCACTTAACCCAATTCCAGGTTTTGGCACCAATTTTACATTTTGAGCAGATAAACCAAGCAGCAGACCAGGCCAAGGTGTTCCACATGGGAGAGGTTTATTATGCAGGAATGTGGGGGGGGGGGCGGCGAAGCAGGTAGAAGGGTAGAGAAGAGGAGAGAGAAGAGAAGAAGAGGAAGAGAGCAAGAGGGGGGTGATCCCTTAATTTATACGGGAAATGACATCACACCAGTGAGGGTGGGAACTGAGCCAAGTGGGTTGTGGGCTTGAAGGTCATTGTCCTTCAATGGGAGGACAGTGGGAGGGAGGGAGGGAGGGAGGGAGGGAGGAGTTAATGAACCATGGCTGGGCTGAGTGGCCTTGGCTGGGTGGCCTTGTCTCTGGCCTGTCCGGTCGGCTTAGCATGGCTGATGTTTACAGACGCGCTCATCACTCCTTGTTGCTGCCTTGGCTGGTTTTGACGCCAGCTGCTGATACCTGCTATCCCTGGAACTGCAGAATTATCCGCCACCAACAGCTAAAAGGAAGCTCACACAGGGAGCACTTTGAATAGAAAGTACCGTGGAATGTACTTTAAATCCTCATAACCACTTGGGGGGCCAGGGTAATGGGCACCCCCAGTTTTGGGGCTGCAGGACTGCTGCAGACAGGCTCATGAAAGAATCTCTGCTCTCTCTCGCTTCCCAGCTCTATGGCAATGGACAAGTAATCAGCTCTTCAATTTTATCTGTAAAATCAGTCTCGTGACACTGTGAATCAGTCGTTGGTAGGTTGATCTGTGTAAATCATCTACGGAGACCCTGCCGGGTGACAGTGTCAGATGCTGTCCTGAGTACGTATCATGCAGTGCTTACACCATTTAATCCTCACAACCACTCTGCTGTTAACATGCCTATTTTATAGATGAGGAAACTGAGGCATGGGAAAGTTATATCATCAGTCTGAGGTCACAGAGGTGTCAGTGATGGGGCTCAAATGCAGAGGACCAGAATTCCCGCTTTCCATGACGTGACACAGTCACCACGAGCCATCTGCAGGGAAACTAGTTTCATTTTTGACTGTTAGGATAATGACGGTGAAAGAGACCAAGAGGCCTGGCTTCTAGATGTCCCAGCTCCGTGTGCAAAGCCTCTGCAGCGGGTCTGTCCTGTGATTCTTAACCTCATAGGTGTCCTGTGTTAGTCCCTGAAGGGACTGGCACAGAGTTGCCCATTCAGTGATAAAACCTGTGTGGGAGCACCTGCTTGGGGTTTCCCAGAGCCACTAGACTTGGCATAGGAAGGACAGTATGGTCACAGAGCATGTTTGACACAGCAGGAACAAAGGCCTCCGTTATGTAGGGACATCTGTGTTGATTAGTGTAATTAGTGATGAGAAAGGACAACCTGCTTTGCCTAGCAGCTCTGCTTATTACACCCCCAAAACTGGAAAGACCCTGACTCGGATACAGCCATACTACGTGATTCTCGGCAATTAAAGTAATGAACCCATAATAGATCTTGGTAACAGCTGAGGTCAATCCCAAGGGAGTTAATTATGCGGATTAGGGGAGGAAAAAGCCCCACGGGCTACATTCTGCATAATTTTATTTATGTATTATTAAAAAATGACAATATAATCAGGACCCGGCTTCTTGTCTGATGTCTGGACATCAGCCAAGTCTAAAGATAGACCAGTCCCCAGTACCATGAGGGTTCTAGAGGCTGTGGGGTGCCTGTCTCATCCTGGCTGGAGGGCAGAGAAGCAGCAAAGACCCCACAGTATTCCAGTGAGAGGGCTCAGCTGCGAGCCAGCACCAGGGAGGCACTCAGACACACTGAGTCCCCACCAAGGCAACATGGAGTCAGCGTTGGGTTGGTTTGGCCAGATCCTAAGGAAGAATGAACTGAACGGGAAGCATGGGGCCTCGAGTTGGAAGGAGTGCCCTCTGTCAGAGCAGGGTCAGACTTGAGTGGGATTGGTGGACTCCACGGTGCTTGCCCTAGTAGCCCAGAATCACTTGGAGAAAAAAAAGTATCAACATTTTCAGGTTGTATCTTCATCAGGTTGGTCTGTGGTCATGTGTGTGTGGGAATGTCTTCATTGTTATTTGTCAGAGGAGGGACTCTTAATCCACTGTGAGTGGTAGCATTCCCTGGGCAAATGGGAGCCGGTGAGAGAGCGTCCTCCTCCACAGTTCCTGACTGAGTTCCTGGGCTGACTTCCCTTTGTGATTGACTGCGTGACCTGGAAGTATAAGCTGAAATAAACAGTTTTGTTCCATCAGTTGCCTTTGGACAGAGACTTTCTTCTTCTTCTTCTTCTTCTTCTTCTTCTTCTTCTTCTTCTTCTTCTTCTTCTTCTTCTTCTTCTTCTTCT
>NC_034603.1:25383839-25388812 GCF_900095145.1 Mus pahari | reverse complement strand
TCCTCCTCCTCCTCTTCTTCTTCTTCTTCTTCTTCTTCTTCTTCTTCTTCTTCTTCTTCTTCTTCTTCTTCTTCTTCTTCTTCTTCTTCTTCACAGTAGTAGATCTCAACCTAGAACGGTGTTCCTTCCACTGTCAAGCAAGCAGTGACAGCGAGCAGTGTGGGTCCTTGAGACAGAATGCTGTGCCTCCCGGAGTCTCTGCTAGAGAAGCATCTGTGCCTGGAAAACAGAGGGTCTGGCTGGGCAGGGAGGGGGGCTGCTGGAGATAAGATCGCTCACATCGGGCAAGAGGCTGGCTCCAGGGTCTGTAGAAGGTCGGAGATAAGAGAGGTGGGGAGGGGATGGAGCTACCTGGGAGCTGATGGGTGGGAAGGTGCGGGACTCCCATGACCTCTGGGCTTTCTCACACCCTGGCCTTCCAGTCTCCGCCTCATCATCTTGCTTATATCTGACTGCTTATCCTAGGAAGTGATGGCCACGAAAGAGAAAAAAAAAAAAATGGGCCTAGCCTCGGGATGACAGCTGTCTCCAGCCTAGGGAGAGGGTGAAGCCAGAAGGAAGAGAGGGAAAACGGCCACACAGGTGTGAGACTCCAGGGGAACGCAGCAGCAGAGGCGAAGGGCTGCTACACAGCGAAACAGTCCTCGCACGTGAGTTAAGCCTCTGTGATCGACTTTACAGTTCATTTTTGACGTGTGCTATGTCTAGGCAAACTTAGGTGCTCTGTCTGTGAACCCGGATTCCTCTGACTGATGACTGCCTTCCTTATTCCCCATCATCCTATCACAAGCAAGCTAGCATTAGATCAGAGTGTCTTGGAATTTATTCTGCCTGACCAGAGTCCTGCTGGCTTCGCAGAGGAAAGCAGGGGGGGGGGGCAGAGGGGGGGAAGATAATGGCTGGTCTTAGTATCTTATATCTGGCTTAGACAGCTCACAGGTGGGAAACCCCAAACACACCTCTTAACTTCGTGTCTTGGTTTCTGATTCCATAGCTTTGGAAATCAAAACTGGAACTAGGAACCAGTGGGACAGGGCAACAGTTAAAGATGCTTGATGCTAAGTCTGTGGGATCTACAGTGGTGGAAGAAAAGAAAAAAAAAAACAACTCCTGAAAGTTGCCCTCTGACTGCCACACAAACGTCCAGGCATGTATGTGTCCCTTGCCAACAACCAACCAACCATCAAAGTAAAACAAAACAAATTATAAACATTCCCACCAAAACCCAAACTAGAAATCTGCTCTGGATTCCAGGGTGCTTGGCTCCATCTGCTGGCCAGTTTTGGTCACTGTACCTTTTTGCCATAATGCCACCCTCGGCTATATACTGGAAGGCTGAGGCTTCTAGGGCATTTCGGTCTGCTGTGGGGGCTAGGAGAAGACTGGACACATCACAGTTGCCCTGAGAGTCCAGTGAGTTGCTGTCACATCTGGGTCACACTAGTGGTGTTTTCAGCCCTCTGGAAAGTCTCATCTTGATTCATGATAGAGAAGTCCCAAGTGTTAGGATTGTCCTGTACTGGAGCCCCTTGATATTTCTGATGGTCACTCACTGCCTTCGTTGGAGTTTTATTGCTGTGGAGAGACACCATGACCAAGGCAACTTTTAGAAAGAACAACATTTACTTGGGGCTGGCTTAACAGTTTCTGAGGCTTAGTCCATTATCATCATGGCGGGAAGCATGACAGCGTCCAGGCAGACTTGGGGCTGGAGGTGCCAAGAGTTCTATGTCTTGATCTGAAGGCAGCCAGGAGGAAGCTCTCCTCTATAGGCAGCCAGGAGGAAGCTCTCCTCTATAGGCAGCCAGGAGGAAGCTCTCTTCTATAGGCAGCCATGAGGAGACTCTCTACTGCATTGGGTAGAGCTTGGGCACTACGAGACCTCAAAGCCCACCTATACAGTGACACACTTCCTCCAGCAAGGCCACGCCTCCTAATAGTGCCACCCGCACTGGGCCAATCGTTCAAACCACCACAGTCACAGAGGCTCATGCAAAAGCAGGACTCACACCAGGTCACACATTCAGGTCCTAGTTTTCCAACACCAGATCCATGGCGCACTCCTCACCGACTGCCTCCTCCATCTCCAGACTTCCTGTCCTGGCTGATTCTTCTTTTCCTTTTCCCCTGAAGTCGGGAGAGCTGAAGCAATAAGCACAGTGCTCAATCCACTTGTTGCCATGACAACCTCCTCCTCCTGTTTCTGGCCCCAGTCTGACTTGGGGTGTTCGTCTTTCTCTCCAAGCCAGAGCATTCCTGGCGGGAGGGAGAAGCGAGGAGAGCCCCTGTATTTGTCTACAGCTCTGGCCCTCTTCCCTTTCAGCCTCTCTGAGCCTCAGGTTCCCCCAGCCTATCAGCTCTGTGAGATGGCAGAGGAGGATGAAGGGGTGGTTGGGTGTAAAGTGCTCTGAGAGTTAGTGAGCCCTCTGCTAAAGCATTCAGTGTCCCCATCAGTCAGGACCCTAGGAGCTAACTGCTGTCTGGTTAGTGCAAGCCTGTGGAGCCTCAGAGCAGGGAGACACATGGGGAGCTGGAAGGCAATTCACAGAGAAGTGAGAAGAAAGGACTATGGTGAGAGGATGGAAGTACTTCCCATGGTCAGGGACTGGCAGATTTTACATTGTGAAGGTGGGCATGTTACCAAAAGTGATGAACAGATTCAGTGCAGACCCCATCAAAAGTCCAATGACATTGTTCACAGAACTAGAAAACATAGTGCTAAAACCCACAGGGGAAGCACAGATACCCTGCACAGCCAAAACGGCATTGAGCTAAGAGCAATGCTGGAGAGATTGCGTGAATCTTAAGCTATGTGACACAGCAACAAAAACAGTAGGAACTGGCACAAAGCACGGCCTGTCTGTCGACCAGCAGAATACCGGCCCCCCCCCCCCTAAGATACAAAAACATACACTGGAGGAAAGATAGCCCCTGGACATCCTCGCGTAGAACTGACTGAACTGGACCTGTGTCATGCTCAGCCAAAGTCAGCTCAAAGTGGCTCACCTTAACGAAAGGACTGAAACGTGAAGTGACTAGAGGAAGGCTCTTCAAATCTGTAGGCCTGGGTGAGGTGGAGGTGAGGCAGGAGGATCAAGAGTTCAAGGTTATCCCCAGCTACATATCCAGTTTTAAGTCCAGCCTGGGTTGCAGGAGCCTCAGCCTCAAAAATGATACAAAACAAAAAGATCAGAAGTAAAACAAAGACATGAAAATAATGTTTAGTATTTTTATCCACTGGAGAAATGCAATTCAAAACTACGGTGAGAGTCCATCTTAACCCAGTCAGAATGGCTGGTTCAAGAAGACATGCTAGGCATGAGAGAGAGAGAGAGAGAGAGAGAGAGAGAGAGAGAGAGAGAGAGAGAGAGAGAGAGAGAGAGAGAGAGAGAGAGAGAGAGAGAGAGAAGATGGATCCTCTGCCTTAGCACTGAGTATCCAGTTCCATGGTTCATTTGCCCCTCCTGCATTGTTGTCTCTGAGAGCCCAGCAACTACAGGACAGTTTTTTTTTTTCTCTCTCTCTAAGTCACTCTTCCAGGCTTGGTGGCAGCATTGGGGAGGAAGCTTGTAGTTCTTCAGGGAAAGTGCGTGTCTCAAGCTGTGGCAAATACTGCTGCCCTGTTCTGCAGGACAGACTGGCTGTCACTCTGGGTGTCTTCCAGGACCCGTTGAAGACTCTATTCCCCCACAAACCACACAGAGCTGCCAAGCTCCCAGTGGTTGGCTTGGTTTCCTTGAAGCGAAGGACCTGCCCACACGCAGCTCACACGCAGCTCACACGCAGCTCACACTGTAGGTACTTGGAGATCTTTGCTGATTGATGCGAGTCTCTTCCCAGGGTTCTCAGCTGCCAAAGCGGTTCCTGCCAGCCCCAGCTTACTTTTCAGTGTGTCGTGAAGTCTTCTTGGGTGACCTGTAATACAGGAATCCTACTTTTCCAAACATCTCAGGAACTTTGTGCCCAGTGTAGGAGAATTTTGTCACATCAAGGCCTTTTTTTTAAACTAGGTCTGAGTTTGAGGCCAGCCTGGTCTACAAAGTGAGTTCCAGAACTGCCTGTTTTCTATACAGAGAAACCCTGTCGCGAAAAACCAAAAAAAAAAAAAAAAAAAAAAAAAAAAAGAAGCCAATGTTTTCTTGTATAAGACTTGTACTTTCTTGGTTAAATTTATTGCAAGATGTTTCATTGTTTCTGAGGCTATTGTGAATGGCCATATGTCCCTGATTTCTTTCTTGGCACACTTGTTGGAGCTGGGAAAGCTACTGACTTTGCTGTGTTAGTTTTGTATCCTGCTGCTTTGCTGAATGTGTTTATCAGCTTTTTTTCTGGAGTTTTTGGGGTCTCTTATGTGTAAAATCATATCATCTGCAAATAAAGATACTTTGTACTTTTCCTTCCCTGTGGGCACGCCCTTGTCTCCTTCAGTTCTTATAGCTCTAGTTGCGGCTTCAGTTACAACATTGAAGAGGGGCAGAGAGAGTGGGCGCCTTGTCTTGTTCCTGGTTTTAGGGACAGTGCCTTGAGGGGTTCTCCAGCGAGCGTGAGCTTGGCTGTGGACTTGCTCTAAACTGCCTCCATTGTGTTGAGGTGCATTCCTAGCATCTCTAGCTCCAAAAGGATTTTGATTTTGTCCGAAGCCTTTTCTGCATCTAATAAATTTTTTGTCCTTAAATCTTTTTATGTGATAGATTACATTTGTTGATTTACCAATATTGAACCTTCTCGGTGTCTCTGGGATGAAGCCAACTTGATAATAATATTTTGAAATGTTTTCTTTTATTTGGTTTGGAGGAAGGGCTTTATTTATTTTTTCATTCATTCATTCATTTTGCTGCATCTGTCTTCATCAGAGATGTTGTCCTGTAATTTTCTTTTTCTTTTCTTTTCTTTTCTTTTCTTTTCTTTTCTTTTCTTTTCTTTTCTTTTCTTTTCTTTTCTTTTCTTTTCTTTTCTCTTCTCTTCTCTTCTCT
>NC_034603.1:25382533-25383659 GCF_900095145.1 Mus pahari | reverse complement strand
CTTTCTTTCTTTCTTTCTTTCTTTCTTTCTTTCTTTCTTTCTTTCTTTCTTTCTTTCTTTGGGTTGGTCTTTGTGTGGTTTTGATATAGGGTAATTCCTCGTAAAAGGAGTTTAGTAATGTCTCTTCCTTTTCTATTTTATGGAGCAATCTGAGGCATGTTAGTGTTCGTTCTCTTTTGAAATTCTTTTAGAGGAGGATTCTGCTCTGAATCCATCTGGCCCTGGGCTTTTTTGAGTTAGGAGACACTACGTGGGTGCTGGGAACCAAACCTGGGAACAAACCTGGCAGAGCAGCAAGTGTTCGTCTCTCCAGCCCGTCCCTAGCCACTGTGTTAGGTGTTGTTGGTTCTTTCATTTGAGTCATTTGGTTATTGATTTGAGATGAATTTTCTTGATGTAGACACTTAGTGTTTTAATCTTTCCTAAGCTTGGGACTGTCTTCCCTTAGACTTTAGCATGCTGTGTTTTCATTCAATCCACCTGTAGGAATTCTAAAATTTCTCTCTCGAGTTTTTCCTGGTCCCAGTTATTTCTCAGTGGTGTTGTTGTTCCCAGGAGTCCTTGCAGTTCCTATCATCATCGACATAGTCATCTTTATTCCGCTGTGCTCAGACAGAAGGCAAATATTACGTCAAATTTTCTATAGTTGTTGAGACTTGCTTCGTGTCCTGATATGTGGCCTATTTTGTGTTCTTGCTTCGTGTCCTGATATGTGGCCTATTTTGTGTCCTTGCTTCGTGTCCTGATATGTGGCCTAGTTTGTGTCCTTGCTTTGTGTCCTGATATGTGGCCTATTTTGTGTCCTTGCTTCCTGTCCTGATATGTGGCTGAGTTTGGAGGAAGTTCTATAGGCTGAGGAGAAGAAGGTAGGTTCTTCTGTGTCCAAGAGACATGCTCTGTGTATGTTTCTTCTCTCCATTTAATTTATGACATTACCTGTTCACTGTGTTTTTCTGCTTAGTTTTTGCCCCATCCCTTGTCTGTTGGAAGGAGTGAGGTATCGAAGTCCCCCACTCTCACTGTGACCTGAGCTCTAGTAGTGAATTGTTGCTCTTTCTTTCTTTCTTTCTTTCTTTCTTTCTTTCTTTCTTTCTTTCTTTCTTTCTTTCTTTCTTTCTTTCTTTCC
>NC_034603.1:25369075-25382483 GCF_900095145.1 Mus pahari | reverse complement strand
TCTCTCTCTCTCTCTCTCTCTCTCTCTCTCTCTCTCTCCTTTGACAAGGCTTCTCTGTATGGCCCTGGCTGTCCTGGAACTTGCTCTGTAGACCAGGTTGGCCTCAAACTCCGAGATCTCCTTGCCTCTGCTTCCCAAGTGTTGGGATTAAAAGTGTGCACCGCCAGCGCCTGGTTAATAGTTTCTTTTGTGAGCTTGGGCTTACTCTGACCCACAGTTTCCATTATGGTGGGGATGGCTTAGTGTCAGGAGCTGCTGGTGACTGCGGTGCCAGGAGTGTGATGCTGCTTGGTCACATCTGGGTGGGTCAGGAAGCAGAAACAGACCAATGAGGTACTCAGCTGGCTCCCCCTCCCCTCTTTTTTATTCACTTTGGCATACCAGTTCATGGAGGGGTGCCACTCACTTCCAGGTCGGGTTTCTCCCCGCCTTCCAGTTAAACCTCTCTGAAAACTCCCTGGCAGACACGTTCAAAGGGGTCTGTCACCAGTGCCCAAGGCATTTCTAAATACAGTCATGTTTACAGTAACAGTAGCCCAACCACAGCTAGGTAGAGCTGTGAGCCAACTGCCTCTCAGGACCTTAACTGCTGGACACCGTGATCAGGCGTCAAAGTCTATACTCTGGTATAGACTGAATTCATACAACAGTAACTAACGCAGGGGCATTGTGGGGAGCTTCCTGAAGAAGCTGAGAGACGAGCCGAGCTTCCCAGACCTGGAGAACGTTCACGAGTGTTCGAGAGAAGGGATGAGAACTGATGTGGCAGGTGGGGGTGGGGATCAATGAACGTATGAGAACCGGTGGGATCTGTTCCAGGGCTTGGGGATCCAGCGGAGGTAGAGGTACTTTTGTGAGAAGACAGCACATCCCAGGGAACTTACGGAAGACGCCATTAGGGGCGACAGCCTCAGTGTTCCCTGTGCCCTGGCCCCTCTAGAAGTAGTCTGAGAAAACTCCTCACTTCACCTCTTTGCCCATCCCCCTTCACGCCACTCGACTCCATTGACTTCATGTCTCCTAAGCCTCTTTTTCTCAAGGAGCCAGCGCGTGAGGAGCAGGTACCTTACCCACCTGGTCAGTGGCCTCTCATGTCAAATTGGCATTATTTCTCCTAAGCATGATGTCACCAGGCTTACCAGACAGGACTCTTGGCCCCTTGCATGTACAGGAAAAAGGAGACTTAGACGCCAAGAACCTCTTGCCTGGTGCCCTGGCTCTGTTGTGGGAACTCATGAACCCTGATGGGCACAAGGAATCACACGGGAATGGGGTCTTTGCCACAGTGCAGATGCCAGTGACATATTCAGAAGGGCCTAAGCACCTGCTTCTGTGACAAGCACCCAGGAGTGATGGTGTAGTCAGCGTGGGGACTCCATACTGAGGTTCACCTTGAAGATCAGTGGGTGTGAAGGGAGAGACACTTTCATGGATCTCACAACCTAGTCATCGACTTAATCTTCATTCTCACTCCCAAATGAGGCAGTATTATTATTATTTTTTTTAAAAGGCCTTGTTTTTAATTGTATAAATGCACTTGAATCTAATAGGTAGTACATGCATATTGAGTGCAATACCTGCAAACATCAGAAGAGGGCGCCAGATTCTGCGTCCATGGTGTTACAGGGAATTGTGAGAGCCCTGTTGTGGGTGCTGGGATCTGAACTAGGATCCTCTGCAAAAGCAGCAAACACTCTTAATCCTTACCATGCTCCTAGCCTTTCTCCAGCCCCTTGTCTTTTATTTTATGTGAGCCCACAACCAAGGCTTTGGCGATTTAAATAGACTTTTGTAGCAATGGAAGTTTTAAAGACTTTGGAGGGGGGGAGGGGCTTTTGGAGTTGAGTTGTATTTTTTATTATGACTTTAACATGTTACTTTGGGGACAAGGGATGGAAAGTTACAGCTTAAAGTGACATGCTTGTGGGTCAAGTTGACAAAGGCCGGGTCATGCGGGTTAGTTTTTAATTGTTAACACAAAGTGGAATCACCTGGGAAGAGAGTCTTAATGACTCTTATCTAGATGTTGACCTGTGGGCATGTCTTTGGGGATTGTTTAGACTGTCTGATGTAGGAAGACACGGTCTGTTGTGGGCGGCACCATTCCCTAAGCAGAGCAATCAAGCAAGGACCTGTGTCTTCATTCTCTCCTGCTCTTGACTGTGGGAGTAGCGCTTAAAGTTCCTGTCTTAACTTCCTCACAATAATGTGACCTGGAATCTTAAGCCAAATGAAATTTTTTTTTGTCCCTAAGGTGATTTTTATTAAATGTCTTTTCACAACAGAAACAAAACTAGAAGTTTCCTGGACCAGAAAATGGTGGCCTGGGAAGCTAAGCAGGGTGCAACTGATATGTTTAAAAGTAGGGACCTGAACCAGCGAATCATACCTCAAGACTCCTAGTACCTCCCTAGGTCTTTCCGTTGATCATACCCCCATCTCTCGGCTCTGTGTTCTGTCTCCTGGGATTAAAGGTTTATTTTATTTTTTTATCCCAGCCCGCTGGGAAGGCGCCTTCTTGCAGAGCTCCTTTCTGGCCAGCAGGTGGCAGTGCTGCCCCAAGGATATGGCCTAGGCGGCTAGGGAGAGCTGCTCCTAGTATTTTTTTTTTTGTCTGCACAGGGGTCCGCTCTCCAGAGCCTTCAATGCGCCTGCTGAGCTGGGGCTGCTCATTTCCTTCTCTCCTGGCTGTAATGCCTCATAACTTCGGATCCTTAGAGCCATTTACGATAGATTCAGATGCAGCCTGCAGCTAGTTTCTAAGCACAGGGCCTTTCTGAGTTAGGTGCGGTCCTCTTGCCTATCTGCTCAGAAGAGGAACCTTGGGGCTTCCAGAGGCTCGGAGAGGTCATGGAACAGGGGAATGCCAAGGAGCAGGGGAAGAGGCAGAGCCTGGCAGGAGCCTAGCAGTTGTGGAGCTGGTACTCAGAGATGGGAGAGATTCACTCCGAGGAGGGCAGGGCAGAGCCGGAAGGGGAATCAGGGCTTGTAACTCTGAACCTTGTATAACTTGTTATCACCAGGGTCTGTGTGGCAGGAAGTCCTGGCCTCCTTCTACACTCCCCAGGTACTGCTCCCCCCCCCCCATGACTGACAGGTAAGTGCTGTGTTCAGCTCAGATACAGCTGTGCAAATCTTGCCTAGCCTGGCACTCTGCAGGGACCAGAGACTTCCTCCTTCATGATGGAACTCTGTCACCACGCATGGTGACACCTCGTGATAAGGGAGAAGTGGGGTGCCTTTAAGTAACACGAAGGCTTCCTTTCTCGGGTCAGGGGGTGCTTAAACCCAATAGTTGGGATACTAGATGCTCACAGTCACACAAAACTGCCACTGGGTGGGTGGCCTCCGGGTTCCCATCTCTCAAACTCGAAGAATGAAATTCACAGAGAAACGCTGAGTTTAGACAGAGTCGTATTCCAGATTCATGGGGGGTAACTTAAGAAGGGTGATGGAGTTACTTGATGGTAGGAGGAGACCTGCACATGGGACACCATCCAGCTGATAGTCCAGCATTTTTTAAAAAAATGTTTAATAGGATTTACGGCAGAGACTGGGGTAAGCCATGAAGAGGAGGATGAGCCGGTCACTTCAAGGTGTCTGTTCTCTGCTTCGGGTGGTCAATTATCCATCATAGAAAGAGAAGAAAGAGGTAACAGGACCAAGATGGTTCCCTTCTGGCATTCCAGGCCTCCAGACAGAACAGGACCAAGAATCCAAGAATGTTCGTGACTTCTGTCCAAAGACATAAATTAGGATAGTTTGCTTTTTGGGGTCCATGCCTCTGAAAGCAACTTCCATCCTCGGACCCTGTCCCTAGGAGGGACTGGCACAGATGGGGTTCGGTTGGTACTTGTGACATGCATATCTGTGCTGCTTTGCCTCGCCAGGCCTGGCACTAGCTTTTGCTGCTGCAGGGCACTACTGTTGGGCTCTGCCTCCTGGGGTCCTCTAACCCTGCTGGGCAACACATTTGCTCTCCGCTTGTGCTTCTTCGGACTAGGGTGGGCTGTTACCCATCATGCCCCCTCCCATGTGGAGAGAGCCCAGGGAACAAGCTCTTCTGCATAGTGTGGAGCCCAAGGTTGGGAGTAAAGTAAGCCGTTTATGAAAACAGCCCTCCACCCTGTTAGCCAAGCAGCGTGTATTCATTGCTACAAAATTGAGAATATGTGAGAGGAAGAAAATTAAAACCACCTCCATAACAATAGGATCTTTTTCTACAGTGATATTTTAATGGAATTGAATTTTTCTCATTCTCTTTTTATTGTACAAGGAATACATATTTCTCAACAGGGTTATGAAGTGGTATTTCCAGGGGATTAATTTTATTTGGTCTTACATGATTTTTTTTTTATATCTGTACAATAATAAATTTTTAGTTTAACATGGTTGCCACTCTACGAACCTGTCAATAATTCTGTGAGAGGTGGTGATAGCCACCTCTGTCTTTTGAGGACCTACTATGTGCAAGCAGTTTTTACATAACTGTAACTTTATGGAGAGATGATTTATATCTCATAGAATCAACTTGTTTAAGCCCATTAATCATTATAATTTGAAGATGGCTAGGAGGCTGGGAAGATAGTTCTGTGGTTGAGAATACCTACTCCTCACAGCCTAGTGACACGTGACCCAAAGAGCTAAGACACCGGGCAATCAGAGTCATCAGAGACCAGCCTGGGGCAGTGATTCTGAGCTCACTGAGAACTTTGTGATTGTGTACAAAGTGGACGCAGGCTTTATTAACAATTATCATGGAAAAGTGAGTCATTAGGGGACCATAAGAGAGCTGGGAGGGGTTCCCAAGGGAGGGAAAGGCTGTTGACTTTCCTTGTCAAGGGTTTTCCTAGGACTATGGTGAAAACCCCGGACAAAGGATGAATGATCTCTGCTGAGATTGGGTGGAGCCAACGGAGGGTCGCATACTCTACTTGTGTCCCTTAGGCCAACCAGGGAGATGGTCAGATGCTGCCCCCGCAGCTAGGGGAAGTTCCCATCCCTGACTCCAGCTTTGATAACCTCCTCTGCCTCATCCCTCAGCCTGCAACAAGTAAGCCAAAAGCCCACGTGCCGGCGCCTAGATTGTGGGTGGGAGGGTAGGATGTGGTGGGGCTCAGCGATAGGAGGGTGGTGGTGGGGGTGGTGGTGGTGGTGGTGGTGGGGGCTGAACATTTCCCTGGTGACTGGTAACAGGCGCTGACAGGAATCTACAGGCATTTAC
Organism: Mus pahari; assembly: GCF_900095145.1. Lineage (NCBI taxonomy): Eukaryota > Metazoa > Chordata > Mammalia > Rodentia > Muridae > Mus > Mus pahari. The sequence goes on along the minus strand of NC_034603.1, from coordinate 25,377,259 downwards.
TGCCCTGCTCTCAGGAGAGTGCTAACTCTTCTGTTCAGTTAGAGGAGCCGCGCCCGCCACTGGTGTCCTTTGTACAGCAAGGGTCCACAAGGCCAGGGACAGAAGGCCAGCTGTGAGAGGAGGGAGACTCCTGGGACTGGGGAGAGGCAAGCCCAGGCAGAGGGGGCGGAGCTTGACCTGGGGTCAGGGCCTTCTGAGTTAGTGTCCCAGAAGTCAGTGTGAACAGGCAGAGGGGGCGGGGCTTGACCTGGGACGGGCTTTTGAGTCAGTGATCTGAAGTCAGTGCGATTACTGGAGTCTGCGCCAGCACAAGTTGCTCCCACGGAGAGCTGTTCTCTAATAGTTTTCTCGGGGAAAATCTTTAGTTTTGTTGCTGGTCTCCCAGTTGCGGCTGCACAGTGGTTGACCTGGATCACCGGGTCGGTATCTGGTCTGCTCCAGTACCCTTCACCTCTGGATGATCATAAGACCCCAGAAGCTAGTGCCAATGGCTGTCTGCTTTGAGCCTGGGGAGTCATGTGGTCTTTGTGGCATAGAGCAGGCGACTCAAGGCTGAACCCCAAAGGCCTGTCCTAGGAACAGTGTTTCAGCACAGCATGCGCAATGGCCCTGGGGCAGGAAAAGATTTCTTAGGTCTTAGAACTCTAGGTAAGGATCGCTCAAGGCGGATACCACCATCGGCAGCAAAGAGCTTTTAGGACCCATTAGAAAGAGTTCCCAGCCAGGCTTCTGGGACTGTGAGTCAGAAAGTTGTTAGGGATGCATGGGGCACGACATTCTCCCCCCACCCCCCAGGGTTCTCTGCCCTGAGGCTGATGTGGCTCCTTAGAGGTGGGAAAGTCACTGGGCACTGCCCACTGCCTATACTGGCCATTTTCTGATGTTGAGTATCCCAGACTCAGAAAGGCAAATATGTTTCATCTCATGTATAGAATTACGTACATGTAGAATTGCATATATATATTTATATATATATGCTCTTTTATATATACGGGCTCTTGAGTGACTTCCAGCTCGGCATGCACTTGGAATGTGATGGACATTTTCATCAGGAGCTGGTTGGCACTTGTACCCTTGCCTGCCATCCTGCTCAGCGTGGATTCGTTCTCAGCCCCATAGCATATAGTATCGGAGTGCCAGCTGGGAAGTTTCCAGTGCTGCAGGTCATGTCTGTCATATCTATTTATTTTTTTGTTGCAGTGCTCAGGACAAAACCCAGGATGTCACCTATGCCAGGCAAGTGCTCTACCAGTGAGCTATACCCAGGCTATATTTTTTCATCAGTGCTTTTAAAAACTACCATTACAAAAAAAAAAGTGGGTTTCATAACCACATTTCTATATGTACTAATTTAAAAAAGATCTGCTTTTCCTTATGTGTGTACTTGTGTGTCTGTGTGCTGTGTGATGCCTGCAGAAGCCAGAACAGGGGCTGAAGCCCCTGGAGCTGGAGTTGCAGGGTGAGGTGGGGGCTGGGAATCAAATTCATGACCGCTGAGACTTCTTTCTTCCCAGGCCTCTGGGCTTGGGTTATTGATCCTCCTCACCTACGCCCTGCTCCTCTCCTGCTGACCCCTTCCCCAGGAACCACTTTTATTCTGTATTACCTTCCTTAGTGTTCCCCTTCAAAACTCCCCTTAATACCTCTTCTGTTGCTGGGTGTGGTGGCCCATGCCTTTAGTTACATCACTCAGGAGGCAGAGGCAGGCAGATCTCTGTGAGTTCAAGGCCAACCTGGTCTACAGAACAAATTCCAGGACAGCTAGGGTGACACAGAGAAACCATGTTTCAAAAACCAACCAAAAGCCAACCAACCAACCAAAAAAAAAAAAAAAAAAAAAAAAAATCTCCTCCGTCCCTTACAAAGCACACAAATTGAAATCTGGATTTTGTCCATGAGAGAAAACATATTTGTCTTTCTGAGTCTGGGATATTCAATGTTAAAAATATCCAGTTTTATCCATTTTCCTACAAACGCCATGATTTCTTTCTCTTTTTTCTATGACTGAATAAAATTTCACTGTGATGTATACACACCACATTTCCCTTGTCTAGCCTCCGATGGATGGACATTTATGCTGGGTCGGTCTGTTTCTCAGCTCTTGCAGATAGAGAAGCAGTGGGTATGGATGAGTGAGTGTCTCTGCGTGCATCCTTTGGGTGTAGACCAGGCAGTGATGTACAGCCCGGCTATTTTTGTTTCCTAAATTTAATGTGCTGTAAGATTTCATTGTTCTGTGTGGCAGAGCATCATTCTCCATCAGCCCTGAGGCTCTTCCTTGTCCCAGAGTGCGAGGCCATGTCCTCACTTCCTCGGTAGCTCAGAGGTAGCTCAGACATACATTTGCTGCAGAGGGCCTGCGAGTCGGTTTGATCTTGAAGACAGTGGCTCTGCAGCTTCTGAACCAAGCTGGCCTGTAGGGCCCCATGTGCGGTGACAGCCTTTCAAGGTGTGTCTCAAGCCAGTCCTCTCCATGTCCTGTCACTTCTCAGGGCACTGAGGTGGGTGGGTGGGGGCAGTAGGTGACTAGACCGGACTGGTCACCCCCTTCCAGTCATACAGTGCTTGCAGTGTCGATTCTTCTTGGTCTTTCTGCTTCTTAAGCTGCCAAACTCTCCTCTTCTTCCTTTGCCAGAAAACCTAGAGGAATTACCATTATGCATCAAATCAAGCCCTACACCATCAATATATTGAACTCACAACCTCCCAAAGTGGCTGTGTCTACCAGGGACGGTCTTTCCAAAGATTGGTAAGGTCACAGGGGCCTCACCCAATGGGGTTTAGTGTCCTTTTAAGAGGTGGATGTGATTAGAGTCTTCTCCTTTTCTATTGTCCAGCAGAGGAAAAGGCATGTGAGGACACAGTTTTTATTGCATGTATGTATGTATGTATGTATGTATGTATGTATGTATGTATGTATGTATTTAACAAGCCAGGAAGAGAATCCTTTCTGGAAGCCAGCCCTATGGGTCCTTGGTCTTGAACTTGTAACCTTCAGAATCAAGAAAACCCATTTCTGCTGGGCATTTTATTTTGTTGTGTAGCAGAGTAGACTAAGAGAGACAGCTTCTTAGTGAGGGGACACCTTGCCAACACCAGCAGGAGAGTTCCCTTGGTGGCTTTAGCATTGCTTCTGTGTGTTCAGAACCAGTGTCTGAAGGAGATACTGTGGGTTCTGTCCTGTGATACTCAGGGATCAGGCATCGGTGTCGCCTGCCAACGACCATGCTCTGGTTTTGTTTCTGTTGTTGTGATATGAAACCCTGATGGAGAGCGACTTAGGGGAGAAGGGACTTATTTCAGCTCAGGATTTCAGGATGTAGTTCATCGATGAGGGAATCGGGGCAGGGATTCTAAACAGCTCCTCACATTACACGTGCAGTCGAAGGCAGAGAGGCGTGAACGTCGGGGTGCTCACTCCCTTGCTTCTGCTTACATCTGCTTCTCCACTCTTGTGCACTACAGGTCCACCAGTCTAGAGGATGCTGCTGCCCACAGTAGACTGTCTTCCCACATCGGTTAACTTAAGACATTTCCCCACAGACATCCTCAGAGGCCAGCATCACCACCACCACCACCACCACTGTCACAACAAACACACTTACATAGTTCAGGAACCCCTGCCTAGGGAATGGTGCACCCAGAGTGGACTGGGTCTACTCACTTCGCTTAATTAAGCTAGTCCCTACCAACTTGTCCACAGGTCAAGCCAATGTAGACAATCATTTGTGGAGGCTCTCTTCTCAGGTGATTCTAGGTTGTGTCATATTGATAGTTAAGGATAACTACCACAGCTTGAAAGGGCAGAACACCCAGAAGCATCTAACTTGGCTTTGAGTGGAATTCCTAGGTCCTGACCTGACTTGGGGAGGGATACAAAATGGGGCTAAAACTGGAGGCAAGAAGAAAGATGTCAACTCTACTACCAGTGTGTCCTAAAATGCATTCCATGAGGTTACAATTACAATTATTACCACAACCACAATCATCATAACCGTCCTCACCAAAACTACCACCCCCAAATTACCACTACTACCACCACCACCACCACCACCATCACCACCACCACCACCACCACCACAACAATGAAAGTATAAAGGGTTCTGTGGAATAAATTAAGGCCATGTTAAATCATATTGATTTAAGCTGTTTTGAATCTTTATGTAAAAATGATTCATAAGGTCTTTTGTTGGTGGCAGTTGTTCTTCTTTTGTTTTGAGTTTTGAAGACAGGGTCTCATGTGGCCTTAAATTCACTACACACAGGCTGATTTTTGAATCACTGGTCTTCCTTCCTGTCTCTGCTTCCTAACTGCTGGGGTTACAGACACGACCCACCACACCTAGTTCTCATAGGGTCTTCAATACGCTGCTGTCCACTGTTTACAGAGTTGTCTCAGGGGACATGCCCTTCTCCCCAACCATACAATGTTTTACATACATATGGGACCGAGGAAATGTCTTTTTGCCAAGCATCTGGTAGCATTGGCCTTTGGTAGTTGCCACTTTGATATTCACTAGAAAGTTAACAAAATGTGAGACCTAGAAGGACCCTTACTTTGGGTCATGGAGGGCGCCTAGCATTGGGCTAGCCCCTGTCCACATGTGCAAAGCTCTGGGCTCTACCCTGAGTGCTGCAAAAATGTGAACATATGTCTGAGGAAATTGAAGCCCGTGGAGCTAACGATATTGGTCAAAGCTTAACAAAGTTATTGGTAGGAGAGCCAGGCTGGGGTCCAGACCTTTTGATTTCAGCCTTCTGGAAGCTACCTTGCCATGCAATACTAGCTCCTAGGGTGGGGCGCTCAAGGAGACACCTAGTTTCCACACGGTCTGTGTGGGGAGTAGTTCTGGTGGCGGTTAGCTCTGCTCAGAGGGCAGGAACTACACTTAGCATCTGACCCATTATTTACTTCTTTTGAGGAAAGACATTTTGCATTTTAAAGCAAATCCACAAATCAAATCCAAGTGTGTTCTCTGCTGCACATTCCTGGGTAAGACTGAAGGCCTCGGGGAAGTTTAATCCGTGTTTCTGATCCATCTTCGTTTGAACCATTCTGTACTGCATCTCTTAAGTCACCTCCCTGTCTAGTACCCTCTGAGTTTTCATTAAATCTCTCTTCTCTAGGAAACAAGGTGTTCGGATGGATGGGAAGTCTCCTTTCCCCAAACCATTACACCTCTCCTAACTTACTCTAAAAAAATTCCCCCGAACCTATCCTGGAAATCATAAACGCCTTGCAGAATGGAGAGTAAGTGTTGGAGAGCTGCCGAGAGAAGAGACAGAAACGGTGCAAAGAATCAGGCCCGGAGGATTCGTGGGATGAGTCATCCCGGAAGGTGGCCAAGGGGTGACTTGGCAATGCTGGGAGAGAAATGGCTGCTTCGAAGCCTGGGGACCAATTCCTTCAAGGAGAGAAAGTGCTTGAAGCCGAGGCTGCAGGAATTAACGTAGGAGGTGGCTGGGATGGTCTGACATTAGAGAGGATGGTCTGATGCATTAGAGAGGCCTGGAAAGGTAAAGAAAGGCCCCTGGCTGGCAGAGAAGCTTCGCTTCTGTTCTTTGTTTCCTGTGAGTATGTGTGCATAAGTGTGTGCACAAGCATGTGTGTGTGCGAGTGTGTGTGTGTGTGTGTGTGTGTGTGTGTGGGTGCATGTTGCAGACACATGTGGGAGCCAGAGATCAACATTAGATGTCTTTCTCAGGAGTTTTCCACCTTATTTTCTGAGACAGGTTCTCTGAAAGGAACCTGGGGCTGGTAGATTAGGTCAAGCTGCTCACCTCTGAGCCCAGGGCATCATCTGCCTTCCCAGTGCTGGAGTGTGGAGTGACTGCTTCGATATCTAAACGGAGCAGAAGGAAACATTACTGTGTATGCACGTGCCCCATTGTGTATGTGGCGGTCAGAGGACAACTTCCAAGAACCGGCTTCTCCTTCGACTATGTGAATCCTTGGGCTTAAATTCAGGTCAGCCAGGCTCGGTGGCAAGTGGCTTTTTCACGTGGGTGCTGGTCGTAAACTCAACTCCTCAGTTTCTCAGCAGGCACTGAACTGACTGAGCCGTCTCCACGCCAGACTCTGCCCGCACGGTGTGAGTGTATCTGCTACCACTATGTTTTGAGGCATGGGACCTCGGAGGTGATACTGCTCTGGAGACCCCGTGCTGCTGTTTATAAAGAGGAGCTGATCCCCAACCACAGCACCACCCAGAACACTGGGCACTCTGGGCTACACGCCTGAGTGACTGAGGGGCTCAAAAGTGGTGGTGCTTCCTGTGGTGATGTGGTAATGAACTTAGTGCTCATGGCTAGAAATTTGCAGCTAAGAGGTCCCTGGTGCTCATCCTTATAGCCCCAATGGAGGGAAGCCTGTGCTTGTCCAGGACCCAGTATGCAAGGAAGAGACCAGCTTCTCAGATGCGCTAGAAGGGGCAGTGTCTTTCGGAATTCTTGAGTGGATTTGCCCTCTCTGCATCATAGAACCCAAGACATCACTGATGCTAAAGTTGTTTCAAGGACCCAGACTTCGTAACACTGGGAAATAACTTCTCACCTGGGAACACTGTGTGTGTGTGTGTGTGTGGCTCTCCTACAGAGGGACGGGATGGTTCTACTACTGAACTCTATGCCTCTTGGATCAGAGAAGATCCTATCCCTTGGGGATGAAGGTCACAGCAGCGAACGATACTTCTAGGGGATTGAAGAACCTTTGAGAGCTGCTTCCTTGATTTCACACTGCGTGGCCACTTGGCTGTGGCATATGTTTTCCGATTTATTTTAGCGACTATCCAGAAAATGCACAGTGGGTGTCAATGTGTGGAGTCCTGTTTTGCCAATACCCAGCCCACCTGCAAAATGCTGTGTCCATCACTCAGGGAAGACAGTGCAGAGATGGGTCAAAGCAGGTGGCAGAGACCGAGTTAGGGAAGAGTGAGGTCAGGGCAGCTAGTCACGATGGAGTGGGTAGGGCTTTCAGAAACAGTGAGGTCTGTCTTCACCTCGGAAGGAGTGATAGCTCTTGGAGAGACAGATGTGACCACAAGAGGCCACTGGTGCGGGGGGGAGGGGACAGTTTGGCTCAAGGGTCAGGGTACACACCTAGACACCAACCATTGTAGGAACAGTAGGAAATGATCAGGGCGCTTCAAGCCCCTTACTGGGTTTTTGGTCCTCATGCTTATATAACATTTGACCCTCATATCCTAGGCAACAGGAAATTGGGGGAGGTTTTGCCAAGGGAATAATAAGAATAAATGAGCTACTCAGAACGACTCTGTATTCCAAATGGGATGTTTAGTTCCTATAACTTCATGGAGAAAAAACAAACAAACTAACAAACACCTAACACATCCAGGGAAGGAAGTTGGTGGAAAAGCTCAGCTAACAACAGCATTCTGTATTCATGGCTCAACACTCAGAATGTAGAACAAAGTACATGAGAAAGAGAAATTACTCTTAGCTCTAGTACTCACAGATATTTAAAGAATGTGTTATAGATTTTCCTTTTCTCATTTATTTTCTTTGACTAAGTTTTTACATACACACAGATAATCTACATATTTTAAAAGTGAGTGCAGCTGTGGTCGCCTGCACAAGATGGGAACAAGACTAAACCCATGAGGAGTGGCTCATCTGTACCCATCCTGGCTGCGGAGTTAGTGCTGGCTGATGCCTGCTGAGGGGAGAGGGTCAGTTGTCTCCAGGGAATGTTTCCTGTGTCATGCTGTAAGCTTACTGGGGACTCCCCGAGTGAATGACACAGAGCCGGGAATCGATCTAAAAAGCAAGGGGAATTTATTGTTCCAACATGTTGGGGTTGCCCTGCAAATGGAAAGGGAGAAGGACCACTCGAAGCCTGTCCGGCAGGCCTTTATACAGTTCTCAAGGCAGCAGTCATTAGGCACAATGTGATTGGCAGAACAGTGTGACTTTTAAACCGATTGGTCTCTAGGGAATGAGGTAGGTGGCCAACATGAATGTGTCTCCCCTTCTCCCTGTGATGTGAGGAATGTAATTAGCCCTTCCCTTCTGGAGGGGAGGGGTGCCTATGACCTTTCTCTTCCAGGAGGGGAAGAGTCTGGTGGAATTTCCTTCCTTCCTTCCTTCCTTCCTTCCTTCCTTCCTTCCTTCCTTTCTTTCTTTCTTTCTTTCTTTCTTTCTTTCTTTCTTTCTTTCTTTCTTTCT
>NC_034603.1:25365613-25368910 GCF_900095145.1 Mus pahari | reverse complement strand
CCCCCCCCCCCCATGGAATTTTCTGGTTCTTGAGCTGATCTCTTCAATACAACTTGCTTAGATGATCACTCCCCATGCTCCTAGCCATGTGGACATTTCCTCATGCTCTACTGTGAGCATGCCCATTGTGCATCCATGCTAGTTTTATAACCACATGCCGTTGTCCCATTCCCACTGGGAGGAGTCTGAGAGGTGAACGGGCGGGTTTGAGCATAAACACACTTAATGCTTTGCTGAGTATCACCAGATGGCTCTCCCTGGTGCTCTGGCCGCTTGTTTTCATCTCTCTCAGTGTGTTCCCTGCACTGTCCCCTGTCCCCAGAGCGAGAGCTGCTGTGGCTGTACATCAGGGGTGGGGAGAGGGTGGGTGGTCAGTTTCTACCTTTGGGTCATGCTTGTGGGGTTGCTGAGAGATCTAGAGCGTTTCTTCTTCCAGTTACCCACTCTGCATCTTGTCTCCCCGCCCCCCCACACCCCGGGGTGTGTACACCGACAGAGTTATTCTTCAGACGCTCTCTGCACTCTGCTGTCTAACAGTCAGCTCTAGCAGTCCTTATGTGAACCGATGCTTTATTCTCTCTCATGCTCTGGCTGCAAGACTGCAGCAGCCGGTCTGAACTACCTTTTTGAAGTATGAGGAGAACACTTAGCTGAAGGGAGGGAGCAGGCTGATCACTGGGAGAAAAGAAAACAGCCAGGTGGCACAGGCAAGTGGAAGGTGTCTTTCAACCCATCCTGACTGCCAGCCTCATAGCCTAAGCTGTCATTTTCCTCAGAAGGCAGGGAAATCATCTTCCCTCACCCTGTGTGTTTCACTCATCAGTAATTCTTTCCATTTCTTCCTTGAAACATACCTTAGGTTTGAAATTCCTTCTCCATTTCTGAGCATCATCTGGATCTCTGTGTGTGCGCTTGTGTTATATCTGTATGTATTTATATATATATGTATGTATGTATGTGTATGTATGTGGACACATGTGTGTGCTTGTGTGTATATGTGTGCACATGTGTGTATACTTGTGTGTATGTATGTGGACACATGTGTGTGCTTGTGTGCATATGCGTGCACATGTGTGTATACTTGTCTGNTGTGTGTGCTTGTGTGCATATGCGTGCACATGTGTGTATACTTGTCTGTATATATGTGGACACATGTGTGTGCTTGTGTGCATATGTGTGCACATACATGACATGTGTGCTTGTGTGTATGTATATCTTCCCAAGTTTTTTTCACAAGTGTATGTGTGCACACATGTATGTGCTTGGTTTAATATGCAGAAATCCATGTGTACACATGTATATGTGTTTATGTGTACATGCATGTGTATTTATGTGTTTTGTGTATGTGCTTGTATCTATTTGTGTGTATGTGTGTATGTCTCTCTGTGTGCATATGTGTCTGTCTGTGTTTCTGTCTGTATATATGTATGTGTGTATTTGTGTGTTTATGTCTGTATGTATGTATGAGTGTGTGTCCATGTGTGCATATGTATATGAGTATGCACACATACAAAGCTCTAGGCAGGTGACACCACTGCTCATATTATAGGGAGAGGTAAGCTTGTTGGAGGGACATGGTTTGTTTTCATGGAAACATTAGGCAGAGCTGCAGTGAAGCCCCAGGCAGGGCCCGGAGTGAAGACCATGTGGCCTTGGCTCCTCCCTGTTTTCCCTCTTTCTGAATGTCTGTCTTTGTTACACACACACACACACACACACACACACACACACACACACACGCGTGTGTGTGTGTGTGTGTGTGTGTGTGTGTAACCATGTCCAAGGTTCCAATTTTTTCCTCATATTCCCAGCCCAGTCAAAATCAAATCTACATTTCTATTGGTTCATTTGTTCATGTATTGGGCACCTTCCCAGGTGCTAAGCAGAGGCTAACAGTCGTGATACCACACCCTTCCCCACCCCAGTTCTCAGCAGCACAGCGCTAGGGCCAAGCTCTGCCTTCCCCTGGGCTCTGGCGGAAGAGACCATGCGTTGGATAATAGCCGCAGGTCATGAAGAACTGAGTCAGGCTCTACAGCCCTTAGCCATTAAGAAAGCTTAGTCCCAGCCTGACAAATCTGCTCCCCCTGCAGAAAAAACATTTCTGGGTCTCAAAAATGACCTATCCTGCTTTCAATCAATCAATCAATCAATCAAACAAACAAACAAAATAACTGTAACTTCCTGGTAGCTACATATGTCTCCTAGCCCCTCTATCTTCATCCCACGGAAAGGTTGGGGTTCCTTGCTGTTGTAGTAAAGCAGCCCCAGCCTGTTGAGAGCGACTCTGTCTGCTTCTCTGCCTCATTTTGGTTCTCACCACACTCTGCTCACCTCACCTTGATGGTTTTGGCTTCTCACAGCATCTCACAGGTAGGTGTACCATGGGTGCCTCTGGTTGGAGTTAAAGGAAAGGCATTCTATTCTGTAAAGGGTGGCTGGAGGGGCTGCAGACCCTGTGATAGATGCCCTTTGTGATTCCCTGACAGGCTGACCATTTTTAAGATGCCTCATAGACTCTCCGACCCCCTCTCAGATGGCCATGGACTTCGAGGCTCCTGGATGATTGGGTGCTGGGGAGCACAGTATGCCTGTGGGAGGGAGGATGGAGAGCTACATGGAAGTGAAGGGTCTCCAGGGGAGGAAGTCATTACTGCTAGTGTGGATTTGTGGACTGCTGTATTCTGTAGCTGAGAGTGTGCTTCAGAACGTGTCTGGGGGCTCACCCATGGCTAAGAGTGGCATTTCCCCTGTATTACCTTTGATGTAACACAGCCGGAGGCAATTCACTTTTTCTGAGGATGTCCATGGCCCTGATCCCCAAGGAGACCCTGCCCACTCTGGGCTTTGACTCCTTCCTTCTCACTGGGCTTTTCTTTGTTGCAGCATTGGAAAGGTAACTCTCAGGTTAAAAAATGGGGAGCAGAGCTAAACAGAGAATTTTCAACTGAGGAAACGCGAATGGCCGAAAAACAGCTAAAGAAATGTTCAACATCCTCAGTCATCAGGGAAACGCAAATCAAAACAACTCTGAGATTCCACCTCACTCCAGTCAGAATGGCTAAGATCAAAACTCAGGCAACAGCAGATGCTGGCAAGGATGTGGAGAAAGAGGAACACTCCTCCATTGCTGATGGGATTGCAAGCTGGTACAACCACTCTGGAAATCAGTCTAGTGGTTCCTTAGAAAATTGGACATAGTTTTACCTGAGGACCCAGCTATACCACTGCTGGGCATATACCCAGAAGATGCTCCAACATGTAATGAGGACACATGCTCCACTATGTTCATAGCAG
>NC_034603.1:25361837-25364406 GCF_900095145.1 Mus pahari | reverse complement strand
GTTTCAATGGTCTGACAACTGGAGGGACCGGGTGTCTCTTTAGAATATCTTTGTTTCTCTCCGCATGCTTACGCTGCCCTAAATGAAATCTTAACTCTGACCTGGAAAATTTTTTTTTTTTTTTAAAAAAAAACCATGAACTCTAATAGATTCTTAGCTGTCATAATTCTGAAACACAAAGTGCAGGCTTTCTCTATTTTATCCCTGACACAGGAACCTGATTTCGGGGGGAGAGTTACAGAGAGCTGGGAGGACAGAATATCTTGGGAACCAAGAAGATGGTTGTATTGAGGAAGGGAAGGGAATAATCCTCTGAAACAAGAAGATAACCCCTCCNTCTCTCTCCCCCCTGCTGTTTTCCAGAGGGCTCAGTCCCTCCTTCCTCCCTACCTGGAATTTTGACATTCAGATGAATGAGGGTCAGAATCACCCNAGTTTATTTTAACACGCAGAAAATATTCTCCCCCCACCCAAAGGTAAATGCNGTGCAAAATAATTTTCCTTGAGAGTGACAAGGGAGATGGAGGAAGGCGCAGGACAGCCTTAGTGACAGACACTCCGATGCCCATGCCGGCACAACATTATGCAACAGACTCTGCATCTCTGGACAGACTCCTTCATCATCCCAAGACTGGAGGAGAAATTTCACCTCTTCTCTGANCCTGTGATCTTGGCTGGGACCAAGCAAAATAAGGGCTCCCTTTCNTCTCAGACACTCAACGCCGAAGTCTTTTAAAAAATGAATTACTAATAGGTGCTTATCAGTCTAATAGANCTGGAGGAGACTTTATTTATGTTCTCTCTGGGTTTCTCTGCTTTCCGTATCAGCGAACATATGGGCTCATTTTGTTTTTCAGTCCTCCCCTAGGGTTGGTAGCGGCAGGATTTCGTGATTGTAAAAGCAACAGGGTTGGTAGCAGGAGGATTTCGTGATTGTAAAAGGGACGCACGTGTTTACAGGGAGCATCCCTGTAGCTAGGCTGTAAGAACACCGGAGTAGGGGTACCAAGACCTTCAGTCTCCTGGGGATTGCTGCCAACCCTTCAGGTTCCAGGTAGTTTGTGTTAATACATTTTCTGTTGTCCTTAAGATTTTTTCTCAAATGGTGCCAGGAACTTCTAGGCAATGACTCTAAAANTTGAAGAGCAATCATTTTGAAGTGCATGCTAGCCTAGTCTTGAGGCCAGGGTGATCCTGAACCACCAGAAGAGACCTCTCCTCTGCTCTACAGTGCTCTAGGCTATGTTCATCTAAGGCCAGTTTTCTCCAAACACAGAATGCNTATTTGTAGTCCTAATCTCAAGACCAAAGTGAAAGTATTTCTGCCAATATTCTTTGACTCAAAAGTCAGTTTCCCTTTCAAATTTGTCTCAGCATTAGCACGCGAAGCAGAAGGTTTTTGATGGTGAATGTTATATTTAAAAGTTTAGAACTACTGTGCTTATGAGAACTCTAAAACAAAACTGCTTCTAACCTGGAAGCCGTACTTGCCCAAGGGCAGATAACTTCCTGTTCTTGTCATCGCCCGGTCTTGTACAAACTGCGNGTTTTTGCTGCTGTAAACAAGCTTGGCTGCTGCTGACTGCCGTAGGCAGGATATGTGCCGGAACACATGTGGGCAGGAAGTACATGAGGATGTGTGCTTGCCCCTGATTGCATGAAGACAGGAAGTATGTAGCCTTGCGAGTTTTACCTTTATAACTGCTCCCTCCCTCCCCAACTAATGTAATACAGAACTACGTCTTGAGAATGCTCTTGGGTACAGTCCTGATGTGCCAGCATGTGAATATAGCCTCTTCTTTGTTAAAACTTATTCATGGTCAGATGGGTGAATCTCTGAATGACCCCAGACCCATGACAGGCTTACTGTGGCATCTTAACACACACACTATCTTTAAACTTCACTCCTCCCCATTCCNGTTGCTCTCTGTTTCCCATCTCCTTCCTGCCTGTTCCCTCCTCCCCCAAGCAGTTCCTGCTGCCTTCAAGTCCCATGCACTCCCTCACCCTCCCTTTTTCTCTTCCCTTTAAGATTTCTTCTTCTCTCAAGGTCCCCTTTTCTACACACACACACACACACACACATTAAAAATGTAAGGTTCTACATTTGAGAGGAAAACATGGTATTTTTTTTCCTGAATTTTATTTCTCCTAACCCAATGATTCACATTTTCACCAATATTCCTGCAAGTACATTGGGTTTGTTTTCTTCACAGCTGCATAAAATTCCATGTGTCTGGGACCACNTGTGATGGACGTGTGATGTTTGTTTTCTTCACAGCTGCATAAAATTCCATGTGTCTGGGACCATGGGTTGATGGATGTATAAGCCGATTTCATCTCACTGTAACTTGTCACACACATATTCATGTCCCTAATTTTATCAATTGTGTCTTTCCTCTCTTCCTTTTGGCTACGTGACTAGGGCTTTNTCACCTCTTTTTTGCATCTTTTTAAAGCCCCACCTTCCGTTTGATTGGTTTCTATGTGTTGTTCATCAAGTTCAACTTTGCCTCTGCTCTGCTCTTTCCTATTTCTTGCTGTCTGCTGCTTTGGTGTGAGGCTTCTT
>NC_034603.1:25351297-25360878 GCF_900095145.1 Mus pahari | reverse complement strand
GCCACACCTGAGCCTCCCCTAGATCCTTATCATGAACTAGTCTTCCTGTGCAATCTGTAGAACCTAACTTTATGAAAGATGTCATATGTAGTCAATTTATAGAGCCATCTTTATGNAAGATGTCACATGCCCTTTACAAAGAACTTTGATGTAGTCATGTCTTAAACTTCATTGTGTACACAGGATTGAGTTAATTATCATCAGAATTTTTTTCCGCCAAAGTGTACTGTGCTTAAATATGCCTAAAATAAACTACTTTGCAATCCTACTCCTGAAGCTTGAACCAAAACTGGATACAAAGTCATGTTGAACCAAACGACCTTCTTAATTTTTCAAATCAAAGGCAATGTAGCTTTTTACATTTAAAGAAATATTTATTTTTACGTGCATTGATGTTTGGCCTGCTGTCCGCCTATGAGAGAGTTGTAGATCCCCTGGAACTGGAGTTACAGACAGCTGTGAGCCACCACATGGTCACTGGGAATTGAACCCACATCCTCTGGAAGAGCAACCAGTGTTAACCTGGCTGGGTCATCTCTCCATCCCACATACTCTGCTGGCTGTAAAGCTTACACAGATCCCCCTTCCCCCAGTGCCCGTTGATATTTGTTTTATCAAAATAGAAGCCCTGTTGTATGGGGTAGATACATTTATAAATGTCATGTCTTCTTGATGAGCCATTCTTTTGCTGATATGCAGTAACTGTCTTTGCTTCTCTGATTATTTTGTATTTGCAGTCCACTTTTTTAGATATTAGATACCACAACTTGTTTGCAGTTTCCATTCACTAGATAGATCCTCCCCATCCCCATTTTTTTTGACCTTTGCTGAGGTTTATTGGAAATAACTGACCATTGGATCTAGTTTCTAAATCCAGACATCCAACTTGTGTCTCCTTGCCGGTAGGTTGAAGCCATTGACATTGAAGGCTGCTATAGAGAAATTATTTTCATTGGTTGTCTGGATTACTGTTTGTTCTTTCCTGGACTCTCATGCTTGAGACTGCCTCCCCCTCCTTTGTTTATAGTCCAGTTCTTTGCGTGATTGTACATGTGTGTGTTTGTATGTGTAAAGTTGCCTGTGTGTGCCCGTGTGCATGTGGAGGCCAAAGTTCAACATCAGCTTCATTTCTCAGTCATCACCCACATGGGTTTTTGAGGCAGTTTCTCTCATTGGCCTGGACTGCACTGAAATCGCTGGTGCTGGCTATCTAGCAAGCAGCAGAGATCCCTGTGAGAAGTGGGTTTGGCCGGGGCCCCAAGATGGCGCCCGGGACTGCCACCAAGTATAATGGCTGAAAACTGACTTCCTATCCCTCAAGATAGCCATGTCCGTTAAACTGCACTGCACAGATGCACCATGACGAAAGATCAGATGATGTGACGAATGTAGTCCTGAGCCAATGAACTGGGCCTACGGGGAATGGGATGATGGGGAGTGGACTAGAGGGTATAAAAGGGGATGGCCGAGAGAGGTCGGAGGATCTTTTTACTGCACATAGTTATGTTCCTGAATAAACTGCTTTGAGAAGGACATTGGTTTTGTCGCTTCTTTTCTGCTGGTCGGAGACGGTAGCAACAGATCCCTGTGTCTCCACCCCTGTGCCGAAGCACAGGACATTGTGGTTGGCGAACCAAGTTTAGGATCTCTAACTTGCAAGGTAAGTGCTGTGACTACTCAGCTGTCACCATAGCCTGGAAGTCGGTACAACTTTTGGTCATGATTTTACTCTTCAGACCTCCTTCTCTAATGCCAGCACCGCCCCCCCCCCACTCCCACTCTCTTTCTTATCTGTAGACCAGTGTCTGAAAGAGAGAACTCTCTCAAAACAGCAAATTGATATTTGAATTAAGGTGAGTGGCTCCCATGCTTCA
This sequence comes from Mus pahari, assembly GCF_900095145.1. Classification (NCBI taxonomy): domain Eukaryota; kingdom Metazoa; phylum Chordata; class Mammalia; order Rodentia; family Muridae; genus Mus; species Mus pahari. Next base: position 25,359,004 of record NC_034603.1, on the reverse strand, counting down.
TGAGAGGCTGGCTAGAACCAGTGTACCCACTGGAGTGGAGGAAGGCTTCCACTCTGGGCTGGAACTGGTGCAGGGAGTCCACAGTCTCTAGCCTGCTGGTGTTTGAACTAGGCGCTTATCTCTACTGGTTTTCAAGGCTTTTGTTTCAACAAGAATGACATCATCAGCATCTGAGTCTCCATCTTTTGAGCTGTCAACCCTGAATTCTCATTTTCCGTAGTAACTGAAAATGCCTTCAGAGAGGGATAAGGTCAGAGGGTGTGTGGTTGTTGTCTTTGCAATGCTAGGAGGGAGACTGTGCACAAGCAACCAATATCTTGGAATTAAATTGTCCATGTCTCCAGATTCTTAGGCACAGCTACTGTTTCCTTCTGTCTGCTCAGGGAACAGTAGAGAGTTTTTTCTGAGCCAAATATGAGCAACTATAGCCTAGGAGTACAGATTCAGGTTGTCCTAAATAACACATTCCACCATGGAAAAGGGTTCCATGAACTTTGATACTCACACAATGAAATATAGTCTTTTTTTTTTTTTTTTTGAGACAAGGTTTCTCTGTGTAGCCCTGGCTATCTTGGAACTCACCATGTAGACCAGGCTGGCCTCCAACTCAGAAATCCACCTGCCTCTGCCTCCCAAGTGCCGGGATTAAAGGCGTGCGCCACCACTGCCCAGCTTGAAATATAGTCTTAAATCAAACACATTGGTGGGAGGATCAGGTAGGCAAGGAAAAGCAAACTCAGGAAATCACCATTCTAGGTTTGATGTTCTATCTGATGATGGTATTAGCTTCTGAGTTGATGGCAGCTAGTTGTCTGCTAATAGTGTAGTTAATGAATGCACCCCAAAGACTTTACCTGGCAGTGAAGGGTGTCAGGTTAGATAAAGGCCAAGTAAGAAATGCCCAGGAAAGGGAACAAGGATCATCCATGATAATTCTGGGAATTCTATAGTCAGGCTACAGAATCTTAGACACAGGTGTGTCTGTCACAGGTGGTCCACCTTCCACTTCCTGTGTGAGACAGCATCTTTCATGGCTTAGAACAATACCAAATAGACTAGACTAGCTGGGTAGTGGGCCTTCCAGAATCAGCCTGCCTCTCATCTGGCCTTTGTTGGGATTAGAAGCACATATCATTTTATCTCTCTCCTCTTCCTTGGGTTCTGGGGGATAGAACTCGGGTCTTCCTGCTTCTGAGGCAAGTGCTTTACTTATGGAGCTCTCTCCTCAGCCTGGTCCTTTCCTTTGAATAAAAAACCTGTAGCTCCTGCTTCAACCATTGTCCATAAATACTGGCACAGTGCTTCATTCATCTGGTGAAGATGACACATGGAGGCCCAATTCCACCTCCATGTTGAATCACATGTTCTAAATTTCTAATTAGAAATGGGAAATTTACACAGGAAAGAGGAGGGGAGGGTCCTGTTCAAATAGTACAGTGGCAGCATCTTCTGGGAGGCCAAAAGCTTGCCTTTCCACTAGCCTCTGCCTTCACTGTTCCACACATATTCCCTTCCACATATTTGGTTTCATTCTCTCTGGCTCTCCAAATCCATGATGTGTGTATATCGTGAACTTGATGGAATACAGACTTTGGGGTCCACCCAAAGGAATTCCCATCCATGGCTGCGAGAATTGGCCAGATGGGCATGGTCAACAGCCCCAAGTGGTTCCCAAGGGCCTGGTCTGAGGACATTATCTGACAGTCTTTCTACAAACAAGTCCAGTCAGTGTGCAGTGGTCTTGGCAAGGGAGAACAGGAAAGCACTCATGGGAGGCCAGAGTGGAAACTGGCTGCATGATGTAGTTATATTCCTGGGGCTCTGTGGACTCATCCATCAATTCTGACTACTGTCTCCCGAGAGCTCAGACTGAAACCAAGAGTTAGAAGGCCTGTTGCTGGGGAGGGGAGATGGGAAATGTAAACCTGATTTGATCTTGCTCTAGGTGATGTAAAGTGAAATAAATAGAGACCAAAAGTCATTACGTTCTAATTCAAGAGTCTCCGCTAATGTGATCAGATGGGAAAACTCCTGAAATGGATGAAAAACGAGACAAAAATCCCAGGGAGTGAGTGAGTTATGAACCCCCAAGTGGTGGGTGCCAGGATCCAGGAAGCTCATTTTTTTCAATGATGCTGAGTTGATTTTGGTGTTAAACAAAGACAGCTCCACCTGTCACTAGCATGAGAATGAGTGGGTCAGAAATGCATAAGGCCAGGGTCCTTTGTGGGACTTGCTTTGTCAGGAGTCACGTCCTGAAGATTCTGGGAAGAGACCATTCCCAAGACATGTAGAAGGCCAAGCCAGTCAACAGGGTAGCTTGAGGTGGGAGGCATATAAGCCCCGCCCCTAACTGAAGACCTATTGACAGCTGCTGTGTGAAGAAGAGGGAGAGTCAGTTTTTGTTTTTGTTTTTTTTTTTTTTTTTTTTTTTTTTTTTTAGGGCATGGTCTCTGGTAGATTGCTCATGCCCCAGTAGATGGCTCCACACCCATATGGGCAGCACAAATTGAACTCAGAGGGTTAGAAAAAAGTGGAGGACATGAAGTTGTAAGAGAGAAACATAGGGAGAAGTTCTGGGAAGGGTTGGAGGGGTATATATGATTGAAATACATTGTATATGTATATGAAATTCTCAAAGAATAAATACAAAATATTACATATATTTTAAAAATGCATCTTTTCTTGAAGGGCCAAAATAACTGGCTTAAAAGAAGAACAATGGGGGCTTGAGAGATTGCTCAGCGGTTAAGAGCACTGACTACTTTTCCGAAGGTCCTGAGTACAAATCCCAGCAACCACGTGGTGGTTCACAACCATCTGTAATGGGATCTGATGCCCTCTTCTGGTGTGTCTGAAGACTATGGTGAGTGGGGCCAGAGTGAGCAGGGATAAATCGAGAGCTGGAGAGGTGGCTCAGTAGTTAAGAGCACTGACTGCTCTTTCAGAGGTCCTGAGTTCAAATCACAGCAACTTCACCATGACTCTCAACCATCTGTAATGAGATCGGACTTTTCTGGTGTGTCTGAAAACAGCTACAGTGTACTTACATATAATAAACAAACAAACAAACAAACAAACAACAACAACAACAACAATAATAATAATAAAAGAACAATGTGGACGTAGTTATAATATTTATTCTTGGTGTTTATTGGGATAATCAAGTTGAGGCCAGAATGGGTGACCAGTGTCTAGCATTCTGCTTTCAGGTTTGAGTTTGTAAACCCAGCCCTCAATCATGATTGGTCCAACAGAAGTAGTTGGTGTGAATGACAAGCTTGAGCTACAGTTCTGAAATTACCCGTATTCAAGAACAGAAAGTGAACGGGAGAGATTCATTGAAACTAATTCTTTTAACCTAATATATAGGACGTTTAATCAAAGTAAGACCATTAGCCTAGCTGTATTTTGTTGTTGTTGTTGTTGTTGTTGTTGTTGTTCTAGGATTCTGAAGTTGGGATTGGGAGATGCCTCTATGGGAAAGTGTCTGTTGAGTTCAGAGTCACAGTGCAGCTGCACATGTCTGTAGCTGTAATGTGAGAGGGTGAAGGCGTCCAGAGCTTACTGGATAGTTAGTCTAGCCAATCTGAGTTTTGGGTATAGTGGTAGACCGTATCTGAAAAGAGGAGTTGAAGAAGAGTAGTGAAAGACATGTGGTGTCGTCCTCTGGTCTTCAGGTACACAAGTGCTTGCACATACTGCACACATACAGTTATTGTAGTTGCTTCCTTTTCTTTTCTGAGTTTCTTTTGATCCTACCACTATTTGCATAATATCATTTGTTTTCAATTTTTTTTTAAAGTTGACGGAAGCCCAAGCCGTCTAATTTTTTCAAAGGAGCTATCAATTATCACGTTCTGATGATAGTTGTCCTGCGTTTCCATCTCTCAGCACGGATTCTTCCTGCATGCATTCATTCCCAGGAAGGAATTATCCACACTGGAGCATTGGGATTTATAGTGTATCCGTTTAGCAACTTGTAATGATTATTCCCAATGGAATTTTGAGCCATTTGGTAGATGGGCCTCTGGGCGTGGCTGCTATGTGGGTGGGTGGGGCTCTTTTGAGTAGGTTAACTTGGATGGCATCATTCCCCGGATTAGTATCCCGGATTGTATAAAAAGGAGAAAGCTGAGCCCCAATATCCTGCTAGATTCATCTCAACTTGACACAAGCTAGATTCACCTGAGAGGAATTTCAATTTAAAAATGCTTCCATAAGATAGGAATGTAGGCAGCCGGTAAGGAATTTTCTTAGTCAGCGATTGATGTGGGAGAGCCCAGCTCATTGTGTGGGTGGTGCCAGCCCTGGGCTGGTCCTGGATTCTATAAGGAAGCAGGCTGAACGAGCCATAGGGAGCAAGCCAGTAAGCATCACTCCTCCATTGCCTCTTCATCAGCTCCTGCCTCCAGGTTCCTGCCCTGTTTAAGTTTCAGTAAACTTCCTTCTACGGTGAACAGTGATGTGGAAGTGTAAGCTAAACCCTGACCTGTATGAGTTGTTCTTGGACATGGTGTTTTATCACGACAATGCTAACCCTTCATCATCTTCATTTGCTTCCTGACTGTGGATATGATATGATCAACTGCCCCAAGTTCCTCTCACCGTGCCTTTCAGACCAAGATGGATTATGTCCTTGAACTGTCAGGCAACATATATGCTTCTTCACTAAGCTGCTTTTCTTCCAGGGCATTTTATCACACCAACAGGAAGAGTACCTAAGACATAGCCTCAGGGAAACTATCCTTTCCCTAAGAGGTTTCTAAGTGACCTTAGGTAGTGCTCGGTGACCCTGCTTGGGTTGTGTGCTTTCTTCTGAGGGAGACTTTGTACTATCACTAGCCTACCATAGATCACTGTGCAGATGCCATAGAATTAGCCCCATAACCATCACACAGTCTGAAAATGATGCTGCATCAAAAAAGGGCAGGGAAGATTCTGGAAAGACAGAAAATGTGGGTATTCCTTTCACAGCCCTGGCTATGGCAGTGCCACACTTGCTCCCAGTGTCCAGAGACCTGGGTCTGGACCGTCTGCCCGTTTCTTCATCTGTAAGGCGCACACCATTTAATTTATATGGGTGTGGTAGAAGAAGTTCTTAGAAAGGATTTGTCAGAATTGAGGATGTAGCTCAATCAGTAGAGTGATCACCCTACTGTGCAGTAGGCCCTGGGTTCAATTCTCAGCATCACATAAAATGGGCATGCTTATGATCTCAGTATTGGGAGGTGGAGGCAGAAGAAGCAGAAGTCAAAGGTCATTTTCAGTTACACAAAGAGTTCCAGAATAGCCTGGGATATATGAGACCCTGATATATGTATATGTATATGTATATGTATATGTATATGTATATGTATATGTATATGTATATGTATATGTATGTATATATGTATGTATATATGTATGTATCTCTCTCTCTCTCTCTCTCTCTCTGTGTGTGTGTGTGTGTATGGACATACACATTTGGGTGCACACACAGCAGAAACACTTTACAATCTATATCACTATTTTCTCTTCCATAAAGTTCCAGCTCAAAGGATGAGAAATTGCTGCATGACCAAAGACTAAATTATGGAAATGATAGCTATGAAAAACCTCACTTGTAGAGGCACCAAAATAGATTTTCCAGGGGCTTTCAACTAGGACTATGAGACTGTCCTGAACTGTAAGAATAGGAGGAACTAGAAAAGGCTTTCCCAGGATCTTCTTTCCATTTCTCTTTCACATATTTTCGGCTTTAGCAGCGGGTATGGGTGTCCTTCCTCTGGCTTCCATATTGCTTGATGCTTGCATTGGGAGGAAGCATATAACAGCACAGAGGCTTTGCTAGCTCAGCTGGAGGCATTCAGGGTCTTCCGTATTAGCATGGGTGCTCCAAGACACAAAAGCAACTCTTTTTACTAGGGGGAGTAAGAAAGAAAAATTGGAGTGGGAGAGTTATCAGACTGTAAATCAGACTCCTGGTGAGTAGGAGAGGGGAGGAAGGCTTGGTGGGAGCACTGTGGACCCCTGTAGAAAGCTCAGCAGGCTTGCAGCAGCTCTTGTCTCCAGGGGCTGGGCTGCTGCAGTATGCCTGTCTCACTTGGGCATTGGAGAGAACTACTCCACAGAAACTGGTATGTTTTCTCAGCAGCTTCCGGCGAGTTCCACTCTGTGCTTGGAGGTAAAGAGGTGCATCTGAGGTCTCCACACATCTTCTTCATCCTTTTGCTCATTTATCCGGTAGGTTTTTACCGAGCATCTACTTCTGGTCTGTCACAGGTTTTAGGTAGTTTAGTCTTATGGCTCAAGACTAGCAACTACAAAGTTGACTCCTCCCAAGGACTAAAGTTCAAGGTTAGACCAGCAGAAGCTGAAACACTTATCCACTTGCAGGCCCTGCCTAGGAAGTTCTTATTAGAAACATTGACATTTCTGCCATTAGGAAGCTGGCCTTCGCATCTCCTCACTCTAGACCCATCATGAAACACATCATGTCAATAGTGCACTGGATCTGCCCCTTAAGTGGACCAAGCTCGTCATCTGCTCATGGTGGTTGGGTTGGTTTGAATATGCTTGGCCTAGGGGGCGGTATTATTGGAGGTGTGGCCTTGTTGCAGTAGGTGTGACCTTGTTGCAGTAGGTGTGGCCTTGTTGGAGGAAGTGTGTCACTGTGGGGGTGGGCTTTGAAGCTCCGCCCAGTGTGGAAGAGCCTGTCTTCTCCTTGAGGCCTTCAGATGAAGATGTAGACCTCTCAGCTCCTCCAGCCCCATGCCTGCCTGGATGCTGCCATGCTTCCTGCGTTGATGATTCTGGACTGAATCTCTGAACCTGGAAGCCAGCCCCAATGAAATGTTGTCCTTATGAGAGTTACCTTGGTCATGGTGTCTGCTCACAGCAGTAAAACGGTAAATAAGACAGTGCTTTATCTACTTGGAACATTCTGGGATTGGTTGATGAATTCTTGTTTCCAGACCTCACTTTCAACATTATTTTCTCAAATGGGTCTTCCTTTACTACACAGTTCAAAGTAGCTACGTTTGATCTGTCAGGCCGCCTTATTATAACTCTCTGCCTGGTTTTTGCTGGGATATGTTCTGTCTTCCTTCCTTCCTTCCTTCCTTCCTTCCTTCCTTCCTTCCTTCCTTCCTCCCTCCCTCCCTCCCTCCCTCCCTCCCTCCCTTCCTTTCTTTCTTCCTTGCTTGCCTCCTTCCTTCCTCCATCTCTCCTTTCATTCTTTCCTCCTTACTTCCTTTCTCCCTCTTTCCCCTTTTACTTCCTCCATTTCTTTCCTTTCCTCTCTTCTTTCCTTTTCTTCTTCTTTCTCTATGTACAGTAAGTGTCTTACTACGCAACCTTATCTGACTTTGAGGCCCCAATGGTCATTCTACTTCAGTCTCTCGACTTCTGGGATTACAGGCATGTGCGTAGTTTTTCCTTTGCTTCATGTCTTTGCTCAGGAATGGAGAGTAATTTATAAATGAGCAGTGGACTATAGTCTATCTTGTTAAGTGATCTCAGTTTTCAGGGAGCTTCCTTATCACATAAGCAGGTCAGCACTTCCTTATTCAAGGAAGGGACAGGAATGAATGGCGCTGGGGTTAACAGCTTCAGGACCATGGAAAGCTCCAAGGGCGCCTTTCCAAATTGTATGAAAGGATCCATTGTCTGGAACTCCTGGTCAGATTCTCTCTCCCTCTCCCTCTCCCTCTCCCTCTCCCTCTC